>NW_004955440.1:9858108-9946910 GCF_000276665.1 Chinchilla lanigera
AAAAGAAAAAAAAGAAATCACCAGCCAAGTGAACAGACAACTCACAGTGGGAAAAATTTTTAGCCAGTTATCCCTCAGACAAAGGACTTACATCAGGAACACATAAAGAATTGAAACTAGGGCTGGGGATTTAGCTCAGCGGCAAAGCGCCTGCCTGGCAAGCACAAGGTCGTGAGTTCGGTTCCCGGTACCAGAGAAAAAACAAAAGAATTGAAACTAATCAGACCCTCCAAATACAAAGACCCAATCAAAAAATGGGCATCTGAGATGAATACATACTTCTCAGATGAAGAACTACAAATGACAAATAAATACATAAAAAATGCTAAACATCACTGGTCATTTGAGAAATGCAAATTAAAACAACACTGATATTTCCATCTCAACCCAAAAAGAATGGCTATCATCAAGAAACCAACCAATAACAAATGTTGGAGGGGTAGTGGGGAAAAAGGAACACGTCTCCATTGTTGGAGGAAGTGTAGACTGGTACAATCACTGTCGAAATCAGTGTAGAGATTCCTCAAAAAATTAGGATTAGAGGTCCTATTCGACCCAACTATTCCTCCTCTAAGTATCTTTGCAAAAGAATTAATAACATCACACCACAGTGGTACATGTGCACCATGTTTATGGCAGCACAATTTGTCATAGCTAAATCTTGGAAACAACACAAATGCACATCAACTGAGGAATGGATTAAAAAGAATGTGGTATTTTTATACAATGGAGTATTCAGCCATAAAGAAGGATAAACTTGGGACTTTTGTAGGTAGGTGGATGCATCTTGAGACCATACTCATAAGTGAAATAAATCAAATTCACATTTGTAAACATCGTACTGCGTCCCTGGTGAGAAAAACTGAAAGAGTAAATAAGGTGTAAAAGGTACAATAGATACTGTGAAATGGGAAGTAATTGCTTAAAAGGAAAAAGGAACTAGGAGAAAAAAAGGGAAAAGGAAAGAAAATAAAAAGGAGAACAATGCAAGGTAGATATGCTATTAATGTCTCCTAATTTATTGAAAAGAAAGGTTCATACTAAAATCAACTGGACAAATTTTTATGCCCATATCTTGTACTCTGAGTAACTACTTTGAAGGTCGCAACATGCAATGTATTAACTAGTATTATTCTCCTATTACTTTGTTATGAAAGTCTGTTTTATCTTTTTTAATAAAATAAGAAAAATCAGTAAAAAATTAGAACAGTGATTTTCAGTTTTATTCTTATATTTCTTATCATGTTTTAGTTTCATGCATTAAGTTATACTATAGAACACTATAAAATTTTTCACCTGAAAATGCATAATAGCAAGACAGACTATATCAGAGCAGCACTAGGCACCACCATATACAAATACCAGATATGCAAGGTTAAGGCAAAGTTTACTATTTGATCATATCACAGGTCATTGAATGTTTTCTCAATAAAGCAATGAACCACATAGTTACTTAGGGACTCAGGTGTCTGTCTTTTATGTTATGGTTCCGCAAATCATTCCTCCTTCCTTGACTTCTCTTCCTCTCTTCCCCTCCTTCTCTTCCCTCTCCCTGCCTCCTCTTCCTCCTTGTTCTCTCTCTGCTTTTTCTACTTATTTTAGTCTATTATTTCTATACCTTCCCATTTTTACACTAATTTATGAATTTATGATTTATGAAATTTTCTTCCAGCTTTAGGCTCCATGTATTCTGCTCCTGTTTTGTTTTTGCTTATGCTTTTGTTTTTGTTTTTGTTTTGACACAGGGTCTTGCTACGCAGTTCAGGCTAACCTTGAGTTCACTTTGTAGCCAAGGCTGGTCTCGACCTTGTGACAATCTTCCTGCTTCAGTCTCCCAAGTGCTGGGATTACACGCATGCGCCATCACACCGGGCTCTGCTCCTGTCTTTGAGATCATTATTATTATGTTAAAATTTCTTAATCCCATCTAAAAGTTGGGTTTGGATTAGACATTTTGTCCAGCATCTACTTTCTTAGAACTTTTCTCCCTTCATTATGTTAATAGTTCTAATGTATTTTTGGCAGATTAATATCCAGTGGGTTAAAAGTTCCACAGACATTACATATGGTTTTTAAATATATCCATATTGTATATGTGTTCAAGTACTTCTATTGTGATGATAATTGCTAAAAAGAAAAGGAAATGTCCTCTTTAAATACAGATGGTATTTGTAGCACTTGATTAGAATTTAAATGTCTAAAACAGTCACACATTACTTGTTACAAATTTGAAAACAGAAGATTTAATCAGTATAATAGTGAAATAATATTTCAGCCCTTCAGAAAATAAGATTTTATGCTTCTTGGTAAAGAGCACTAGTAGCTTGAATCAATTTTCTTCTTTATTTTGAGGTTTTCGTTCAACGATTATGGTTCAGAGAGAATGATTTCTTTCCTTTAAATTTTGATTTGACATGTGTTACCTTACATGTGCTATATAAAATATAAATTATAGTAATGTTGACATTATTTACTTGTGAGAGTTTGACAGAAAAGGCACTGATATCTGATTGTTTTTTCAGAATAAAGTAAAACATATTGTTTGGTTACCCAGCCCATAGAGGTGTCACCATGTTCTAGAAATAGCTTCTTCTACAGCAATTTTAGTTTCAGGGAAAACCGAGCTTATGTAAAGCACTTTCCTTGAAAATACAAGTCTAACATGTTGACACATATTTCACACACCCACACCTACCAGTGGAACAACAACAACAATAACAACAACAACAACCTCATTAAATTTAATGAGGCAAATGGTGCTACTTTTGATGGGACACTAATGAGAGATTTTTTTAACCAAATGGAATCCTATTAATTTATGTCAGAAACAGAAATGTAGACACAGACATAATAGAAGTGTTAATTCCAGAAGAGACTATCTCCTGTGGTCCTTTAACTGGGCCCAACCATGTATTTAATCTAACTTCTCTAGCTTTATGTTAATGTCTCATGATTTAAACTCATTCCTGTATCATAGAGTAAAATCCCTGAAAAAGATTATGATTATTCTCTATATATCCCCTATTTTTGAGATCAGCACTTTGGACATTATAGGAATAACCTTTGCTCCTTTACTATAGGACAAATATTGAACTTGTTTTTCTTTGGTAATTTTTTAATGTAAAAAGTACATGAAATTGAGATACTTATAGTTCAAATACAACCAAAAGTCATTCTGAAGCCATTACTGATACATATAATTTTTAAAGTATCATATAGAAAGCTAGAAATTAGTAGAATGTTAATCATAATTTATTGGAGAAATTTGTCATTTAAATTAAATTTTGGTGTATTATATGAAATGAAATATTCATTGTGGTGTGAACATCTACTCTATCATTTGTTTTGGTGACCTTGAAGATACCTATGATATTTCAGTTACTGATGTGGACACAGGAGCATAGCCACACATTCAACCTTGGGACTAATGTTCAAATATCTGCTGAAAGTGTTCATTGGTTGACAGCAAACTATGTAATGGTTTATTATTATGTGTCCACTTGTATATCAGCATTTTCTCCTTTTCTAGACATACTATCAACATTCAGTTCTACAAGGGAGAAAATATGGAAATGTGCTTCTTCATCCAGCAAATACTCAATGGGATACCAAATTTGTGTTCAGCAGTGGTACATATTTGTGGTAAATGTGAGGATACATGCTAGGATATAGCTGTGAAACACAAAATAATTTTGCTTTCATGGAGTTTATGTTCTAGAGAGTAGAAATAGGCAAAAAAAAATCACATAAAGTAAAACATATAGTATATTAGATATTTGCTCTGGTAATTTGAAAGTTAAAACAGAAAGCAAAGACTGGAAGTTTAAGTAGGTGAACAGAGAAGGCTTCAGAAAGCTGACATTTAGGTAAAATCTGAAGGAGGCATGGGTTAATTTGGTCAGCATTAGGTTGTACTGATCACAGTAATGTGTGAGCTCATGATAGCTTCAATCACAGTGATGACAATGATGTGACTGTCATAGGAAAGCTATGGTACACTAACACTAAACCATGAAAAGTAGGGCATGGTCCATATTTTAGGAACTATTAACTTTAATTCTGTATTTTTTCAATTTAAGAGAAATACTCGTCTACATTACAAATATTTAGAGCAATTATTAACTTGCTGTATGAAAACTGATCAATTTCTCCCTTCCAAAGCAATGAAGAACAAGAACCTTCCCATCATCATGGTACGGATTTTGTAAAGACATGAACTTACTGTAGATCTTGCACTGATTCACATTGTTTATGTATTTCTCTGCTAGTATTTTATGAGTTTATTGAATAGGAAGACCCTGTATTTATATTTTAGTAGCCCAAAAGGGGAGGAATACATGAGATTCTTTTTTACTAACTGTTGAATAACTTGTGTCACTCCGTGACTGTTTATTGAAATACATACTACTACTTTAAAAACTCAGGATACTTCAATGACTAAGAAAACTTTCCTGAACTACATGTTAGTAGCGAATACTTAATAATCAAAAAGGCAAAGGTATATAATGTGTCATTTACAATGTTAGGAGAAAACTGAAGTCTAGAAAGGAGATGGAATGTGACCCTGCAGAGTGAGAGGTTGCACGCATTTGGAGAACGTGCCAAGGCAGGCGTCTGTGAGCCACTGATATGGAGGTGGAAGTGAACACAGGGAACAGTTTGAGTGGAGGGCATTTCTGAAAGAGGCGCTGACCGCTTGAAGCTCCGGGCAAATGCTGTACTAGAAGCTAGTTCAGCTGCATTAGAGAGAGGAGGGAACGCACAGGAGCGGAGGGGTCAGATACAGGCAAAATGCTTGCAATACACACTGAAGTCTGTCCTGCAGATTTGCAGTCATGGCCATTGAGGTGTTTTGAAGGGACAAGACATGATCCATGATCATGATCATTTGTGTGATGAGAACATATTAAGCACTCTGCATTCTTAAAAAATGTAATCATACGTCATCACTAGAGCTGAGCTTACTGTTCCTATCCAATTGTGACTGTGTGCGCTTTGACTACCCCCGCCCCCTTCCTCTCAAAATCACCCACAGGCCCTGTAAGTCCCATTCTGCCTTTTCTTCTTTGAAATCGGGATTAGAAACCACGTATAAGTGAGCTCATGAAGTATTTGTCATTTTGTGCTTGGCTTGTTGTACTTGACACATCCTCCAGGTTCATTTGTGTTTCCCCAAAGGGCAGGATTTCCTTCTTTTTATGGATGATAGCATTCTCTTATGTATATGTACCACATTGTCTTTATTAATGCATTCCTTAATGGACTCAGGTTGATTCTATATCTTGTCTGCTGCAAATACAGCTGCGATAAAAGTAGGAATCTTTTCAAGTATTGAGTCCACTGGATTTGGTTATACACAGTAATGGGGTTGTTCACGATCTTATTAATATTTTAATGATTGCACTGTTGGTTGTGTACTGAAAGTGGGCTAGAGGTTTAGAGATGGAAGCAGGAAAGCCAATCAGGAAGCCCTTGACAGGTCACGTCACATCAAGTCGTGAGAGGCAGTTCCTCTCTGGACAGCGTGGTGGGGCAAAGGTGACTGGGAATGAAACAGAAGCATATTAAATATGCTGAGACAATGGGAAGTCTCTTTAAGCTACCTTGTTTGAGTCTTTGATCACATTATTTCAAGTAACTGTGCTAGTACAAAAATGGTGATATTTAAACTTTCCCCTGAAAAGTTTGTCAGTTTTAGTAAAAATTTGTCTATCAAAAATATTACCTAAAGTCAATCTTAAGCAGTTACTTTTCAAGATGAGTACTGTATTTTCTTTTGTTTTATACAGGAATAAATTTCACCTGTTAATATTAACTGGTAATCTATTATCACTATGTATATTAAGATCCTCTTTCTGCTGGCTCTTTCCTTATAGGTTTTCATTTTTAACTATTTAATTATAATAATTCAGGGATGGTTTCTTTGTTTTTATACTGCTTGAAGTTTGTTGTGTTTCTTAAATCTATGGTTTTTGTTCAGCAGTTTTATAAATTTCCCAGCCATTAACTTTCATGAGAGTTTCCTCCCCCTGTCATCCTCTTTCTTCCTCTCATGCCGTTTGTCATAATTGTATCCCCAGCTAATTTCTTTCTCTGTGTTTAATTTTCTGGGATCTCCAGTCTAAAATTCATCTTATTCTATTAATTTCTTTCAATTTTCTGCTAAACTTTTCAGTCACATTAATTTTTGAAAATAGTATATCATGCATAATAGCTGAATTACCCACATTCATTCACAGACTTTCTGTCGATATTTTTTTTTATTTGCTATTGATCTTTTATTTTTTGTAAATCTTTTTAAATCAAGTGCAGGATTTTGTGTATGAAATGTCATAGAGATAACTTACAAAGATGATATTTCCATCCAGACAGAAAGTGTTTATATTTTTATTTCTGGCAGGCATTTTATATTAGAAGCAGATACCCTTGATCCAAGTGGACCTTAGCCTGGTTCATGACTGGATTTCTGTGTTTGTAAGGCCTGGAGTATTTTTGGTCTGCTGTTTAGTTTAGGGCATAATTCTTGGTATCCCAAGGGAAAGCCTCTTGACCCCTTCATCTTGATTAAATGGAGCTCCATTTTTCTCCCTTAAGTCCTATGAGATCACAATAAACTCTGATGAACTCCTCAAGCTGCCGTCTATAACCTTTAAGTGCAGGAAAAGAGAAGACCAAGTTCTGAGCATACCCCTCTGGACCTACACTGCCATACAAACTTCGGTTCACAAGTCTTCTGTGTCAGTTTCTCTCACCTTTCTTTCTAGTATTCTAATTATATTTCACTCAGACTTTTAACTTTATGTGCACCTAATTTCATTTTTTGCACTGTCTTCAAATAGAAGTGCTGTGTGCGTGTTCGTGTATATATATGCACGCGTGTGTGTTTATTTGTAACTCTTTGTGTCTGTTCTCTGGTGGAATGTCAATTTGGAGATAGTAAACTATTACCTGGAACTAATTAGGTTAATAATTATCACCTTAATGCATCAATGTAGAAAATAAAAATATAACTTAATAAAAATTTAATATATAATAAAATGGCAAAGAAAATGTAATAAAGAACTTAATAAAGATAAAAAGGAGAAAATGATGAGAGAAAATCAAAACTGAAATAGATTTTATCAATAAAATGACAAATTCTCTCATTTAAAAAAATGATAAATTTTTAGGTAGTTGAAAATTATAGCAAAGGTGAGAAAAGACTGTATTAGCAATAATTTCCCTGCAAATAAGAAATGACTTCTACAAAAATTTGAATAAAACTTGACTAATAACCCAGAAAAATCTAGATGAAGTAGACTCTTTTAGGAAAATTTAAGCCTAGGAAGTTAATTCAAGAAATTAAAAACTTTACACAGTTGTCCTGGTACATATCAGTAATCTATCTCTCCACTCTGGGAGGGTGAGGTTTAAGGATTCTAAGTTCAAGCCCAGTCTGGGCAATTTAGTGGCTGAGTGAGACCTTGTCTGAAAAGGTATGAAAAACATTAACAGAAAACTTTTTGAGAAGTAACAAATCACATTCAGCTTTTAAAGCATCAGGGACAAATATTTGATAGAGATATATCAGCAAGCTTCAAAAACTAAGAAATCCTCATTTTATATAACCTTCCACATAGAAAATGGAAAGCTTTTCAATGTATTTGTAGCACTGGAATAAGCAGAGAACAAAATTAAATGAGGATAGCACCAAAAAGCAAATGAATTGCTGATCAAATATGATGATGGGAAAGCTACAAAATGTGTAATATCGTGACTAAAGACTTGAACAGGGTTTGTGAAAACTTACGCTGACATAGTAACTTATTACCTGCCATTCCAGAATTGAGGCAGTTTCAGAATTGAGAGCAAAGGTCTTTGCTACTTAAGGGCAAGTACATATACGCAGATGCAGATATAGATACAGATATGCAGTCACTTTTTGACCAAGTAAAATATTTATTTCAGCATTTCACATATCAGCAACATGAAGAAGTCTTCTTTTGTACATTCTTGCTCTATCAAACTGAAGGCAAAAATAAACATGATATAAAGCAAAATTTCAAACATAAACTTTGATAAAATTCAATACTAAAAAAATGTTGGGGGGAAGTATCCTCATTCATTGTCAGTATAGTTGCAGTTTTAGGGTAGAATCAGAATGTATTGGAATTAAATGGATATACCTTTGATCCTGTTCTTTTGCTTCTGAGAATCTATCATACATGCGCACTTACTGAAATTGTGAAAGGGAAAGAAACTGCTCAAAAGAAAGAACTACAATGGGGGAAAAGAGAAAAGAAGTAAGGGGAAAAAAGATATGTATAAGCACACATGATAACTAAGATAATTGTACTACTAATTTCTGTTAGTTCATTGAAGAACAGTTACTGCTTCTATTGTTTGATCAATTTTACATGCCTGTACCTGGTAATCTGAGCAACTACTTCGAAGATAACAATATGCAATATAATAACCATTATTAATTTCCTACCATCTTTTTCTGAAATTCTGTACCATTTCTATTGTTTTTTCTGTCCTTAAAACAAAAAAGAAATAGATATATGTGCAAGCTATTATTTACAGGATTTTCTTATTGCGACAGATAATAGTTCCATTAAATTTATTGAATATCCATTTATAGGAAGGTTACGAATAAATTAAGGTACATTTATTGTAGGAACTAGTAATCCACTAGAAAAATGGTTTACAAATGTGAGAATCACTGTACATTTGTTGCTACTGTGTAATTTTTTAAAAAATCAGCTCTTGGAGGCTATTATGATTTAGATCAAGAATAACCCACAAAGTTTTCATGTGCTCAGCCACAGCGCTTTTGCAAGGTGACTGCCTGGGGCCTAGCTACAGGCACGTCAGGGGATGGAATCCGGAAACTGTAGCTCCCTCTCTCGGTCTTACTTTCTCTGTTTCCTTCCCGAAGTGGGAGCTTCCACGGTGTTGTTTCTGTATTCGAGCCTATGAACCGGCACTGAAAATGTGAGGCAGAGCAAGTCTGTACTCCTTTAAATTCTGAGTGTCAGGCACTATGTCCCAGCAATAAGAAAATGACTAAAGCAAAGACAGGAAGAAAATGACGCAAGTGAAACAGAATCTGGCTCAGAACATGCACTGCGCGGAACAGCAAAGAAAATCGAGTGTTAAGAAATTACTAAAAAAAAAAAAAACACCAAAGAAAGAAATGTTCACATAGCGGCTTAACTTGCCTGTAACTATTGAAAAATTAGAGCTGTTGGAAGTAATGATGATAGAGAAATTACTTTTTAATAGAATATTTTGACACACGTCAGTTTCCTTTAGATCACCCTGCTATGAACTCCATAACAAACTCAGACCAACACAGATGGTTTAGTGTACTGATCGTTCGATTTTTATTATTAGAAAAGGGACATGGCTTTGGATTTGATCACTCTAGTAGCACTATGAGCCTAAAGTTATTTATAGAGATTGTCTGTCTGAGCAGCATTTATCACAAGACAGATGCTGGAAAGAGGGGAAGGAGGACAATAGGCTCCTTTGGATCATCAGACTGAGAGGGCCTTCTTTGTGCTGACTGATAAAAGAGGCAAATTGTTCTCTGTCTACTTTTTCTAAGGCTTCTCTTTCTTTACAGTTGAACATTTTGTTCTAAGATGTGTATTGCCCACAAATTTTTCTCCATCCCACTATCAAAATTGTGTTTCAAACACTCAGAACTAAGTGTGTTTACATAAATACACTGTAGAAGTCTACTAAGTGATATAAACAAAGCCTTGTAATAGTGAGACATAGCTTCTGAGAAGGAAGTCTTACTATTTTCCTCTCTTTCATTCTTCTCAGATTAAGGTAGAACAATTACAAAGTCCCATGAGATATTCTAGGGGTAATTCAAATTCATTTGAAATACTTAGACTCAAGACTAGTTCCTCCCAAAATCTGAAAAAGGAGTAACAGACGGGAAACATGTCCTATAAGATACAGAAAAAGAAATCTAAACGTGAAAATTAGAATGGCATAAATCAAGAGAGAGGTCCTGCAACTGCATAAAGAGTCCTCTAAGGAGTATGCACTTAGACAAGAAAAATAAAATAAAATAAAATAAATGGGAAAAAGAAAGATTAATCAACAAAATATAATATTGTCAGTTAATTTTTTAGAAAAAGATTTAAAGTAATAGCCTCTCATCTACTCCTATAACAAAACAAATCAAGACAAATTTAGGATTCGAGTAAAAAGAAAAAATTATACTGGAAAATATGAGTTAAAATCTGAGATCTGAAACTGTAGGGAATTTCTAAAAATTAAATCACAGTTTAGAAAAAATTGCAAAGCAGCAATAACTAAATTTCACAATGTAAAATAAAAATAATGTATTTCTATATCATTTCATTGAAAGAATCATTCACAATAAATTGGGAACCACATATGTCACTATTATCCACAATGTTTAATAAATTTATTAGTCTTCATTCTGATTTTAGTTTTTTGGTTTTTTTGTTTGTTTGTTTCTGCTGGTACGAGGAATCAAACTCACGACCTTGCTCTTGCCAGGCAGGCACTGTGCCTCTGAGCTATGTCACCAGCCCCTTCATTCTGATTTTAGCAGTAACAAATTTTTAAAATGTAAAGGCACACTAGCAGCAATTTCTAAGAGAAAACATGATTGGTTAATTATAAAAGAAAACAAACAAAAATATTTCCTGTAAAATTTTTCAAATCTGAAATGTCAAGATAGGAGAAAATATGAACTGAAAAACAAGTCAAAAATTTTAACAAAAAGTCATGTTTATCCAATGTGGCCTCATTTATCATGACAAAAGATGGAAACAAATAAACTGCAAAAAAGTGAAAGAGAAATATAACTGTAAATCTGCGTGACAGAATGTTATTAACCCAGTAAGCTGATACTGTCAAGGAATAATGCCATAGAAAAACCTCCATGATATAATGTTTGAACTTGACATATGTATGACCTATATATGATCATATATGTGCATATATATATATATTAACAGGTACATATGTGTAACATATGCCTTAATTATTCAAAGGGCTATATTTCAGTAGTATGTTTAGATGAGATTTCCATTTTTATTTTATGTATTCCTGATTTTGTATACATTTCCAGTGCTCATGTATATACTTGTAATCAGAAATCATTTGTTTTTAATGTACTTTCTCAGCAAAAGTACAGTAATACTATACCAATAATCTAAAAAATAATTACAGAAAAATATTATCCCTCTATTTAATTGTGTGAAAAGCTCAATCGAAAAGTGTAACATGGTAATTAAAATTCCAGACCTTGGACAGCAGGTTTAAGGAAATTTAGTTTGTCACCCAGAGAGGCTTCTAAACATTCCTAGAATCACACTACATGGCAATCGACAATACTGCCAATATAAGTTTTAAGTTCAGGTCAGCATATGGATACTGAAGTCTCACTTACGGGAAATGTGGGAACGTGTGATTCATCAATATGTACCAAGAGTACCCAAGTTTCTCAAATGTGGTTGCAGATTTTGAATATAGCAGTCTTGATGGGCTGTGGAGAAGAGATTCGATGTACTTATTTACTCATTTTTTGAACCTGAGAATTTCAGATAAAAATGTCACAGAGAAAGAGAGAAGAAAATGAAAGTGGGAAAAGCAAAGAAGACAGTCTTCGAGCAGATATCATCCCTGAATTACACTCTTCTGGGAGCTGGCCACTTCTGTTTATCTGCTTTCTATCACTGTATCATATGGGTTACATTATAGGAACACTATTTCCCAAGAAGCATGAAACTCTGGCGATTCTGGTGCATACAAGATGAGTAGCTTTAACACTGTCGAGATATCATTCTGGTGAGCGTTCTTTGAAAGTCTTGATATGACTGAAGCTTTCTCGCAGTTTACGAAGAAACCTGAAGAGTCTACTCTTCAATCTTACCATTTTTGGCTCTCAAATCATCCTGGCTTTCTGAGACTCTGCTCAAGATTTCTTGTCAGGTATCTTTCTGACATGGGGACATGGAGCACAGGGCATCTGTTAATGGCAAGAGAAGATCATGAAGTCATATTCTTTGATACTGTTTATTCCACATCTGTGATCTGTGTCCTACAAGTTTCTCGAGACGTAAACCACATGTGCTGTATTTGCATTAATGGGAACTTGAGAAGGAAAGGCCATAACACTATTAAAATGTTTAGCTTTCGCTCTCCCATCACACAGACACATGCTAATAACTACTCCCAGACTTTGTGTCATGGTACTACAGGATGCAAAGTGGAGTGTGCTCATTGTTTCGATACAAGGGACTTAAAAACAAATAGCTGCCATCTCTGCCTCTGATACTTTGCCAGGCTTTTAACTTTGGTTTTCTCCTCTTCAGATTGTGGTGAGGTATCTCAAATGTATTCCAAACAGCACATTACCCCATGTCTTTGTTTTTTCTTTTATAAAGAAACCCTTGCTTTAAGGTATATTTAGAAAACCCAGGGTCAAAGCCAAATTCCAAAGAACCACATCCTAATTCTACTCTTAAGAGGCAGGAAATGAGTTATCAGTGCAGTATCCCCTGAACAGTCATTGATCACCCTGGCATACACTAAATGTGGACAAATCTTCTGGAAACTTTCTGGATGTTTAAATATCTAACTCTTCACTTATTTATGGGAACCTTTTGAAGTACCTTATAAAACTGAAGAGAGACAGACACAAAGGCTGAGACTGGGAAAATGCCAAAGAGCAGAGATCGAAGAGGGCATCTTTCACTACTGTGCAAGTCAGTGTTTACCAAATTGCATTCAAGACCTTTCTGTGAGTCATGAAATTACTTTAACTAGATAGAACTAGCAGTGTTTAATGAAATCAATTTAAAAAATAGTAGATCAGAATAGAAAAATTAACTACATTAAATTTCATTAAGGGAAGTATTATTTTGTGAATTTCTTGTTTTAATTACAATATATATGCACTTACGTACACACAGTATATATACATACATATAGAATCATTTAGGTAACACATACACTTAACATGGATGAGCAGATAGATAGATAGGATACAGAATGTGTGTCCAAGAGAAAAGATGGACAGATAAAGAGAAAAAGGGATAGCGGTACTAGCTGGCAATGTAAGTATATTTCTTACCATGAATCGTGGCCAAATGTATTTCAAAGCCAGATTATGCCTCCAGGGCAGCGGCTTCTTTAATTTTGGAATAAATTCTTCCCTTAGTGCATCCTCCATCTGCTTTTAGGTAAATTCACAAGCTGTATGTAAACCTAATCTAATTAAATCTCAAACTTTGAAAGAAAATGTTATAGATGAAACTCAGGCAAATGTGGATCTAATGGTATAAGCCGTTCATCAAAGTGAGCAGATTACAAACTCAACACTTTTTTCTCAAGATAGGAAAAGTTCTCCTTCAATTTCTGCTCTTCAGGATCCTAGAATATGATAAACGGTACAGGGATTCATAGAGAGCTTCAGAAATTGGGGAACAGCTCACTGTATTGGTGATACTTGGATATCATCCCTTTGAGGGTTGGAGGATCCACTGGAGGATTCAGATTATTGCTTGGCATCAGGACTAAACCAGTTAATGAAAACGGAATTATTGATCTAGAGAAAAAAAAAACCACTATTAGTAAAGGTACTATGGAAAAGTTTGATCTGGTAATAGTGCAAGCACATGTGTCTGCTGGACAGAATACAAACCCCAAATGTGAGATATTTAATCCAGGCTAGGTTGTTTAGTTAGGGTGTGACTCCAATCATAAATAATGAGGACATTTTAACAGGCTAGTTGGATAATCACTAAATATGTTGGCATGGCTCATTTTCAGACACTCTTATAATCACTTTGACTCGAGTGCAAGCGTGGATTATTCTTTGATTACATGTGTCATAATTTATATGAGAAGGCAGATGGAAGGTGGTTTTAAAGTACTAGGGTGGGGGTTAAAAAAACCCTCTCCTAGCTGAGAGGATCTTATTTATATATTAGATAAAAGACACCAGAGTAGGAAAATCACAAGCCCAGAAACCAGTAAGGAATAGAGCTACAAATGTGAGCTTTGGTGAAGACAGGATGTGGATGACTGGATGCGTTTTCAATTCTCAGGGCCTGAGATCATGTGCATTTACCTTGAGTTGAGTAAAAAGTTTTAATTTTAATGCCAAAACATCCCAGTAGCCTGGAATCTAGACCCAAAAGCAAAGAAATTGGCTGCCTAAACTGTGTGAAAAGGAAGACAAAGAGACCAGGAAGGCAGAAGAGCCTTAGAAAACCCAGAAGATCACAAAAGATTTTCCATCATATAGAAGTGGCAGATCACATTTTACATGCAGTAAGTACAGACTACTGGAAGGACACCAATTTTTTTCATCCCTAGAAAATTTAAAAGCCTTTCCTAAATAGATGATACCTGAGAATTTTCCTAAATTAAGGGGAATTTCCTGAGTTTGGAAAATCCAGGTGACAGTGAATCAGTCAGTCATTCAAATAATAAGAATTACACTACTTTAAGTGTTTACTATGTGCCAAGTACCCTGCTGCATTCTTTTCCTGGATTATACTACAAATATCACTCAAAGAGGTTCTATGGGGTAGGTACATATTAATGTTTTTCTCAAATTACAGATGAGGATATCAAAACTTAGAGCGTCTAAATATTTTGCTCAAAGTTATGCATTAATAAGTAACGGGAATTTTTAAAAGGCTAGAAACAAAGAGAGGAATGATAGATATCAAATGAGGCATTTCCTAAAGAATAGATAGAGAGAACCGATTGTCACAATACAAACTAGCATTAAAGAGATCAGACAGAAGCCACAGTGGTCTGAACTGGAATAGACACCAATAGAGAGGCATGAACTAGAGATATAAACCAGGGAGTTGTAAATTTGTAGCTATAATTTTTTTTTAAAAAAGCAACATGGATCAAATTTGCATTTTTGGAATATCTAAGAGGAATCATGACTTGCTAGAGAATGTCTAAGAGCGTCTCCATTTACAAGCTGAGCAGATGGAAACAAGCTCACAAGAACAACTAGGAACGGCTTCTTCATATCTTCGAGAGATGCCCTATTCTTTCCTACTTCCTCGTCTTGGCACAAGATGCTCCTCTCGTTTGTGTTCTTTCCCTCCGTTGCTTCTGTTATATCTCATCTAATCTTTTAAGGTCCTGCTCTGCCATTCTCCCCTAGTCACTCGATTTCACCCTCAGAGAATCTACTTTGGTCCTCCAAAATTATCACATGCTTGATCTCAGTCATGTTTTAGTTGTTGTTCACGCAGTTTTCCTACACTCTTCTCACATGCCACATGAAAATGTAAGCTTCTTAACCGCAAGGGCTACTGCTCACTTTGTCCGGTGCTCCTCGCAGTTCCTAGAATTGGACCTAGGCAGGTGTTCATGGGCAACTAAAATTGGTGGTTGCTGATGATTTCTGATTGTGTGTGATGCTCCCTGAGCTATGTGTTCCAAAATAAGCACACTAGACCTGGAATATCCCTGTTATCCTGACTTACTTCTTAATAGGGTCTTTTTGGACCATAAATTAGTCACTCAAGTGATGGTACACCAATATGTTTTTTAAAATCTAACATTTCTGAATAGCATTGTTTTCAACTGAAGCATAATTTTGACTCGGGAATTGTTAAGATGTTTCGGGGCACATTTATAATGGGATGATACGTTATTCCAAATGTCTCCAATATTAGGTGAATGGCCTGTAGCTCAACTGACAGGTGTTATTGTTCATTATATAATCACAGAGGGTTTCCACTTAAACAGCATTGAATTCTCTTTCTGTATGTGTATTTATAATACTGCATATACCACTCTATATGAAATATAAATTATACCTCTCTGTATATGTGTTCTATCAAGAGACTATAGTTTAAAGATATTAAATACTTTTTCATGTATTTAAGTATAGTCATTTGGAGTAAACAGGAATTTTCCCCAATAGACATAATAATAATTGTGTATTTTCAGGAGAAATTCAACATTTACAATTGAACAGTATAAGTAAGAGAAGATGAGAAATTTCTCTTTTTTCTGAACTTCCCAGTTAAACAAGTAGCCAATCTGTCACCCTAAATGAATGACGATGCCTTTGATAATGCATAAAAAAGATGATTAAGCCCTCGATTAAATACAATTTCAAATTTACCAAAAATCAAAAGTAGGGCTTTATTTTTCCTTCTAGAATTATGCAGTTTGGATTCTAGACAATAAAATTCATTCACTGATCCAAACATCTCATCTAATATTTCTCCCTGTGCCCAGGACACAGACAGTGGAGGAGAAATAGATATCATTGTCTTCCATGGCACACACACCGAGCAAAAGCCATCCTCAGTGCCCTTATTTCCCAAGAAAAGGTGACACCAACCCTATGGAAACAGCTCAAGTGTGCCTTGCCTTATCTGTGTTTACTAGCACAGCACAGAGGTATTCTGTTTGTCTGAGAAAATAGTTATGAGTCACACTTCTTCAGATCATAAATACACATTTATCTTTAGAGTATATCACGAACTGATTCACTTTGATGTAAATATTACACCTCTTAAATATAATGGTGATAATAGAGGCTGTGAATCCAGAGATTTATGCAAGAGCTCTTTTCAATAACTGAAAATATTTAAATCGCAGAAGCTGTAACATCCTATGGGGAGTGGCAGACAGATGTGTCAGTAGAGAGGGACCTTTGGAAGTTGTGACTATTTTATGAGAATAATGAATGCAATACACTCACCAGAGTCTTTCAGGGTGGCACAGGACAGTTTGTGAGCTGGTGTGTTCTGGCTACACAGTGACCAGTAGCCTGGGAGGGACTGACTCAGCAGTTTCTCTCCCTTCAGTGCTTTTAGGCTCCAGGACAAAGGGTTGCAGGGAACATGAGGTGGGCCGGCATATGCACCTTTCCATATTCAGCTGAAAACCTGTTGGAGTCATCCAGCTTTCTGACACTGGCGGAGGACCCAGCTTTGGTAGATGGTCCTGAGATCACTGAGAAGCAAGCTTCTGATGGTGCAGCTGTTCCTTCCTTGTTAGCCTCCTTTGCAAACTGTCTTGGCTGGCTGTAATTTTACTTGAAGATGAAAGCACAGACTTTTATATGTATTTTTTGTTCTTTAAAAATATAAAATACACCTACATTTCCTTCTAAGTGGCAGTATTGTAATTTAGCAGATTTTTGTTTTTCACTGAAACCTGGAGTTGAATTGTCTTGAGCCGGAAAGCATTCAAGCTGCTGTTTTTTTCCCTTTGCTATATTTCTCTATAAGCATCTAACTGTTTCAGAAAGTGATGTACAGTATGCAAAAACCTGAAACTGATGCAAATAAGTCTGTACTGCACTAAAGCTAACAGGTGTTCTCATTAATGTAAGTAGACATGGAACAATTCTTGAATGTTTTATAAACACTCAAACTCATTGCCAAATATGTTACAATAGCATAAATATACTTACATACTGCAACGTCTTTTATTCATACTCTGCAATCTCAGCACTTACTAATAGGTGACTTGTGTGAGCCCTATGGTTGTGGCTAGAGTACTAGCCTTTGCTGAAATCACTATATCTTAAAATTAGCTTCTAATAAACTTCTAAATAAAATTTTTAGTAACATAACTACTGCCACCTCCCACCATGGTCTGCTTGTTTATTATTATTAACAGTGCTTTAGTGAAATTAATGGCTCCAGTATTGAGGGATCAGTAATGAATATCTCTGCATTATTGAGGATCTCTAAGAGTTGACCTCTTAATTGAACATTAACTCTCACATTCTTGAATTTGTGTCCAGTTTCCCATACCATCAGTTCCAAACCAAAATACTTCAGACATACAATGAGATGACTGGATGATCTAGAATAGATCAGCTCTACCTAACACATGTGTGGCATGGGAAAAAAATCAAGAACATTCTATCATAGGAATATTCAATGAAGTAGACAATTCCTGATGTTTCTGGTTCTCCAAGTTATTATTCTATTGCTGAATACTAGAACTTCCTGGCTCCTGAATAAAGAGTCTTCAGACTGTTGTTCTCAATCTGCAGGAGACCTTTCCTACAATACTGTATAAAGTTTTATCAACTGATGTCAAAATTGCATTGCCTACATTACCAGAAAGAATGAAATTATATTACAAGCATTAAAATTATGTTGCAATGTAAGATGAGTTAAATATACTATCCAAACAATGAAATAATATATATTTGCTGAAATGAATAAGGAAAACACTTATGTTTTTATTTTCTTAGTGTCCCTCGGTGTGGGTCATTCAGCTATACACGTAGACAGTTGCCAATGACTCAGGCTGATTATAACATAGTAGGGGGATGGAAAAATCATTAGGGAGTTGCAGTGTTGATCAATTTGTACTGTGACGAAGGAGAAGCCGAATATCATGAAAACACTTGAGGGGGAGATCTATTTCAGAGAAGCCTTCACTGAGAAGGTGACATCTAAATGGATTTAATGATGTGATACATGAAGTCAGAGGATTCTGGACAGTGGGAAAAATCTATTATAAGGAAAGAAATGGAAATTAGTATAGGACAGCTGGGGCACAAAGATTTCTGTGTGTCTGAATCATAAAGATGCAGAGTGAAGGCTGGCACAGGACTGCAGAGAGCAGGTAGGAGCCAGAACACACAGGGCATGGTGGCCCAACTGCAAAGTCTGCGTATATGACAACAGCTGGGGAAACCCTATCAAGCAAAGGAAAGGGATGATCACATCCAAATTTCAAAGAGATCATTTTGGCTGGAATATACAATATTGACTAGAAGGGAGAATATACATGAGAAGGTAGAGAATGCAAAAGATTTTATGACTAAATCCACATTGGAGATGCTTGTAGATTAAATAGATAAATATGTAAAAATTTACATGACAGTATATATGATATTTTCATTAAAGTATAAACACATACATAATGTTTATACATTGGTCTAAAAAGAGAGACAGGGCTTTAGTATGTCCTAGAGAAAGGGAGGTTTTTTTTGCTTATGTTATACTTTTTAATTTTTAAAAAATCAAGTTGAGCCGATTTAAATAACAATGATAATAAAATAACTCTAATTTGAAGATGATGAGGGAAGCAGATGCCCAAATGTCAGGCACCTAGATGAGTACTTGAGCACAATGAATAAAGAAGCAGATCTATGGTTAGGAAGGGTGGCTGACTGGTGAGAACCAGTGGATGCAAATCCCAGGATAATTTCTTTACCTTCAGGCTACTACTTCCAACTTTAATCATGATATTAAGAACCATAAAACTTGAAGCTCTTTCTTTATATACCAACTGCTTTGTTTAGTTACTCTTTTTAAATCATTTTTCATACGAAGAACACAGGCAAAAGTGTGAACGAAGCTGAGTACAAAACTGGAAACTGCTGAACTATCTACTACTTACTTTGATACTATTCTTCTATGAATGTGGAGAAAACTGTTACTCGGCACTTAAGATATTTTAACACAGGTAGAAGAATGAACATGAGATTTTGTTTGCTTGTTTCTTTGAAATGAATTTGGGGTTTAGATCTTCTGTGAACAAACAGGAAAAGTGGAATGAGCAAGTGGCATGAGGTGTGAGTGTTTACTACAGGGTCAATTTTATTGTGCCAAACGAATCTCTGATGGATGAAAGTATGGACAAAATTATTTAGGTGTCAAATGTACAGCTCAATTTCAATTAAAAAGCATTGTTTCTTGAAAAGCTGACCTTAAACCTTATATTTCAGAATACTCTAGAGATCTGTTGTGTATGTAGCTCAACATTTGTTTACTTTCCATTAAGTAAGAAATTGCTTACATGTGCAGGATCTGTTGATATGATGACACCGCTGAGGTTTCCAATAAATGTACATGCAAATCAATCAAGCCAAATGCATTGGAAACATATCCAATAAACATCTGGAAGCTAATGAACACGTATTTGTTAACACAGGGGGAGTTGTGGAAATGCAGGATCCATTGGTGGCCTGGCTTATTTAGTAGCATGTGGATTTAGGAACATTTCACAGAGTCAGAAGAAACAGAGTAATTATAACATAAGGTTAAACATCTTTAGATATGTAGAACATTTTCCATTGCTTAAAACAAATATTCCCTGAGAAAGTATAAAGCATTTTTCTGACTTGCAAAGTTTTTGCAGTCTATCATTTAAATTACTTAAATAAAGGGAGCTTTACTGCTCCCCAAAGCTGAGAATATAACACCCTCCATGCATATTAGCTTGATCTTCTTGACAGACCAGAAAAGTGTTTGTGTGTGCCAATTAAAACAAAAATGGATCCCGAGTGGCTTGTTCCTCACACAACTTCTGAAGACTGCTATCATTGTTTGCTAGGGTAACCCTGGATAAGGCTGCTATCCAAAGTAAACAAACTTTTCAAAACTTTCATGACAGATTCGGGGTTACAAATGCATTTTAATAAGAAAGTTGCCAAAGCAACTTTTTTTATAATCAGCATATATTTACTTAACATCTAGCAACATTGGGAACACAAGGCAGATACTTTCTCACAAATGCTTTAACAAGAAACATTTTTTGGAAAGACAAATGAAGACCTTTTACTTCAAGCTGATATTTTACCCTCAGTTTTATGTTAACTTTGCTCTGACATGTTTTTTTCAAAAATGTTAAGAGTTACTCAAGCAGACTGTAATTTGAGACAGACATGCAGCCTGATAGTATAATTCCTTTGGTGGTCATAAAAACCTGTGGGACCAAGTAATTTAACTTTTAGCGTAATCATGACAACCTTCATTTGATTAACGATTAATGCTATTAAATGTGGAGTGTTATTGCAAGATGAAAATAATGTGAATCTGCTTTTTAAGACATTGTTGCTTTGATTTTATATCTTGATATTTTATTGTAATATAGTCTTTATATATACATAAATATTGCACTATATATTAAATAAATACATAACTAAAATTAATATCACAAAGATAATCTATATGTTCTTCAAGTAAATTTAGAACACATAACATAACTTTTTACTTTTATTCAAACTAATTCATATATATTGATTTCATCATGAAGTCCAAATAATCTCTAAATATAATGTTAATTAAATTATATTCCTCTTTTTTATTTATCTCTAGAACCACTGAAGCTATATTATTCAATATGTTTTAGGGTTCTCTGAATGTTTGATGTATTAATTACATATTTTCTACTTAGTTTCAAATTTATTAAGAAGGAATAACTTAGGGGCTGGGGATTTAGCTCAGCGGCAAAAGCGCCTGCCTGGCAAGCGCAAGGTCGTGAGTTCGGTTCCTGGTACCGGACAAAAACAAAAAACAACAAAAAAAAAGAAGGAATAACTTTTCCTTAGGGTCTTAGTAAAGGACTGATTTTAAGGAAAATGTGAAAGATATTGGTTTAAATGTAGGACTGTTTTAGGCCTTTCTAGGATTAGAAGTTATTATATTTCAGCTCTGCTTTAAATGTGCTTTTTCATTGTAGGAGATTAGGTGTATTGGGAATGAAGAGAAAAGAAAGGAAAGGGAAGAAAGAGAAAGGGGGAGGGAGGAATGGAAGAGGCAGAAGAAGAGCAATCGGGGTGGTATATGTTTTTTTAAACTGTTCTATCTGTAGCATAACAATTTGAAAACAATTTTATATAAAGTCACTATTCCATATTTCACAACTCAAACCAAATCATTATTGCCCTTTGGCCATATACACACATAGAGTCTTAACAGTATAGGACTGTTTGCTGAGGACTAGTGAACTAGACATTGAGATCTTTGTAATCTTTTAATTCTCTTATTCTAAATGATACCAATTTGATAGGATGCCATTCTCACTTTTCTCATTTGCTTCATTTTCTTCATTTGCAAATTACTTTATGATAGTGGAGGGAAGCCACATTTGGAAAATGTTTATTATGTGCTTTGAGATCATTAAAGCTGATAGCACTTTGCATACCAAGTGGTAGTATCCATATCCTTAATATACTAAAGTTCTGATACAATCAACATTTAAAGAATAACATATCATGAACAACAGTTTACACATAATTCCATGATGTAAATGTGACTGCAGTAATTATTCCTTCCTATGAAATCTTGACATGAGCATTGTCTATGCCACTCACATTGAGACTTAGTAAAAGCTATTTTCTGTTGTTATTTATCTTTATGTGCATATGTCCTACTTATCCAAACAGATTGTGAGCTCTTGCGGGTGGGGTTTATGTCTGCCTAGCTTCTAACAGTGTGCCTCATCCTTTATGGATGCTTAATCTGTTGTTGATAGTTCGGGGAACGTTCTATTGTGAACATGTCCTCTCAGTCCCTCAAACATGGAATTACACATAGGATTTAGTCTTCAGTTTGAAGGGTGATGCACCAAAGAAAGAGGAGCCCATGGCACTCATCATCTTTTGCATTTTTGGTAATCTCTCCACGTGTACTGGAAGTCACTAGAAGGGAAAAAGATAATATTTAACCATCAGATACATTTTCCTGATAAAGCATCTATCAATAGCACAAATATATCTGTTGTAATTACCATATTCATTCAGTTATTATATACAAAAGGCTGGCAATGACTAAGATTAAATGTGGGCAATGTTTATTCTGCGTAGGTCTGAAAGATTTTAACCTGATCCATTGTTTCTTTTCCCGTTATCCACAAAAATCACAACTATTTTTCTAATCAGAAAAAAGTGAGATTCTACATAGTTTTCTTCTATTGCGAAAAATGAAAATACGAAGAGTTTTAATAGCATAGACTGTATTCTTCACAGTAACATTTCATTTAAGTCAAAACCTAATACCATAAAATCCCACTGCTACAGTGAATATTGGCAAGGGTGACACTCAGTTCAAGATTAAGACAGACTTACTGAAAAGTACTTATACGTATAAACGCTACTCCTTATACCACTTATATGATATTTCCCTTGGTGTAATAATACTCAATTTAATTAAAATCCTAAAAAAGCAACTCTTTTCCCTTTACATCTCTTATGCATGGTGTCTGGAGCTTCCATCTTCCTTCCTCCACCTTCAAGGACCTGTAAGGACACACACCAAGATTCTAAGGTTAAGGGAAAGCTATTATTGAACTCATACCATAAGAAGCCTAAAGAAATGCTTTTACTCTGCCCATAGCTCAGTGGACATGCTTGTATCATTTCTTAAGCATGCATCTGCTGCCCAAAAATACCTGAAACAATGCTTACTTAGTGTGAAGAAGTTTAAGTTAGGGCAAATTTCCTCAGACATGTACTTACACGTATTTATTATTGATAACACTAGAATATTTCATTAAGACTACTTTGCCGCTCTATTATATTCCTTCAAAATACAGTGTGGTGGAGATAAGAGGTTTCATTTAAACACTTGTCTAAAATAGGTTTCTAACCAAGATGGAGGCCAGTGGCTCTTAACTAAACTCATCACATTTTTTGTAAGTCCGTCCTTCATTGGCTCATGTCCAGCACCTGTCACATAGAAAAGGCATGATATAGAGAAACTACATGAATCTGCCTTGAAAGCAATCCTTTATGCCTTGGTTCACATCACTTTAGATTGGCAGCATGTGTTGTTCAGGAAAAAGTTTCAGTCAAAGCTAACACTCTTTACTGACGCTTTTTTCCCCCCCAAGAGTGTTGAAGATTTCATTGTTCAAAGTACAAGTATGATTCAGCAAACTATCAGAAATCCTCAAGAAGTAATGTAAAACAGTGGAGAGAGAAATCTAAATTAAGTGGAGTTTAACAGCCAAAGAGTTTGAAAGTATGAATGTCTGGAATGGAGCAGAACAAAGTCAATTACTGACTGTAATTAAGAAGTGGATGCATTTAAACTGTAGAGAGCAGTAGCAGACTTCTCCAGACTGCCTAGTTGCTCGGAAGACTGGTGGGAAGACAGAGGAAAGGATGTGAACTGAATGTCTCTGATAGTATGATTTGAATGAGTTACATTCATATAGTTCCCTCATCTAGCGTCCCAAAATGAATTTGTAAATCACTGATTGTGCATGATTAATGCAGTAATATATTCGGACAAAGAAACTTTTAAAATACATTTGCTTTCGGTTGTGTTAGCAGGGAAAGATCCCCTTTGCACTGCACAGCAGGCTCCAAAAATGCAAATGCACTGCTGAAGCACTTACATTTGAGAGCTGTTTGAATCCAGGAGTCCAAAGACTGAACTGTGTCTCCTCTTTCTGCAATCCTTAGAATATAGTAAATCTAATTATGTTTGTTTTTCTGTACTTTTAAGATGCCATTCCTTTTTATATTTTTAATAAAGGTTTATTTATATTGGCAGAGAAATATTAGATTATACATTTTGCTTAGATTAATTCATTTCTTTCTGTATGTAATAACAAATTATGATGTATAATACATTATAATGAAAATATTTAAACAGGACAAAAGTAGAGGTCAAAGACATTACTAGTTTTCTTGTGTTAGTTACAAGTGAGCTTATATGTTTACATTGTTATTTCTGCAGCAGCACTTCATAAAGTAGATATATGGGACCTAGTGCAAGTAACCCAAGGTACAATGGTGTTTAGATAATTAGGCAAACTTCAGCTTAGCTGTTTTGTGCTGGGGAAAAAATGGAGGACTATTTTGAGCTATTCAGGCTTTCCAAACCTTACTGCAGTTTCAGAGACAGAGAGAGAGAGAGAGAGAGAGAATTGGTCCCAGTGATTTCTCAAAGTTTAGTGTAGGTAATTAGATTCTATTATTTTCCACATTTTAGTTGTTAATATTGCATACATTTTGGACAGCTACTGTCTTACTGCAGTATGGAACAAACAATATCAGAACTCGTGTCACTCAAGAATGCTTGTTTTGAGATATTGAAAAATTGTGTATCTATCTCTAAAGAGTTTTTCTGAAAACAAACAAGTTAAGTGGGAAGTTGAAGACCTTTTAGAAAAGTCTCCATTAGTCTCTCTGGTAATAATCTGTTTTAAAGCTCTCCATAAAAAGAAATCAAATATAGAGATATTATTAGATTTGAAAAAGACAAACAGGAAAGAGACAAAAGTACAGAATGAATTCTGACACACCAAGTGCATTTTTCTGCGGCTTCCAACTTACGGGTGCACTGTCCTCATCACTCTGAACTTCCTGCCCTATTTCTCTTGAAGTCAGAGTGATTCAGCGTTAGCCCTATTTGAAGTTATTTGTCCTATTATTAAAATACTAATGTATTTGTTACAACATGAGAAAAGTTTATAGAGATCAGTTCAGAATGATCCCAGCCACCCAGTTCCCAGAAGGAAAATTACTGGACTAGAAGAAAATATTTCAATGTCTTAAAGTGTGTTTTTTTGAGGAAGATTTTTCTTTCTAAATCTAAGAGAAATATCTCATGATTTTCTTACCTGTCGATTTTTTTCCAGATCACAACAGTATCCGGAAATGAATTTCTTCTACAGTCAGATATTGACTTCATCATATTGGATTGGTTCCAAGCTATCAAAAATACAATTGACAGATTGGTATGTATTTGTTCTGGCTTTTGCTTTTATTAATTAAAATGTAGTAATTTAAATCTTACCATTCAGGCATATAACACACATACTTAAATAGATCCTATACTAAGAGATACTAAATTCTTTCAAGCTTAAACATGTAGACTCTTCTAGGAACATTTTCAGGAGACAGGTTTTGGGGAACTAAATGTCATTTAATTCTCTTTCAAAAACAGCATGCTTTTTTTTTTCAGAAATAACATGAACATCCATTTATTGGAAGTTTTAAAAGCACATAAGAGCTTAATAACTACTATTTCCATTTTCAGTTTATGCAGTCTCTAATACATATTCTCAAAAATAAATATCAATATGTTTAAAACCATACTCACTGCTACAA
This sequence comes from Chinchilla lanigera, assembly GCF_000276665.1. Classification (NCBI taxonomy): domain Eukaryota; kingdom Metazoa; phylum Chordata; class Mammalia; order Rodentia; family Chinchillidae; genus Chinchilla; species Chinchilla lanigera. The sequence goes on from NW_004955440.1 coordinate 9,883,952, forward strand.
TGCCAGTAAATATAATCTTTTCTACTGATTTGCATTGCTTTCCTGGATAAGCTAGATTATTCTCATGAAAATCACCTATCTAGAATTTCATGAAATTCTATTAAGCCTGATACATAATAAGTTTTTACAAAAGCCAAATTACTTAAAACTTCTCATTCTACAGTGACTAATTTTAACTCATTAATACTTGCAAAATCTTGAGGAAAAATTGTTCTTGAAAATTTCTAACCTAGTATACAGTACGGAAAATAAAATATTTTCTGTATGATTTCACTAATAGTTGATGTCTTTCATTACATAATTTTCGGATGAAAACTTAAAAAACTTAAATTTTCCCCATTGTCCATAAAGTCCCCATATATAGACAACAAATTATTGTCTCTAGAATGGAATCTGGGACCAGGAGTGCCTGAATATTGGTGTCATCATTTATTGGCTGTGTGGCCTTGGGCAATGTACTTTTCTCTTTTGGCCTCAGTGTCTTTCTCAGTAATAATGTTGCCGCCTACCTCATAGGATTCCTGTGATGATTAATTGCATTAATGTATGCAGAGTGCTTCAAATAATTCACAGCATTTAGTAAGCTCCATGTGCCTATACGAACTATTATTAAATTTGAGTGTTCAACCTATCATAGAGGGCTATCCCAAAATAATTCACATGTTTCAAACATCCCCGTATGTGTAACACCATATACAACAACACTATTTGGTGAATCCTTTCTTCCTAGTAAATTTACTAAGTCTGACTGTTTGTTCTTCCAGCCAAAGGATCCAAGTTGTCCATCAAGAAAGTTAGAATTATTCAAAATCCAGAGATCCTCTAGTACGGAACTGTTAAGTCATTATGAGAGTGAGATTAAAGAACAGAAACCTGAGCACAGAAAATCTTTAAGTGAGTATTTTCTTTGATTTGCTCATTTGAACTTTGTCTAAATGCTGTGCTTATGCAATATAAATGCACTGAAATGAGATTTGAGCCAAACATACACTCCTCGTGGAAGATTCCTAGCCACTTCCTGGCCCTGGATTCATACACTGGAGGGCAGCCTGGGCGCTTTGCTCACATCATTGTCGGTAATGCCTTTTGAGAAAATAATTGTTCCCAGGTCATGGTCTCTGCTTACAGAAAGCCTCTGAATCTCTGACTAAGAGCCATGGAGTTCAGATAGGTGATTGATTTTGGAAGTGGGAAATGTCAAGCATCTCCAAAGCTTGGTACGCTGACTATTTGATTTCCATATATTAAAAAATATGAATGACCACCACAGTTGGTCCAAACTAAGTCAACTTTTCACACTTCGGACCACCAGGAAGAGGGAGAAACGTGCATGCCCATGGAAGAAATAGAAGTATGAATCAGAAGTTTTCCAAGGATATCTAGTTCTACTGTTCTAAAAGTCCTGAGCAATAAGAATTTACACAGTGATTCTCAGGATTTTTAATCAGTCTGCTTCTCCTTCAACAAAAGGGAGTTATTAATGCATGTCACCTCTATCTCAGAGTTGATTTGAGGCTCACCCTCTGAAAGAACAAGTCAATATCTTTGAAGTCAGAGAAAACCAATTTTTCAAAGTCTTAAAACTCATATCTTTGTTGTCTTTTACCTAACTGTCCCTAATCTTCTAAATCACCATTTTTAAAATAATTTCTCTCTGCCCAAAGACCAATACAGTTACATAAATCAGTAAATTCAAAGTATAATAGCTTCTTGAATTTGAGGACAACTCAGTAAGTTGAGAACGACCTCTAATGGAATATAAATACATGTACACGTAGATACATATGTACTCTAGATGCTACTATGTTTATATACACAAATTAACTCACTGGGAAAGATACATATGTACACATGCACACAAATAAATCCTTATAAATACATATATTTCAAGAAAAAAGGAAGCTGTAGTCAGGAGTGGTGGTGCACACCTATAATCCCAGCACTCGGGAGGCTGAGGCAGGAGGATCATTGCAAGTTTGAGACCAGCCTGGGCTACGAAGTAAGCTCAAGGTCAGCCTGAACTACGTAGTGGGACCCTGTCTCAAAAATACCAAGAAAAGGAAAAAAAAAAAAAAAAAAGGAAAAAGGAAGCTGTATCTCAATGGTAGCATATCTTTCAAAGCTGAATTGCTGAGTGCCACAAATCTAGAAGTTACATGAGGACTGAGAGTAGCAGGACCTTCTGAAGTTAAGTCATTGTCAACTGACCGTGCTGTACTTTTCAACTGCCAGATCCATATTCGTTTAGCAAATTGTGTTATATTGTCGTTTAAGATTATCAGTGTCAGTGTTGGAAATGAATACATCTGTGGAGAGTTAACAATGCTATTTGAAAGGAGTTTTTCCATAGGATGATACAGTTTAGAGTTCTGTCATTCAAAGTAGGCGTCCTCAACCCCAGGGAATGGGCAGGTTGGCCTGTTAGTAACAGGGTCAAGCAGCAGGAGGCGATCAGCGGATTAGCAGACTAAATTTCATCTGTGTGTCTGTTTACAATCACTCCCTATTCCCCACATTCTTCCTGCGTGCCTCCTGTTGGATCAGGGGAGGCATCAGATTCTGGTAGAAATGCGAAGCCTATGATAAACTACGCATGCGTGGGATCTAGGACACGTGCTTCTTATGAGACTCCAATCCCCAAACCATTCACACTCCCACCCTGGTCCACGGAGAATTTGTCCTTCCTGAAACTGATCCCTAGGGCCAAAAAGATAGGGGATTGTTAATTTAAAGAATACTTAACTCCTGATAATTGTCCCTCTTTTCCTTTATACGGCTAATCAGACGTAAGATTTCACAATTAGAATTCAGTTGTTGTATTTAATGTTAATTCTGTAGATATTTTGTAGTAAATATAAAAGAATATCTGATTCAGTGATTAATGGATCTAGAATCTCAGATTAAATTTCTGGTTTGGAGGAGAACTTGACATGTTCCTAAAGCCTAAAACTACGGAGCAAATAAAGGTTTACAAGACTGTTTTTAAGAAACATTCAGGCTAATGGATTCTATATTGAATAATAGTTACTTTAAAAAATTTAGGGTGCTACTGGGAAAATTATGTAGGTAGAATAGCCATGATTTCCCTGTAGAATTTACTGTTTCATTGAGGAAGACATTTATTCACTTTGAGTTTAAATTCAATCTAGTTTAAAGACAAAAAGAGGCACATTTTTTATGCTTTCAAAAAGTACTTAAATGTATGATGACTTCGTATTCATCTTTTACTTTGAAGTTAAAAAAAATTAGTGATAACTAGAAAATATTGTGAACTTACTACATAGCCAATGTTGTTCTAAATGCTTGTGTTATATTGACTCACTTAAAACTCCTAATGACCTTGTGAGGTGAGTTCTACTATTAACGCTCTTCTATACATCAGGAGACTAAGACAAAGAGAATTACGGTAACATGACCAAAACTAAGTCATGAAGAGAAGCTTCAAACCCAAACAATTTTAAATAAGATCCACAGAAAATAAACATATATTGAGACCCCAAAACTGTTGTCAGCAAAAGAATTAAGACCAGATGGTCTCTTTGGAAATTGATTAAATCCAAAGGTAAAAGGGTTATTTAATCTTTAATGCTACCCTAGATTTTATAAAATACTTCTTTTCCATATCTTCAATTATGGATATACATAATTGTACACCATTTTTAGTACTAGTATAATTTTTGCAAACTGGGTCACAGTTAATATTTTTTCACTTTAAGTTCAATCAATATGTATATATTCATGTATGTATTCATTTTCATTGGAAATATATGATTGACTCACTCATCCAATATCAAATTAGACTACATCTTTAAAATATTTAAAGCCTTTATTTCTACACTGAATGCTTTTTAAATTTTTTTTCCAGTAGAAAATATCTGGTGTAAAACTCTTTTGGTCTTGGTCATGGTCTTGATTTGAACACCCAAACTTAGATTTCTTAAAACATGAATTCAGTTTTATGTGACCCTCTGCAAATTAAGTAATTATGTGGCATCAGAGACTCACAGTACCTTCTTCCTTATTAATAGTCAAAGCACAAACTTTACTGTCAGTTAGATGCCTTTGGCTTCCTGTACCCTTGATGTTCCCACAAGTTCTACCGCCAAGATTGCAGTCAGATAAAGCCAGAATTACTTTTTTGAAAGGCATGTGAACATCATTAGCAGCTAACAGGTGGTCATTTTTTTTGTCCAGTTTGTCTGTTTAACATGGGAAAAAATATCTTCTCTCAAAGAGTGGATTCAGAAAGTTGTATTAAAATATACTTTCCTTTTAAAAATATGATTCTAACCTGCCAACACTATTAAGTACTAATCAGATATTTTAAGATATCAGTTGATGCTAACAGAGAAGAAGCCAGAAAAATCACTGTAGAGGCCAACTCACTGTGGGAAATTCAGGACAGCAGCCTAGAGGAGAGTAGGAGAGCAGCTCTCCAGGGAGGCCTCCAGTGGAAAGTGTGGAGTCAATCAAAGGCAAGGCTAACTCATTTCTCCAAGGGAAAACAAGGATCTTCCACTGATGGTTCAGAGAGGCCCAAATATAAAAATTTCATCAGATAACCCGAGGGAGGTTTAATTTCTCTGAGCTTTATTTTCCAAATCTATAAACATGGGTCTGGTAACATCCTTACAGAATTTTGCGAAAATTTGAAACTGGACATGTAAATACTAAGCCCCCAGCAGGCCCTCAGGAAGTAGGTTCTCTTACGCTAATCCTCTACGGCCCCAAGCAGATGGCACCCAAAAGGGCATAAGCCGAGGGTAGAATCTGGTGGGAGACCAGGGCAGGGAATATATACTTGACATCCTATTCCTCTAATATACAAGAAACAGGAGAAAACAGCCAGGATCGCATAGGAGACTTCTAGCTTCAAAAGTCTGCGCATGAGCAGCTGAGAAATCTTTCCCCTGGTGCCTTCTGGGTGAAAATGGCAGCCAGGATGTTCTTTAGAGCAGTATAACAGGGCACAGAAGGGCGAGAGATACCCTTGATTCCCTGATTCCCAGAAGAGCTTGTCATTATGATGTTTTAGCTAATGGAAAAGATTAACATTCAGCTATTTCGGTGTTTCTTTAGACAGAGCTCTAATTTGTTCACTCACTCACGTATTCATTGCTTTTCATTAACATAATAGTCTCATCATATACAACTAAAATTTTTGAATTTTCTTGTCTGTGCTTTAATCTTGTGAAAGTTACTTTCATGTTTGGGTGATGTTTCAATAGTAATCTATCTCACGCTTATTAATTTCCAAACTGTAAACTCCATGTGTGTAAAGTTTTTGGATAACTTTGATATAAAATGTTCCCTTTTAATATCATGAATAAGAACTTCCAAAGTGAACACAGACTTATAAGATACTTATTGTTATCCAAGTTGGAAAAATCTTACTAATTTATGGGACAATATGTAGTTAACAATTGTGCCAAACACATACTGTGAAGCTTGTCTTGAAGATTCAGATAAATATAGATTTTAAAATTTCTTCTTAAGAATTTTGTGGGCCGGGGATGTGACTCAGCACAGCACCTGACCAGCAAGCACAAGGTCCTAAGTTCAATTCCCGGTACAAAAAAAAAAAAAAAGAATTTTCTATTAAACAGCTAATCTTGCCAATGCATGAATGTGGTAAGATGAACAAGCTATCTGCCAAGGAAAATAGAACAAAATTAAAATTACACAGATAAATTTTATCTAGCCCTGAACAAAACAGAAGAGCTCCTACCTGGCAACAGCAAAAACAAAACCAAAAAAAGTCTCTTTATTTGTGTAGAATTCTGTGGCTATTATGTTCTTGTGGGAATGAATTTTCCCTATTTGGATAAAAATGGACAACTACCTGACATTTTCCCCAAAATTAATATTGCTACTTTGAAACCAACTTCATTTAATATCAACTTGCAAAAAATCAACTAAATGAGTAGATAGACTGTTTTAGTTAACTACTGGCATATGACAGAAAATAGGTAAGGAGGAGTTGAGTGTCGCTTTTCTATTCAATGTTTCCCATTGGTTAAGAAAGTTCTTTATTTAAAAGTATTTCAGTTGCTAAGAGAAAAAATAGGAATATTTTAAAATAGTACATGTTTTAAGGCCTGGATGAATAGTACATGTTTTAAGGCCTGGATGATTTAAAATTTGTGGCAAAAAACCTTAAAGATTAGTTATGCACTTGATAATCAAACACTCAAATTAATTTGTGGAAAGAATGTTAGTCACAAAGCTTCTGAGGAAACACTGTGGTCCTATGTGACCCGTTATTGTTTTGACTTGTGTTCTCAAGAGCAGCGATCCTAGCTTTCCTAGGACCCATAGATCGTGGTTTCTTCAAAACATTCATTTCTCCATGAATCATTTGATAAGAGAAGTTGAGCAAAGAACGTTCTGATTAATCTCTTCTTTCCCATCCATGGGGCTGATCTTGCCCTCTGCTCTCTGGGCAACCATGATCGTGTATCTTGTAGCATCAGCCACTCTGAAAGTCCATCTAACACTATCAGCACTGAAGCACTAGATCACCCCATCATCCTCCTGACCCTGGAAGTAACATCATGATCATATTTCCCCTTAGATGAACTGCATTTAATCAATTTCTGATTTCTTTAGGTCAAGTGGCATCTTTCTTTCAATAATAGGTCAGATCCACAGGGCTCCTTGCTCTAGCTCTCTGGAAATATTTCCTTAGCGTTAGTCCACTACTATGATTGTAAACAAAAAGAAAAAACTGCTCTTTGATCTCCTCTAAAATTTTTTCTGTTTATACCATGACTTTAGAAGGGGTACATATCAATATCTCATCATGAAGTTAGGCATATAATATTCACCCATTATTGTCATATCAAGTTTAAATTGCTCTTGCTAATTGTGACATTTAAGGGGTTATTACAATAAACCTTATGCCAAAAAACTCCATTACTTGGAATATAAATGATCTCTCCTTTTTGTACACAAATTTATATAATCTACTCCTTTTTATTTTTAAAGTACCAGAACTTATGCTTCTTTTACTCAAGATTCTAAACATAAGAAATTTCCTTTTTAATGTATCTGTTTGGATGTCTCAAGTAGATCTAATATTATACTTTAGAAAAAATGCTACTGTAAACATATAGGGTCTTTGACATTTTCTTAGAAATAAGTCGTGGTACAGGCCATATCCTTTAAGTAAATGCAGGTATTGATTTCACACAAAAGTGTGAGATAAATCACCAAATACCTGATATTTCTGAGAAAATGCAATGAAACATGATCTACATCAGGACTGAACTTCCTCAACTCCCTCATGGATGACTTGGGAAAAATAAATGAGTCCAGGAGTTCATCACTTTGATTATTTAAATAGTACCTAAAGGAAAATATTCTTGATATCTAATTTTCCTAAATAGATAAAATTATTTGGCTTTAAAAATAGAGTCATAACAAGAGGTGAAAGGACCTACTGTAACACATAGGACTATGATCTTTCTGTCAGATGTGGTATCCATTAAAATCCAAAATTGAAGTCAAAAGATAAGAGTATTTTTGCCTTCTTCTTCTTCCTCCTCTCTTCCACCGTCCCCTCACCTTCCTTCCCCCGTCCTCCTCCTCTTTGCCTACTTATCATCCCTCTGCTTTTGGTTAATGATTTGTAATCAAAGTAGTGCCCTTGGAAGGCATAAGCCCCTCTATAGACAGCTCTTGATTGCCTGTGAGACCAGCTTTTTCCACTACTCCATGACCCACAATTTATATAAATGCTGCTTGCACTCCCTGATGTTCACCATTACACATCGACTTTCATCCACTCAAGGTTTCCTCTTTACTAAATTAAGATCTTTTAAGACTTAATTCTGGCCACATCTCCCAATATTTCTATCATTTACTCTAACATTCTATTTTACTTTTAAAAATTGCTATGGTTCATATTTATTCTTAATTCTCTTTGATTGCTGTGCCTTGGAATTTCCAATATTCTAGTTAGGGCAATAAAATCATAAGAAATTATGTTTGAATAATGATTGAAAATTCTAATAGTTTACTTTAAAATCAACTCACTTATGAAAAAACCCCGCTTGTCACAAAAGTTATATTAGTGCTGATTTTCAGCATCTTCTTCTAAAAATAATGTGGGATTATACAGGAAATTTGGGCCTAAGAGACATAAAATTACAGTAGAGATTTTATTGCCAGGATATACAATTTGGACAAGTTTCTCAAGTCTCCTGAAATTCATTTTCAGATAAGTATAATGAAATTTTTCAACATAGTATAAATTAATAAATATATAAGTATATGATATGAAATATATGTATTAGATCTACTGGTACTGTATATACCAGCCCTAAAATAAATCTAAGAACTTTGTAGATTATACAATATGATATAAATATTAGACATAATCATTTAATGGGTAACTTCTGAGTAAAATCATCATAACTTTTGTTTGTCCACTGTAAATCAACCAGTTTCTATCTTTAGAAATACAATAATAATTCATTTCTACTAGAGAATAAACAAATTCATTACTTGCCAAAAGTTTAAATTTTAATATTTTCATTGTTCAGTTGACTCAGGTCACTAAATATACTTTCATTTTTATTTCCTTCAGGGATTTGAGGTCACATAGAATAACATCATTCCTGTATGTGACTCTGATACAGCAATCTCTAGAGGTTAAATTTCACCAAGTGTTGGTTACTTGTATAAAATGGTAAAATAATACGATATGATAATTTTCAGTTTTGTTAAATAGTTTCACTTGAGATCAATGAAGGATTTGTTTACTTTTAATATCATATGTACACATTAATTTAATTATATCTGTCAAGGCAACATCGCAAAAGTATCTAGTGATAAATAGATGGATTTCTTGACTAAATAAAAAAGTGAAACACATGGATAAAGAGCCACTTACCAGGAGTAAGCTAAAAGATGCTAGAAGTCTGATCTCATCAAAGTACACTCCACTGACAAGCTGGCAGCAAGCATGCTTGGAACCCAGCATGCCCACTCTTCCAAATGCATTGCATTATCTGAATGGGGCAATTCTAGCTGACCAAGCTGTCATTTACATAAACCAGAATTGCCCTCATCCACTGGATTTTGAGTGCCTGGACCATATAAACGTGACCTTCTGTGCATTACTCTTCCTATCTTCATTGCCTAGAACAGATTCTAAAACACAGTGGTGTTCAATATTAAATGTCTGAGTGAGTAAGTAAACAAATGACTGAGTGAATGAGATAAGAACCCTGAGAAATCTTAATAAATTTTATGGATGAGGAGCAAAGGAGAGAATTGATTTGTAATGCGCCAAACTTTTTACCCGGAGAAGATGCTGGGAAGTGAACCCAGAACATTTGCACTGAGCTGCATCTTGAACTCTTTTTGCTTTATGTTGAAACAGGATCTCATTTAGTTACCCAGGTCAGCCTCAAACTTGTAGTCCCCCTAGTCTCCTGCCCAGCTGGGATTACGAACATGTGCCACCACACCCCTCTGGCACTGGCCTCTTGATGGATGTCTTAGTTTGGGTTTCTCTGGAAGCAGTCTCCAAGAGAAAGGTTTGAGTGCTGCTGTGGAGCTTCAGGGTTGTTTCAAATGTACAGTAAAGAACTGCAGAGAAAAGAATGGATACAAAGTATGGTAAGAAAAAAGAACCTGAAGTTTTCCATGGACAGCAACAGTTTGGTGAATTTGCAATTAAAAAATATGGAGGTGACAATCGGAGGCTGGGTTGGCAGGAATACTGAGTTGTTGGCGTGGAACACGGAGGGGGTTGGGCTTTGTGCTACAAGTAGTGGGAGCCTAGTGAGGAGCTTTTGTGTGGACAGGAGACACTGACAGATGGAATCTTTAGAGTAACGCTTCCAGGGAAAGTGCAGAGAATGACAAAAACAAAGAGTAGCATCACAGAACAAAGGGTCAAACGCAAGGAGACAGATTAAGGTCATACTCAGTAGATCAAGTAAAAGGTACTGCAGTCTCAAACCAGGCAGTAGGAATGGGTGAAAAAGACGCTAGATATTCCCTAGGTGACGTTAACTGATCTTCTTGACATATGTCAAAGGTCTTCACGATTCCCAAATCCCCCTTGCTGTGCTATTTTTGAAAACAAAGTAGTATGCCAAGGAGTTCATCAGAGGTTGTACCTGATTTCTCATTTTCTTAGGAGCTTAGTAGTTACTTGCCAGGCAAAATGTAATCCACAGTCTAACAATAACCATGTTGCTGAAGAGTTTATTATTAAAAAAAAAAAAAAAAAAAACTGCAAAACTGCTGAGTAGAACCTGCAAGAATAGGAGACTTACTTGCATATTAAAGTTTAAGGAATGCTTTGCCATATCACAAAAACATTTTTTAATTAAGTTTATTAGTGCATTTTAGATACACATGATGACCATGTTTGTACCTATACCTGATGTCTTGATTCTTTTTCCTTTCCCATTGTTCGCACCTCTTTTCAACTCCTCTTCCCTTCCTTATTTACAAAAGCTTCGTTTCCACTTTTCCTTCTTTTCTCACTTTTTCCTTTCCCTTCCTATCTCCCTCCTGCTTCCCTGGTTCTGCTTCCTATTTGAATATTTTTTTCCTATTTCACAATACCTATTATAAATTTTGTTCCTCATTTACACTTTCAGATTCTCATACCTGTAAAACAGTGCCCATGTGTGTCCAACTTATTTCATTTTACAGTATGGTCTCCAGGTACATCCATTTACTTAGAAATGTCTCAAGTTTATCCCTTCTTTATGGCCAAGTCATACTCCATTATATAAAAACCACATCTTCTTTTAGCCATTCATTAGTTGATGGGAATTTGAGCTGTTTCCCAGATTTAGCTATTACAAGTTGTGTTGCTATGAACATGGGTGTGCATATATCACTGTATGATGCTTTTAATTCTTTTGGGACAATACCAAGAAAGGGAATATGTAGGTTAAATGCTATTTCTAGTTTTAGTTTTAGGGTTTTGCTTTTGTTTGTTTGGCTTTTTTTTTTTTCTTTTTTTCTTTTTTGGTCTTTTTGAGACAGGGTCTCGCTATGCAGTTCAGGCTGGCCTTGAGCTCACTTTGTAGCCCAGGCTGGACTCGAACTCACATGATCCTCCTGCCTCAGCCTCCCAAGTGCTGGGATTACAGGTGTGCACCACCACGCCTGGCTAGTTTTAGTTTTTTGAGGAATGTCCACAGTGATTTCCACAGTAGCTCTACCAATCTCCACTCCCTCCAAGAATGAAGAGCTCCTTTTTCCCACACTCTTACCAGTATTTGTTACTGGTTGATTTCTTGAGAGCTGTTCTTTCTCAAGTGTGATTGAACCTCAGCATTGTTTTTACTTGCATCTCTCAAATGACCAGTGATATTGAACTTTTTTTCATATATTTATTTGCCATTTGTACTTCTTCATCTGATAAGTGTGTGTTCATTTCAGACGCCCACTTTTAGATTAGATCTTTTTGGGGGCTGGGGATTTAGCTCAGCGGCACAGCACCTGCCTGGCAAGAGCAAGGTCATGAGTTCGATTCCTGATACTGGAGAAAAACGAAAAAAGACTAGAATAGGTCTTTTTTAAAAATCCTTTTTCTTTTAACAAAACAACAACAATGAAGACAAAAACAAAACAACACAAAAGTGGTATTTGACCTCAAAACAAAATGATAGGAATTAACAATGGCTGCTACATTACATACTGTTATCTTCAGTGAAGTTACTCAGACCACTAGATGTAAGAATGTAAGATTGATCAAACCATCAAAGACAGTAAAAAGTAATAAATCCAATAGCATTAGAAATGATGCAGAGCTTCACCGTACAAGATGGTAGGAGTTCAGTAATGGGTCTTATACTGCGTGTTGTTGTCTTCAGATCAGTCATTCTGATTATCAAACACAAGCATGCGAAATTGGTCAAGAAAAAAGAAAATTTTAAGCATGGACTGTTCCTTTCAATAAACCACAGACATCAGCAATACACCTATCCCAGCTATTCTTGTATATACATATAAATATTGTCTTACATTTTAAAGAGAAAAAAAGAAACAAAATACAAAAACAAACAGATACACAAAACTGCATAGAGCCAAGCATGGTGACACACACCTATAATCCCAGCATTTGGGAGGCAGAGGCAGGAGGGTGGTTGTGAATTCAAGACCAGCCTAGGCTACAAAGTGAGCTCAAGGCCAGCCTGAACTGCATACTAAGATCTTGTCTCAAAAAAGACAAAAAAAATAACATAGAAAATTGTGAAAATGATGCAGAATTTCAAAAAAAGGTGATAATATATTAATAATGGTTGTTGTATTACATAATGTCATCTTCAAAATGGTTGCACATATCACCAGGTATAGGCCTTCAAGATTGATCAAACAACTGTACATTAACAGATCCTTTCAATAAACCAACAGTTATTAGTAGTGCAATTATCCCAGCTATCCTCTGCATACATATACATATTTTTTCTCTTCTTTCTTTTTCCTCTCCCCTCCTTCATCCCAGTTGCTCCTTCCTATTTGAGCAATTTCTTTCCCTTTCACAATATCTATTGTACCCTCAGATTTTATTTAATCTTTCAGGTTCTTATAATAGGAAATGGACAAAAATGGAAGGATTTGGTTTTTAAATTTGGAGCAGTCAGATTTTTTTTAGTTCTTTACCTATTCTAGATATTAGTCCTTATCCAAGGAACATCTGGCAAAACTTTTCCCACACTGTGGGTTGTCAGTTTACTCGGTTGGTGATTTCCTTTGCTGTACATAAGCTTTTTTTTTTGTTTTTGTTTTTGTTTTTTTTTTTGTTTTTGTTTTTGTTTTTGTTTTTGTTTTTCTCTGGTACCGGGAACCGAACTCACGACCTTGCACTTGCCAGGCAGGCGCTTTGCCGCTGAGCTAAATCCCCAGCCCCCATAAGCTTTTTAATGAGATGAGATCCCAGTTGTCGATTCCTTCTAACATTTCCTATGCAGTTGGTGTTTTGTTCATAAAGTCTTTGCCTACACCCATGTCTTCAAGAGTGTTACCTATTTTCTATTCCACAAGATTTATTGTTTCTGTTTTAACATTTAAATCTTTGATCCATTTTGATTTTAGTTTAGTGCATGGTGAGATACATGAATCTAATTTTAATCTTCATCATGTGGAAAGACAGCACCATTTATTAGAGGTTATCTTTCTTCCAGAGATGGTGTTTGGCCTCTTTGTCAAAAGTAAGGTAGCTGAGTGTATTTGGAGTTATTTCAGCATCTTCTAATCTGTTCTTTTGATGCTTGGGTGTGTTCTTTGGAGTTTGCTTGTTTGTTTCTTTGCTTGTTTTTGCCGGTACAATGTTGTTCTTATCACAATAGCTTTTTTGTGTAATTTCAGAGATTGTGATGCCCCCTGCCTTAACTTTGTTCCCCAGAATTTTTTTGTTATTCATTGTGTATCTGGTTCCAAATGAATTTTAGGATTGTTTTCTCTAATTCTGTGAGGTATGCTATTGGTATTTTGATCAGGATTGCATTAAATCTGTATAAAATTTTGGTTGTTTTTTTTTTTTCTTTTTGAGACAGGGTTTTGCTATCCACTTCAGGCTGGCCTTGAGCTCTCTTTGTAGCCTAAGCTGGCCTTGAACTTGCAATGATCCTCCTGCCTCAGCCTCCTGAATGCTGGGATTACAGGTGTGGGCCACCGTGCCCAGCTATAAATCTGTATAAAATTTTGGGACTATGGTCATTTTCATTATGTTGATTCTTCCTAGCCAAAAGTGAGGGATCTTTTTCCATTTTTTGATATCCTATTTGATCTCCTTTTTCAGAGCACTGTAGTTTTCAATGTAAAGATCTTTTATTTCCTTTGCTAGATTGATGCCTAAGTATTTCATTTTTTTGATGCTATTTACTTTTGAAAGTTAAAAGCCAGAGCATGACCTTTAGGAACACTGACATGACCTACTTACGTACAAAAGCTATCTTGTCTGACTTTCTGCTAACTAACCCCGCCTGTGGTTATCGAGTCGACCATTCCATGACAGTGTCTGATGTTGGACGGTGGATATTTATTTAATCTCTTCAATCACTCTCAATTAATGATTACAAAGGAATTGGTACAGACTCAAAATTTGCACTTCTTGCAAAACTCTTTCCTGTTCCACACCCAAGTCTGAACTCTGAACTGGCCATCTCAAAAAGTCAACAATTCTAGCCAAGTGACAATAATAACCAAAACATGATTCTAAGAATAAACTATGCTCACCAAAACAGAGAAGAAACTAAAGCTGCAAGCAATTCCCTGGAAATAATCCACTAATTCCTCAGACGTATCCATGTAGGAAGTACACCAAAAATTCTGTTTATCCTCTACCTTCCATTTGTCTCTCAAACATGTAATCCTGCATGTGGACTTTCCCTGCTGTGCTTATTTTCCTCTTATAAAAGCAAACATAACACTACTTGATTCTTTAAATGTCTTTATTTTTTTGTTGCTGTTCAGTTGCTGGATGCCTTCTCTGTTGGCCTTTCACGTTGGATGTACTAGCACTGAATGAGTTACGGCTGAGCTGTAACTCTTTTACTGGTACAGTTAGCTGATCAGCAGTGGCTTCCCAAACAACCTAGGCCCACAAACTGCCCCTTAGTCAAGTTGTTTTTTAAAAATCTAAAAGAAAACAAAAGAAGGATTGTTTGGTTATCAAAAAAAAAAAAATAGAGAGTAAATTTAAAATAAGGTTTGATCAATCTTTCTAGTAGTATGAGATTTCACTCACTGACAACTGATAAGGATTTTTCTTTTAAAAATCAATTCCTTCTGTTCACATTTTTTATTCTATAAAATGGAAACTTACACAGACAAATGATTATCATTTTCTCAATAAAAATCTTTTTTATAAATTTGTCCCTTAATAGTTATCTAGTCTTTTTAAATTATTTTGGATAGATTATTTGGAGCAGACTGAAAGAGTTTCTTTAAATTTCAGTACTGCTGGACTCTCTTCACTTATTTAGCTTTATTATCTCAGAACACCTTCAAGAAAAGTAATTAATCTTTTTTCCACTCAGTACCTGGTTTTGTTATTGATATTTCAGTCTTTATTTTTAAATTGGGCATAACTGATTTCCACAGAAAAGTTTGGCCGAGAAGCCAAAGCATTTTTGCTTAGCGCGTTTTTATTGAACAAAATCCAGGATTTTAGTCAAGAAGCATTAGATATTAATCACATATGAGTGGGATCATTAAAATTGCCTTTACCTTCCAGAATGGTGGATCATTATGGATTCCCAAACAGTGAGATCACTTCATGATCTTTACAATTATATAAAAGAAATCATTTTCATCAGTCTTACAAGAAGCTTTTAATTGTTTGAAGACCTTGTTGGAATACTAGAATGTTGTGTTATTATAGATGTGACTCGTGAATTGAAAAACACAATGTTCTCTGATTCAAAACTCTTAGGAGTTATCCTTTCCAGCTTGAATAGTTTTAACTGTTTAACACTGCTCATGATTATGTTTCTTAATAATAAGTAGAGACTTTCTGACTGAAATATAAATTCTAGCATCATTTATTAACTATTATGCTTCTAACTGTATAGAAAATTAGAGGAGAAATGTAATTTTTTAATTGCAACTAGGAACAATTTATGACAGTTTAAGGTGAGTCACATCCCTCCTCTAAAATATTATTACTTTTCTTCTTTCTTTCTTATAACTACTTCTCATCTCTGACTTTGAAACCCAACAGTTTAAACTCGGTTCTTATTTCAGTGGGCTAATCCCCTTTCATAAATCATGCTCAAGAGCTGAAATAATTTGCACATCATTTAAAGACTATTTGCTTTGAAATATTCACCTCAAGCCCTTTTGTATATCCTTTCTCTCTGAAGATTTGTAGTATTTGTTTTGTTCTCTGAGGTATAAAAGACCTGGATAAACTTTATTCCTGTTGTTTCAAGATTAGTTAACGAAAATGCATATTAATTCGACAGGGACAGGAAGAAACCTCAGTAAAGATGATCATACATACGCCTCTCAGGAATAGCAAAGTACAAAATGTCAGTCTTCAAATCTCCTTGGATTTGCTCAAAAGAGTATTGAGGGATTTAAATTTCCAGAATATGTCTACAAATGTAATTTCTTTGTTGTGGAGAATGGGAGCTACACTGATTATTTTTCCCCAGAAAATTGATTCTAATTTGTATTTGAACAAAAATTAAGCTATCTATGAAGTAGCTCTTCCAGAGTACTGAGAAAAACTGCCACAGAAAGAGTACATTTTACAACAACATTCATACATCTGACATGTTCCAAATTTTTAGATATATTTGTTATTAAACCTCAAATCCTAAAATGAAGTTTATCAGCCATTTTTGTTTCCTACAAAAAGATGAAATTGGAAGAAACACACAAAATCAGTAGATATATTTAGGTAAAGTTCAATATTACTGTTACATTAATAAATTCAAAGTTTACAATTTGTTAGTAAACTCAGAAAAAAATAATACTGATTCATCCAGTTAATATATATGCCTTGAATGCTCAGATATACCCTGTTCTTTTCTTAAACTGAAAATGACCGTAAACTTTTGGCACTTAAGTGCTTCTCCGGAAATGACTAAGTGGATTCGGGAACGATAAATCACTCGTATGGATCCAGCCACCCACAGTCTCGTTCCACTTCTCTTCCTCACAAGTGTAGTAATAGACATTTCCACAGTCCTCGGGGTGCCAAACTCTGCACCATTAGGAAAATCTGCAAGTAGCTTGATTTATCCTCTTCACTCAGTTAGCTAAGATCCAACTAAGTAAAAATCAGCGGGAATGAAGTCAACTTGTTAAACTTTTTTAATAAGGAGATGCAACAATTACAAGTTTTCTCCTTTGCCATTTCAATTTACATGGGATGTGAGGCTCCTCGTGAAGAATACTCAGATGAGATCTCAAATCATAGGTGCAGGGCTGATGGTGCTGACTCGGAGCTTTTATTATACACAGAGGATTGTCTGCTGTTTGCAATTAATCCAGACACAGTTGTCTTGGTACTTGGGGAGGAATGTAGAAGAAATAGCCATTTTATAAGTTGTAAACTCCTAAATTACCCTAAATTGGAGACATTTTTAATCCAACACTTAGCTATAGATAGGACCTACCTATTGTTCGGTTCATCTTCCCCTGATGGAGAAATCAATTAAATATTTAGGATGTGGAATACCATCCAGGTTGGATAATGCATTTCATTTAAATTATGGCCCTCCAATCTGAAACATTAAAAGAGATCTTAACGGATGGCAGCACATTACTGTCTCTTGGACTGCGCACATTAACACTTTAAAAATGAATGTGCTTCCCAGGATTTCCTATTTGTTCCACCAGCTGCCTGTCGATGTGCCCGATAAACAGTTTAAGAATAAGTATGTAAAAGACGCATGTGTAACAGTCTGTGTGCTGAGGTGCTTTCTTACACAGTCCCCAACTGTGGCCACTGTGGATTTTTTTCCTCACTACTCTGCCAGTCTAAAATGCGTGTGCTCGTTCCACCGGGAAGTGTAAGAGGGAGATCAACAAGTAAAGCAGTGAGACCGCTCATAAAGTCCTATTTGGGGAATTTTTGGCCATTTCCTTTTATAATTTGCCTTACCGAGTAACGAGTGATTAATAACATAGATTTTGGAACAATATAGTCAAATGTGAAATAAATACAAGCTTTCCCATTATAAAAATATGTCATATGAAAGGAATCATCTGATTCTCATTCAAGGACCATCACTATGTCAACATTACAAGCAGTTATTATGAGAACAAAGTCGTCATAGCTCCCGTATTACAGAAGCATGATTTGCAAATAGCTAGTAGATCGTGTTTTACTAGCCTGTAGCACAGTTCTAAGTACTTGAATGTGCTCTCTTTTAATCCTGTCAATTATTCTGTGAAATACATTGGTCATGTTATAATATTCTTTCTCCTATCAGGTGATGAGGCACTGAATGTTTAATTAAGGTACCCAACAGTATACAGCTAGTAATATGCCTATTCTGAATTTAAAACCAAACATCCTAACATCACCACCTGAAGCTATAAACATTGTTCTGTGAGACTCTTGAGTTCTCCCATGAGGCTGATGATTTCTATAACTTGCTGCCTCAAAAAAGCCTTGATCCAATCACTTAACTTCTGTTTTATAATCTTTTAGCTCATGTAGCTTCTGTTTTGTAATCCTAAAAAATGTCAATAATTAATAACAATAGTAATAAGTACCTGCCCAGGTTGTTTGGAAAAACAAGATTAAGTAATATGTTTATAGCAACTTTTGACACAATAAAAGATAATCACAGGACTAGTACAAGTACTTTTTCTTTCTCCAGCTGTACTTTCAAAAGTACTCCTAATGTGACTAAGAGAGATTTACCTTACAGAGAAATTATTGAAGTTCTAAAGTATTAACATATTTTCAAATATGTCTTCAGACTTGATCGTGGCACATTGTAGGAAGTGCTTTACAGAAGACTATCACCTTCTGAGCTGAGTTAAATGTCTGTCCTCTTCCATTTTCCAACTATGAAAGTCTTAGTTCACAATTAACATAAATATAATATATCATGTTAGCTCACCAAGTGAAAACATATTTACCCACTCAGAAAAGAGATGGTAAAGACAAGCATCAATTTCTTTGTTTCTAG
This sequence comes from Chinchilla lanigera, assembly GCF_000276665.1. Classification (NCBI taxonomy): domain Eukaryota; kingdom Metazoa; phylum Chordata; class Mammalia; order Rodentia; family Chinchillidae; genus Chinchilla; species Chinchilla lanigera. The sequence continues at coordinate 9,902,584 of NW_004955440.1, forward strand.
ACAGTGTCTCTGTGTCCACTCTGATCAGTGTGAATGCCTTGCTTGAAAAGAGTACAGAAAACGACTCACTGGAATTATCATGTAACTTGGATAGTCATAGTTCAGGAGGACACCTCAGAAACAGACCATAGAATTACAAAGTTCACTGATGTTTCTGGAATTTACTGAAAAATATTTTTATCAGCATTTTTATGGAAAGCAAACAAACAAACGAAAGGCAACAAATTGATTCTTTTAAATTTGGATGGAAAGAATGTTCCAGAAGCCTTACTTTGTCAATGAGATGCTTTAAGGGGTTTTATGTGTAAGTAATTAATACCTCCTCTTCGGTCTCAAAAGCTGAAAATCGCTGGTATTTTAAGGGATGGCTAAGAAAGTTCAGAATTAGTTGGAAATGAGGCAAGTATTTTTCCATAGGGGAGAATAATATGCAGATATCTTTACCCTTCCTATATGTTAGAAGGACAATTGGAGTGAAATTAACTTAACTTGAAAACAGCCAGCAGTGTTCTTCACTTGGTGGAGACTATGCCTGATCAGCAATCACTATGCACTTGTCTGCTTGCTTGTTTGGAAGTATTAACAGTGAAGTTTTCATCTGCTCTTGAGCTCTGCCGTCCTGCTGAATAGATGGAAGAAAAGGAGGAGACATAGGCGGAACGATAAGAAAGGAAGGAAAAGGAGCCGAGCTCAACCAGCTACAACAACTGGTTGTGAAAAACCGCTGGGAAACAAGCTGCACAGTGATACTCCTCCCAAGGTGTTTGTTATGATCATAATGTTGTGGGATTAATAATTTGTACTTATTTTAATATGTTCATAAGTGATTACTTCAAATCAAAATGATCTACAATTGGGGATGAAAAGAATACAAATAGGCTAAAATGCTAAAACCTTCAATCTAAGATTAGACAATAAAGATATAAACTCTAAAAAGCTAGAGTAGCAGAAGGAAGAATTCTGTGTACACATTCATTTTACAGACATTTGTTGGGAAGTTGCTTCCTCCGTGCAGTTACTAGCACCAGAGTTAAAAAGATTCCGAATATTCTCAACTCCATATTGACAAAGAATGTTTGAGTTCTATTTTTAAATTAGCTACCTCCTATTCTCTATCAAGCATGAACTACTTTACAAATGTACCTGCTTGATCTTATCAACAGCAGGGACACAACTGACTTTCTAATATGCTTTTAGCAAGGTGCATTGATGGGATTTGTATCACACATTGAATTTGTCAGAAATTTTTCATTCATCAAAGGACAAATCCTCATCCATGGTTGCACCATGGGTCGTGGTCCACCAAGAGTTTATAGGAAAAGAACTTGATGAATAGGAAAGCTCTAAACTAGAATCTTGGTAACTTCTTTCTCAGTGTTCTAGAGGCTGGTATTTTTTCCTTCCTAGCCCTAGAATGAGGATTTGTGACTCTTCTGAAATAGAAATTGTGTTAAAAAACCTAGAGCCCAGCCTTTAGAAGGAAAAGTTATACATTATTTATGTCCTATTTGCTGCCCACTTGGTTACCGAGCTGCAGGATACAAACAAAGAGCATGGATACTAGAGCCAGGCTGGCTCTGCCAGTGGCATCTGTGAGACTTGGCTAACAGCTCTTCAAAGAGCTATAGAGATAGCTAAATAACTGACACTCACAGTGTGCATGGAATAACATCTGCCCTGAGGTAAATGCTCATTAAGTGTTTGCCACTAATATTAGAATTCTTTTAGACTGAATAAAGAGTTCATACATCTTGCATATGTTTTTAAAAATGGTAAAAATATAAACAAAAAGTGGCAAGTTAATTGATAGTTATAAAGAAATTTAGAATTATTATAAATGAAATAACAATTTTGAATTTTCCATTGATTTATATATTAAAATTAAAGTAAATTAGGAAACCATATAACACAAAAAGATGAAATGATGTGGCTAAATTTATTTCTCTATAGACATTTTCTTCTTGCAGCTCAGGTAAGTTTGACCAGCATATATATTACTATCAACAAAATATAATCACTGTATGTACCATGAATAGTTTTTTGTTTTTTGATTTTTGGGTTTTTTTGTACCAGGAATCGAACTCAGGACCTTGCACTTGCCAGGCAGGTTCTTGTGCTACTGAGCTATATCCCCAGCCCCACGACATGAATAATTTTAAGCATGTTGAATATATAATTCATTCATCTTAGAACATGCTATATATTAAGAATAATTTTATACTTACAGAAGAGGAAATTCATGTTTAATTTTGGAACCCAGATTAAAACAATCAGTATAACACATACTATCTTTTACAATGTTTTATGTGATTTGAATTTTTCCTTTCTCTTGACTTTTTAAAGTTTTGTTTGTTATTATGTGTAAATAATTACAGTAATACTTGGGTTTTTGAATGTTTCTGATTGCAAACAACTCGGTTTGCAAATGAAAGTTTTGGGCAAAATTTTACTTCTGTTTGAAAACTCTGTATCTGCATCGAGTGACAAACATGACTACAGCCATCTTCCCCACACAATCACAAATGTAGCCATCTTCCCCAAAATTTAAAATAAATTAAGTTTGTAAACAGAGGTACTACTGTACAGTAAGTGATTTTTTTCATGCATTTTGGATGATAAAGAAGTTTTGTATAGACATAAATGTATGTATACAGTAGATAAAAATAAATTGTAAAGGCCATGTTGGCAGATGGAAAATACATAAATGTCAAGAAAAGTTGTTTAAGAAATAAATATATAGCAAAAATTAAACTCCAGCATTTATTGATTTAACAGATGGTGAGTTTAAAGGTAAAAAATTTAAATGTAATTTTATCTTTCAAATTAGTGAGATTATTCTGTGCATTTTCTTAGACAGTTTTGCTAAAAAAAACTCCCACCATTACATTCATAAATTATTTAATTTTTACACTTAAGAGATACCATCATAAAATCTATACATGTACAAATATTTTATTTCAGAATATAAAATGTAACCCCAGATTAAAGATCATAAGATTGCAATGAATGCATAAAAGCATGTTTCATATATTTTGTATTATACCTTAATATATACATAAAACTCTAAAACCTAAAGGCAAACCACACACTAATTTTAAATCTTACAAATTACACTGCTAAAGTATTAATAATCATATGTTAAAGCCACAAAGAAGTTTTTAAAATCCTAAATGCAAAAATTATACAGAAATGTGATATGAATGAAATATAAAAAATTGAAATTTAAAATAAGAAACAAAATACTTCAAATTATTTACTCTAACTTATTCATTAAATAACATCCCCTTCACATAATTTTCTCTCAGTAGAAGTCCAGTAAATACAAACCTGATAATGTGCAGCCAAAGAAATACTCAGAGGCAAATGCATAGCATTAAATGTGTTAGTACAAAAAGAAAGTAAAACAATACTGTACCGTACTTAAGAAACATTTTTAAGTATATATGACTAAGAAAGTCTGAAGTTAGGAATGATGAAATTATAAAAAGTCTATTAAAAATAAAAATAAAATTATTATTGAACTAATTATTTTCTTCAAAATATAAACAATCTTATTAAGAATAAAATAAGGGGCTGGGGATTTAGCTCAGCAGCAAAAGCGCCTGCCTGGCATGTGCAAGGTTGTGAGTTCGGTTCCTGGTACCAGACAAAAACCAAAAAAAAAAAAAAAAAAGAAAGAAAAAATAAAATAAAACAATCCAAAAGTCATAGTTAAAAGAATATAAAAGTACAATAAGTATAATTTAACATATGAAGCATACAGAAAAAATTAAATTTCAACAAATTCATATGAAAGTTTGTTTTGAGAGATTGGGAAGCCCATGAAATAGGTTAATTTGGAAAAAATAACCAAAATAACTAAGAAAATTAGAATATTTGAATACATTCAATATCTACCTCAAAAATTATCCAGTTATTAAGATTTACTGATGAAAGATGTCATTCTCTGAAAAACAGATCATTTCATACAAGTCCAAAGTCCACGCATAGTTCATGGGAAAAATCTTCATATCCATGAGTCAAAGGCGAGAGAGAGACAGACAGAGAGAGAGAGGGAGAGACAGAAACCCTTGCCATCACTGCAGTGCAGCTGACAGGAACATCACGAGAGAGGTCTGAACAGACACAAAATGCAAGTATGCCCAGAGATTCTGGTTTCCCGTGACTTTTCTCAAGGAAGACAGCTCTGCCTCCCGCCCTGACCCCTGCAACACTCTCAGCTGTGTGCTCAGAAAGTAATGAAAGGGAAGCAGATTCCCATTGAAGAGCAAATGATCATCAAAGTCTAAAAGCTGTTCGTGCCCTTGACATTTGAAGATGTACTCTTAAATCAGGAAGTTAAGAGTTCTGGATTTTTTCAGTTAAGGTCATCAAAATAAACATCAGTTTTATGAATAGTTTAAGAGGGAGGAAAAGTATTCCTTTCTTTTTAATGGTTTCATCTCCTTTGTTGATGAACTATTACTGTTGACTTTGAAGTCAGGATTCAGATATTTTGGTATCTCACAGCAAATATAACCAAGCACAACAATTTTTATGACAACATTTGCAATACTCATTCTAGGATGAGCTTGAGATATTGTGTCAAGAATGGTAGACTAGTCAGAATGGTCCAGATCACTTGATCTCTTAATCAACTATTAAGTGAGGCATATTATTTTTTCCATTATTTAATGGATGAAATTTATTATCCTTCTTTAGCCTCAGGGAGTGAACAGTCTGAAAAAGTATCCCGGAACTATGGTTTCAATGCTTAGCGCCATCATTTAATATACATTAATAATATATAAGATGTAACATATATACATACAAAACAATTCAATGGTATTTAAGAGTGGTAGTGGCCTGGGTTAGCCAAGAAGTAGATAGTTTTTAAAAAATTATTTCTAGTCTTAACAAGAGATATCATATTAAGACTTGAAAATTTCAAGGTCACAGCAAACACTGCCTCAGAGCCCACGGAGGGCTGCAGGAAACAGGATCACGCCTTTCCTAAAGCGCTGTACTGTTAACTGTTAAGTGTTGGGGAAAGTCCCTAATTGCTTTTGCCAGCCACCATCCATCTCAAAGCACCTGTGTATGAGTTAAATCCCAGAGATGCATTTGATTAAGTGAGAAAACTCTATTTGCCTTGTTTTTCCATTCCTTCCAGTAACATCTCTAATTGTGAAGACAGAACAAACTGTAATATTTTACATCTGACATTTAAAAATAGAGTTTAAAAGGATGTAACACCTTTTTCATAAATCAAATCAACTATTATACTTCACTGCATTATAATCATATGTTTAAAATTATATATATATATGTACACACACATAACCTTTCTATGAGGCAACTTGAAAATGTACACTGAGAACCTTAAAAGTATTTGTCCTCTTCAAATTTTATTTCAATTCTAGAAGTTTATTCAAACTAAATAATAGTAAGCAAAAGGTCCTGATTAAAGTACTTTTGATCATAGTGAAAACTGAAAATTTTAAAATAATCTAATTGCCAAAAGTGGGCATTTGTTTAAAAGCACCTTGGTGCATCCACGGGGCTGCATTTTATGTAGTCTTGGACAAGAGATGTTACCGATGATTGTGCACGGAGTGATATGAAATAAGGAAAGAATAGCTTCCAAATTGATTTCACCCGGATTAGCAGACCTGTATGCTTAGTCAGAGCTCTATTCCTGCACAAATTAAGCACAGATAAATATCTACTAAATACGGAATAAATGGCATAAAATGAAATATACCAAAATTACCACAGCAAAAAGAGTACTGTAATACTATTATTGTTTTTTATTGTTTTGCTCTTGTTCTTTCTCTTTCTGTACATTTTTCACTTCCCATCTTAAATGTTCATCCCAAAAAGCAGAAAAATTAGGAAAATGTGGCATCATTACAAGAGCAACATTCTCTTGGGAAATACATCTCACCAAGTGCTTGCTATGCACTTTATACATGCAGGTTTTTCTCTTTTCTGCTCCAATTCAAAACTCAGGCCCATGCACATCATTCACATAAACATTCACATCTTTCCCAAACTTCACCTGCCCCTGACATATAATGATAATATATAGTTTACTCATTTATTTTATCCATTGTGTGAAAGCATGAGTGACAGATGTCTAGAAAAATAGATATTCAGACGTTGAAAACAAAATTTATTATGAAAGGCCTGGATGCAAAAATTTAGAAGACAAACTATCTGAATAATGTTAAATTAGAATCTTTATTTTGTACTAATCATATCTCAGAGATGAACCACAGTTGTGCTTTGTTGCTTGATAGGGTAATTTCACTACGTTTGTCATTCTCTTTAATGTTATTTTTCTCAACTGCATTTTATCCAAGAAGTGATATAATTTGCTAGGAAATCTTCACCTAAACTCTGATCCTTTTTAACTTGCTTATAAGATGATTGAATCTCTCTGCTTTAAGTAAAATGGCAAAGTGAGGAGAAAGCTCAATCATCACAGCTTAGAGGAAACAAGAGGAAAACTGCAGAGCACAGAGGGCCTCGGCTGATTCTCGATTACTTCATGGTTCAGAGAAAGGGTCCCCTAAGCATTCCCTATTCTGCTGGAAGAATATGGCTTTGTTTGTTTTTTGATGTTATCGTTGAAATTTATTTTGTTTTTGTGGTGGAAACTTACCTTTTAATAACAACAGCTTACACTTTTAATTTTGAAAAACAAATATAGTCTACAAAGAAGAAACTCTTCCTGATTATCAAATCTTTTGCAAAGGCAAAATAGCAGAAAAACATGCAACACGCCACTGAAGGTCAGATTCACATCCCATTTCCTGCAGACACTTACAAACAATCAGTCACTAATTCAGTATATTACACAGTATCCATGCACTGCAGATATAATAGTAAACAAAACAGATGAGTATTCCCCTCCAAAAATGTCCCACAGGCAGGAAAATGCTAGCTCTAAAACCAAGAATAATGTACAGTGAGACAGGAAGGAAAATGAGAGTACAACTAAAGAGCCCCCTTTACTTTTACAAAAGACAAGTGTTAGATGAACAGCACAATTTGTCATAGCTGAATCTTGGAAACAACACAAATGCTCATCAACTAAAGAATGGGTAAAAGAGAGGTGGTATTTTTACACAATGGAGTATTACTCAGCTATAAAGAAAGATAAGCTTGAGGCTTTTATAGGTAAATGGATGCAACTGGAGACCATACTCAGAAGTGAAATAAGTCAGATACACATGTATAAACATCATACTGTTTTTCTAGTGTAAGAAACTGAAAGAGTAAATAAAATCCAAAATGTACAGTAGATATTGTGAAAGGAAAAGGAACCTCTGAAAAGGAAAGAACAACTGAGATGGGGGAAAGGAGACAAGAAGGAAGAGAATCAATACGTAGGTATATACATGGGATAGCTGGGACAATTGTACTGCTGACTTCTACTGGTCTATTGAAAGCAACAGTTAATGCTTAATTTTGTTTTCTTGTTTCAAATTTTTTTCCTTTTTTGACCAATTTTGCATGCTTATATCTGGTAATCTGAACAACTAATTTAAAGAAAATAATATGCAATATAGCAATCATTGTTGAATTCTTATCATCTTTAGTGAAATTTTATAACATGTTAATGTTTTTTATTACTTTTTATTCTCTTTAAAAAATAAAATAAAATAACATGATCCTCTGTCACTTAGGAGACAACAGAAAAGCAGTGTCACTATGGATGGATGGATGGGTGGAGAGAGGGAGGGAGGGATGGCTCAATGAACAGATAGGTGATAGACAGAAAAAGGGCATTGTTTTGTATAGGTGGGGGGATTTAATAGGCAAAGCTGAAGTCCACAGGTGGGTAAACAAATAGGAAGGAAAACACGGGAAGCTGGGATCTCGCAGGTCTGGGTTGAAGCTAGCTGTTCACAGGCAGTAAGAAAGGGAAGCTCAGGTGTCATCCAAATCTGCCCAGGCAGGAGCTACATACATAGATTTTCTGACCTGAGGAAAGATCTAAAGACCTTTTCAAAGAGCTCACCTGCCCTACCATCATCTAATCCCTTCTGTTTCTAATTAATTTAAAGTCAGCTGACGAGAGATGTTAATTTCTTGTAAAAATCCCTCCACATCACTCTAGATTAGTGAGTGGTTGAGAAACTATGATCCCTAGTTTAGCCTACCTCCATTGACACATTAAAACCCATCACAGGCACGGTCACCTGCTTAGCATCATGCAGCTGTCGAGTGCCCAGGCTGGAGCTAGAACAAGTTCCCCTACTGCCCAGTTTACTGTATGATGGGCAGAACCATCAGACACATATTTCCTGTCCTGTTCTGGAAAACGTCTCCAGCAGTAAAGTTATTCTTTCAACATGTGTTACCCTCTTTCCCCCAAAAAACAAGATTATAAAGTGACCTACAATTGTTAGAATACCTATAAAAGTAAACATATTTTAATCATGACCACTGTTCTGTCTTGACATAGGAGCAGGACCAGCCTGGCTAGAACTTTTGGGTCTTGGAATATAGGCTATTTTCCAATGAGAAACAAGTTAATCTTTATAACTTCTTAAATTGATATTAGAATTGAATTCAATGATAATTATTTTAATTGTATTCATTTTAGTAGTGACTTGTTAAAGGAAATATAATTTAACAGAAATAAAGAGTAGAATGAAATATATTAATTTTATAGAAAATATATATCTAAACTTGAGTAAGCAGAACAAATTGCATTACTGATTGAAGGCATACAAAACATGACCTAAGAAGAATTTTAAGAATGTGGCAGCTGGGGATGTAGCTCAGTGGCATGGTGCCTGCCTGGCAAGTATGAGATCATGAGTTTGATTCCTGGTACAAAAATAATAATAATGTGGCAAACATTGCCTTACAATCATAAATAATAAGCAATCCTTCTGAATATTCAAGTAAATTTAGAAAATTATGCTTAGTCTTTCTAGACAAGTTATTTATATTTCTAACTATAAGTGACAAGTTTATCTGACAATTTCTAGTGAAGACAATGTCTATTTCAGTAGAACAAGTTTACCATCCTACCTAAAATGTATAAGAAGATAACGTCCCTTTTCACTAGGCTCACCAGCATATGTTCTCTGACTTCTTGATGACCATCGTTCTTTTCAGAATTGTTGAAAGTGACTGAATGTGTCTGGGGTTGTTTGTGCATCATTTTCTGTATAGCATGCACTAAGATGAGCAAAAATAAGAATGTTGATAAAACTTTATAGTCCTTTAAGTGATACTGATATGGGGCATTATAAGAATAGTCACTGAAGTCTTCACTTTATTGATATATGCATTTTTAGAATATAACTGATGCAAAGTTTTAAAATTCCTATTAACATTTATTTTAGGAAAGAGGTAATGCTTTATATTCCTTCCAATTTAAAAATCCAAATATTAATATCTTACCAAAAAAATAAAATTTTTAAAACTATAATTACTTTTTAATTGTTAACCAGGTGGCAAAAATTACATGTTTTGTTTATGCTGGGTATAGTGGTGCACACCTGTGATCCAAGAACTTGGCAGGCTGAGGCAAGAGGATTATCATGAGTTCAAGGCCAGCCTGTGCTACATAACCAGTTTAAGACCATCCTGAACTGCATAGCAAGACCTTGTCTCCAAAAAAAATGATATATAGCTTTAAATTACTACTTTTTTATACAATAGCACATAAAAGTGAATTAAAGGCCACTATTTGCTATATTAGCAGCAGTAACATTTTAAATTTGTTTCATTCACTACATTTGTGCTTAGGTATGCCATTTTTCATAATCTCAAATTCCTATTCTTCTCCAATCCCTTCCACAAAAAAGACAAACCATCCTTTCCATGGTGTGAGTACTTCATCTCCTTCTTCAGGCTCCATTTGACAGATTTCTGTGAATTTGTTGGTCAGTAAAGTAGTTTTTTCAACAGTGATGATTTGGTAGAAAAACTGAGATCCATTCCCCCCTCCTCTCCACTGCCTTTTTGGTGTTTTTGAGACAATATCTTACTTTCTGGTTCATGCTGGCCTTGAATTCCCTATCTAGCCCAGACTGGCTTCAAACTCCTGGTAATCCTCCTGCCTCAGCCTCTCAAATGCTGGAATTATAGGTGTATACTACCATGCTCTGCTCTTCCCCTACACTTTACAAAGTTTTTGTTGTTGCTTTCTGTGTAGATTGCTTGTGCCGTACACTCAAGGTGGGTGTGACTGGGTCTCAGCGAATAGCCTCAGAATGGTGAGGGTTTTCCAGACGAGAACTTTTATTTTGATTGGCTATTGCACTTTTAGTCTGTCATGGTTCCCTACTTCTATATAGGAGAATAAGTTATTTGAGCCAAACAATACAATGAGGTTTGGAAACAATTGGCTTTTATGGGCACAATCTTATTCTTTTCATATGCATTTTTTCAAAAAAAATTGTGAAAATCAAGCCAATTCGTTTTTTCAAAACTGTGCAATTTCCCAAGCCTCATGGAAAAGACAGCTTGGGTTGAATTTTTTTTTCAATTGCTGCTTATGAAAAAAAAGTGCCAGTTGTATAAATCTAGTATATATATTTGTCCAAGAATTCATAAATGTGGTTTGAGTATTAGAAGAAAATGGTATTTTACAGGATGGGCATTGTCTTCTGGTTTTAGTGCTTTCGGTTCAGAACTCCTAGTGTGACAGCCATGAATCAAACACATGCAGTGGCAAAGCAGGTAACTGAGGGGAGCTGTTCTCTGGATAATTCCATGCTCTGTATTGGGTAAACATCTGCAAATGTGAATGATTTTCATCTGTGAAGATACCCTTGAGTGGTTTATCTTTCCTTACACCATTTTTAGATGACCAAGGAGTTTCTTTTGTGTATCTTTCATAGTCAGATTGCTGATGCTACAGTTAAAGTCCTTACTTTGAAGAAAAAGGACCAGTATAGAAGCTAGATTAACACCCACTGTAATTACTATCATATCCTCTGCTTCAGCAGTGGCAAAATGTACTTCTCATCACATGTCCATTCCAAACACAAAAATGAGCAAAACTGGTATAGTTATCCTTTCACAGCTGCTTATTAGGGGCCCTGATCTAGGGCCACCAATCTCCTGTCCATGATTAAAGTGACAGAATAAGACACAGACAAGATATATATTTGGTTACAAGGGAAAGAGGGATGGTCAGAGTCAAAATAGGACTAAGACTCCAAGATATCAGTGTCTCCAGTATTGGTTAGGTACATAACTTAATTGCAAGATGTGCTGGTGGGCTGCAGGGACTGATGGAGGTGAACTGCTTATGCAGGCAAGGCCTGTGAGTTTGGAAAACAAAGCATTCTTTCAGAAAGCCCACAGAAATGGGTCCTGGTTAACAAGAAACCTGTTTGTCTGCTAAATACAGCTACTGAACTGGGAGAGAAATTTGGGTGAGAGTCACAAAGTCCCCAGATGCGAGGCCACCCCAACTTGAGGCACCAGAACTCCACAGACTTCCCCTCTGGTCTCAGCTCTGGCCATTGGCCTGGGGAACTGACCCATTCACATGCCAGCTGCAGGCCTCCCTACAAGTCACAGGCCTAGGACAGATTCTCAATTTACTTCATGACAACTGTTTAATATCAATCACTGCCTGCTCTGCACTGTGTCAAGCTGATCCTCAGCAGTTCTCCCTCTTCTCTTTTGAAGCTGAAGCAGTTGCATCTAGGTAAATTGGCATTGCACAGTGTCTAGAAGTTGGCTGATTGCAATCCATCCATGGATTATGAAGTAACAAATAAATCCAGCAAGGAAAGCAAGGCATTATCTGGTGTGGGCAGCAGCTCCTCATGGGCTGTCCTCTCCTTAGCTTCACTTGCCTTCACTTTGATGTCTTCCTCTTAGATGATGTGGCCAGGATTACAAGTGATAAAAGAAAAATAAAAGATAATAGTACAGTTAATTTCTCATGTTTCTCAGCATCACGTAGAAAAACTGTGTAGTACTACCTAACACGGTAGCCTGACAGTACCTATGCTAGCTGCAGCTACAAGCACTGTTTTCTTTCTTATACTAGCAGGAGGCGGGGAAGATTTGTAACAAGCACAGAGACTTAGGAAGGGAATCTGAAAACTAGAATAATGCCTGGTCATGCCATCCAATTATTTCATGATGTTTTTTTCAGCTTTTCATTTGGTCACTTGCATATGCAGTCCCTCAAATGAATTTACTATTCATTTATCTTATCTGAAAAAAACGTTACAGTCATACTTACATACATAGTCATCATTTTAAATACTTGTTAGACTTTAAAATTCGGGATTTTTTTTCCAGAAAATTAAAATGCATTGATTACACAAGTAACAGTCATTGCCTTGGGTTGTATGATTTTCAAAGAATTATATGCCCAATAATTTAATGTGTCACTATACCAAAACAAGCATTTCTTACCAGATTAAAAATACTGAAATAAAACTATTGTCTACTTCTCTCATAAGCTTAGGTTGGAAACTTCCTTGAGAGCAACTTTAGGTAACAACGTAGACATATAACACTTAGTTCAAGTTATTAACTTTTCTCATTTGGGCTAACAGATCTCATAGATGCAACTATTTTAAAGGAAGAAAATTTTCATGCAAAAATATGAATTATACAGTAGTTTTACTGAGGCTTTATTGCTAATGCACATGGGGTTCAGAACCATAATGACGATATTGGGCACTTAAGTCATTAGGCTGTCATATTACAGCAAAATTATTTGTACAATATAATCATTGTTTCCTTTTTTATATTGCACAGATCTAAGCTTAGTTCATCTATCTTTGCCATTAAAATACTACTTTATTGTTGTAAATACCTATTTTTTAAGGATGATTTGAGTGTGTTCACTGTGGTTCAAGTCATGTTTATTAGACCTTTGCTTCTCGAAAGCTGGAAAACATGATAAGAGGGAAGTTTGTAATCTGCCTTGTGGTTCATTGGTTGATGATGTATCACTTCATAGTGTCAGTTACTTTACACTTTAAGCACTTGTATACACACTAAAAATTCAAGGAGAATGAGAACACATCTTTTTCCTTTTGTCCAGCAACATGTTCATTTTTCTCATCTTTTTTAAGATATGTGTACGTTCTTTAAAGTGGTATTCTCTTTGTTATCAGCTTTTTCTTTTAGGAACTTTTAGAGGTCAATGTGTTTAAATGACCGCTGGTGATTATTAGCAATAAGAACAAAATTATATGGGGAAAAATTAAAGCTGAAACTGAAAGATTTAGCTGCAAATCATTTGTAAACACTATGATTTTGGTTTCAAGACCTGCTTCAATATTTTCACACATTTTTTGGAACTGAATATTACTATCATTCAGCTAGTCAAATGGCTTTCTCAGAATCTGACCTGTTATACGCTTTATAATTAGAGATACCAGCACAATATAGCTCACCTGCTATGCATTCTGTGTATGTATATACGTGAGTGAAAGAGATATGCGAAAACTGGCTGATAAGTGAATGAGATTTGGCTGAAATTATGTAGACTGATATCATATTGGCAAATGGCACAAGTCAAGTCAGTTATGTTCAGAACGTCACAGTCTATACAATGGAGTATTACTCAGCTATAAAAAAAGGTAAACTCAAGGCTTCTATAGGTAAATGGGTACAACTAGAGACCATACTCATAAATGAGTGCATGTGTAAACATCGTTTTGTTTTCCTAGTGTAAGAAACTAAAAGAGTAAACAAAATCCAAAATGATAGATATTGTGAAAAGAAAAGAAACTGCTCAAAAGGGAAGAAAAACTGTGACGAGGGAAAGGAAAAAGAAAGAAGGAAGAAAAGAAAACAATATATTATACAAGAGAGCTAAGATTGTTATACTACTAATTTTTATTGGTTTATTGAAAGAAACAGTTAATACTTAATTTTTTGATCAATTTTGCCTGCCTATATCTGGCAATCTGAACAACTACTTTGAAGATAACAATATGCAATATATTTAAAAGTATAGCAGTGAAGAGTTAAAAATCAGAGCCCAATCTGAAAACAACAAAAAACTTATCTGTTGTCATTTTACATTATGTCTGAGTGTGTGTCTCTCCAAATTCTCTCCTCGGAACAAAGTAATAATTTTTGGAGTGTACTGTAAGCCAGACAGTACCTATTTGTTCCTATGTTCAAACACTGATCTGAAACTAGCCTTTTGTGAAACTTTAACTTGTTTACTTTGTTTTATTTAACTTGTTTACTTTTGAGAATATTTTATTCTCAAAATAAATTATTTAATAGGGGAGAGAGTGAGATAGGCAGTGCTACCTTAAAACACCTAAGTGCCCTGCTTGCTGAGAGCATGCTTTGCAAACTGTAAGCACTAAATGCCCTGGGAAACTCAACCCAGTCATTTCTCTCAGATATATTTTAGAGTTGGGAATAAATACTAGCTTGTGTGAAATTGTATAGGTAGGGTGCCATAACATAGCAGCATTTGAAAACAGGCACACTAAAATTCAGAAGCCTAATTATTTCAGATAAATCAAGTTTAACTTGTATGAGCTGCTCCACCAACTTGGGGTATAAATGCAGTTTGAAGGGCTCCTCCCTTCCTCTGCCCCCTATCCTGGTGAGCTATCCCTGCCTGCTGCTGCAGTATCTTATACAGACTCTAAAGGCCCAGCCCTGTGGACCAATCCATGCATAAGCTCAGACATAATGCCCAGCAGGTGGCTTTAGACTGCACTAGCCAAGGCTGCCACTAGCCTTGTGCAACCGGTGAGCATTTGAAATACGGCTAGCCTAACTCGAGATGCACTTTAGGTGTGATGTACCACACTTTAAAAGCTTAGTACAGAAAAACAAATGTATCTCAATAATTTTACTGTTGATTACATAGGGAAATAGCAATGTTTTAGATGAAATCAAATATAATATTAAAATTAATGTCCATTTCTTTACCCCTTTAAATACAACTACTAGAAAATTTTAAACTACACATGTGATTGACGTTGTTCTACTGGACATATCAGTCTAGGAAATGTGTAGTCCAGCTACGACTGCATTGTCTCCAGGGATCAGGCTCTTGGTCCCCCTCTCACCGTCTTCCTCCCTCACACACCCCAGTTGCTATGACAGCCATGTTTACCTCCTTCTTAACATTGCTGTCCTTTCTCATGCACTCTTTTTCCTGTTTTCTTCCTCCTTCCCTCTCTTTTTCCTTCCTTTTCTTTCTTCCTTTCTTTCTTTCTTTCTCTCTCTCATTTTCTCTCTCTCTCTCTCTCTCTGTCTCTCTGTCTCTCTCTCTCTCTCTCTCTCTCTCTCTCTCTCTCTCTCTCTCTCTCTTCCTTTTTGCTTTCTTTCTTCAGTACTGGGGAATAAATCCAGGAACACTGAAATACATACCCAGCCCTATGTTGTGTGTTCTGTTTTTTTTTTTTTTCACTTTGAGACACTTTCTCGCTGAATTGCCCAGGTTGGGCTCAAATTTACAACTCTCCTGTCTCACCTTCCCAGAGAGCCAGGATTATAGACATGTGCCACTGCCCCAATTTTAAATATGTTTTTATTTTTTAATGTTTTCCTTCAGTTCTTCTTCAACTTCTTTCCAGCAAATGCTACTTAGAATAATGTAATATATCTTTAGATTAAAAAGAAACATAAAAGATATTTTTTAAAAAGTTAAATAAAGGAATTCAGTTTTTCATGCGGTGAAAATAATGATTTTTGCAATGAAACCTATGAATAAGTAAATAAAGAAAAATGCTACAGCTATGCTCAAGATTTGAAGAGAAGGATCTGGATCAGACCTATGGCACAGATAAACTCAGACTGTGGAACTCAGACATGTGGAACTCCTCATGATGTGCAGGAAGTCCTGAAATTGGGATCCAGGAACCTTAATTCACAAACTGCCCTAAGTGGTAGAACTGCATCATATCTCTTAAGACAAAGGCCAGTGTGGATTTTTGCTATATATCTTGCTCAGATATTATTCAATTATTAACTTTTCTCACTATCCACTCTCTCTGTTCCAGGCTTGAGGCAAGTGTAGACCACCCCACTGACATGAAGATTCACCTTGCCTCCCCTTCAGCCTTGACTTCCCTGTGTATCCCAACAGCAGTTTATTTCATAAATCACAAAACTGACCAAAAAGAAATGGTTTCCCACACTGTCACATGACCCAGAGCAACTCTCAGCTGGCCACTCTCTCATGATACGCAGCCGCATTCACCTTCCTAGGCAGGGCCGCCTTGATTTAGGACTCTAAGCCTCAGCATTCCTGCACCATTACACGGCTATGTTGTCAGGAGTGTTTTCGGATTAGGTCCACAGGGGACCTGTGTTTTTCTGGTGCACCTCAAAGTATAAACACTTAAACTTGCTTTCTGGTGACCAATTTAAGACAATATTTTCACGCAGACATCTCCTAACTGAACTGCTTAGAAGGACTGGAAAGGGAGGCAGATCCTGCCAGAATATTTCTCGTGTACTCTTGGTTGTGCTTTGACAGTTCGCAGGATTAAAGGATAACAATGACAGTAGTTCTTATTATCACCTAAGTCTTATTGTGTCATTCTCACCATTCACAATGTCCCTGTTGGAATAAATGCTGATGACTACATCTGTTGTGGTATTTAACATAGATCTTTAAGTCAAAATGAGGATGTGTGCACGGCGTCTCATTTTGAGTTCGCTTAATGTTCCCTACCATATTTTAGAAATAAATCTCAAATGCCTTTTTGCTAAGTGCATTTTTCATTCAATTTTAAACCTATGTGTATTTTAAAGGTCATTTAATCCGTGCATTTGCAATTCCTCCGCTCTTAAATCATCACTGTGTTATTTTATGTAAGAGGTACTTAATGCCTCAAGGAGCTTCTGGAGGCCTTTAAAACCCAAAGACATTTTCTCCCCCAAGACCAGAAGTTCCATTTTGTCAAGAGTAAACAAGCCTGAAGAAGACCAAGATCACAGCCTGCTCCGTAACCCAAAAGTTAGGATTTCAGAGGGGCTGGAGCATGGTGATGTGCATTTTCCCCTCCATAGCTCAGTCCCGTCTGTTCCCTCCCAGCTTGGGATGAAACACATGGAAAGGATATTCGACAGAGCACTCTTCTAAGTGGCTTCTGCATCTGGAGGGTATCCTGGCACTCGGCAACAGAATTCTCTGCCCCTGGGACATGGGAAGGCTCAAAACCCCAAGTAATAATAATCTATTACAGATTTCAGGTTAACAAAAAGTTAGAGAAAAGAATGATAGCAAAACACTTAGCATTGCTACACGTCAAAAGGAAGGCTACTGTAGCTTCCCCCCTTGGGGCATGTATTTTTCATAATATTATGCATAATCATGCATATAAATTTAAATATATTTCCATATTATATTCAAAGTTCCCCAATTGTAAATGTGTAGAATAAAACAGAATTAATTGATGTCAATTACTGCATTAAGATTCAAATCTAAAAGTCTTGGTTACTGGGAGAATTGGTTCAGGAGTGGGCACCTGGAGTGACAGAACTGGCTGGCTCTGCTGGAACATTCTTCTGGATTTAAGAACAGTTTTTCTAATAAAGAAAATCTGGGAGGCATAAGGAGGTGCTGACAAAAAAGCAGAGATGGCCACTACAAAATTTTGATGAAGTCTTTACTATGTTTCTTACTAACTTGTTGGCCTTGGGCAAGTGACTTAATATATTAAGTGTCTTTTTCCTCATCTCAAAAGCTGGAAGCATTTATACTGTGTTCTCTTAAGTTCTTTCCAGATTTAACATTTCACGTTACTGAGACTCCAGCATGAACTGTGCCCAAGAATGGGGTTATCTGATGGTCAGAAACCAAAAAAGCTTGGCAATTTGATTACAATTAACTCCTTTAGGAAAATAAATAGAATATTTGGGATACCACTTGAGTGTTGGCAGCAAGTAAATCTCTCATCACGATTTTTTCACGGTAGGAAGATTTCATCTGAAATGGTGACTAGAAAGCAGGAAACAGTTTTACTTGTCAAAGACAAGGCCACCCATCTCCATGCAGGACTCCAGGGATATTTCAAAATGGACAACAAATAAAACATTGCATATCCACAGCACAACAAGTGTCCATATGATGTAGTCTTTCTGGGGTTTTTCTTAGTTTTTTTTTTCCTCCTTTAGAGATGTATGTTATGAATTATGATCACTGCAATGGAGCCAAGTATTCACTGGGCTCCAGCTAGATCTTTGTTTAGCGAGCATAAGCTCCCTGCCAGCTGCAAACTGCAGCTGTCTGTCAGCATTTGCGAGGACAAACCACCCCACTATCCCTGATCACTTAGCTGTAGACTACATACTGCGTCCTCAGATCTGCTCAGCTCACCCTTTGCATTTTCAATACACTTCCTGTGGGGGAGGAAACCCGTGCTTTGCACACACATTTTGAAGCAAATAGCTTGAAGCTCCTGTCAAAATGATGCTCCTAATAGAGGGTTCTGTCCCAACAGAACTACTTTCTGAAAGACTAACTGACTGTAGCCTGATATTTCCTGGTCCCCGGTGTCCTGAAAAAAAGCAAGGGAGGCTACCACTCTGACAACCAGCCATTCCTCAGGACAGAGTGAGCCCTAAGTAAAGTGCCAAGTGGATGGCCCAAGGCCAGGTGCCTGGCTCACAGCTAGGGAATGTGGGGGTGGGAGGCCACAGCAAAGGGACCGGGCCCGGGGTGCCGGCATAGCCATTCTCCTGGGACACAGAATGAGTCCAGACTCAAAGGAAGCCTTACCTCAGAAGAAATCCTCCTCTAGAATGTCCCAGTAACTTGGAACTCTGGGGCTTAAAAAGGTGCTTTGAAGGATGATACGTTTCGCTTCATGAGAATTTAGCTGCCTTCTAAGCAGTTTCACTCTTTAAATTTTCAGCCATGTTTAGACTAGGAGAAAAGCTGGAAACCACACCAGAGGGAATTAGAACATTTATAGATTTAGTTACAAGTCGCTCCTGTTTACGTCATCAGAATGAGTCATGTGAGCTATAAGGATCAGATTTTTAGAGGGGTGGCAATTTTAGGGATACAATGAGAATTACTCCAAACTTTTAGGAATACCCTGCTTTTCTTAGCTGTTTGCATTTAGCAAACTGTGAGTTTCTTAAAAAGTAAAACTGTAGCTGAAGTTTCTTTGGGCTCTAGGCTATTCATAGCACTCTGCGGGAAGCCTGAGGTATGTCAGTCACTACTTGAAGAAGGGATGTTTTTGGATTTTGTTTAATAATATTTCCTGTAAAAAATAAATAAATCTGGAATTCTTCCCGCTCATGGGGGTATTGTAAGAAGTGTGCTTTGTTATATAAGAATATTGTTTCAGTTAGAAATGTGCCCTCTTGGGAAGAAAGACACAATGCAAATTTAAATTTATAAAAAAAAAAAAAAAACCAAAACTGTACAATCTGTAGCATATGCCAAAAGTTGGCTCAAGTCATTCAGTGGAGAAAATATTCTACGGTTTGGGAAAAGACAGATCTCTTGAGTGAGTGTGTGTGTGTGTGTGTGTGTGTGTGTGTGTGTGCTTGTGTGTTTAAGATTATGTATGTTTATGAGCAGGAGAGCACTGACCCAAACATAAACACTTTCTTTCCCACCACTTAAACACATCCACAACATTTAAAATAGTTTCTTTTAGGAGAGGAAACCAAGAGAGTCACACGGTCATTAAGTAATGGCATAGCTCTGTTAGTCCGTGATCTTTCTCTATTCACCAGCATTGTAAAATAAAAACAAAGACTCCGGCAAGGAATCAATATTTTCAAAAGGAAGAGTGACTTGCAGTACCAGAGTATTTGGATTGCTAAGTGCCTTTACTTCACTCTGTATTGCCGTTGCTGCTGTGCTCCTTGTGAAACCTTTTTCTGGATGTGTTACATGCGATGAGCTTGGGTGTTATAATAAACAGAGAGGAAGGCTGCAATAATGTATTTCGGTTAGGAAGAAGCACTTGAAAGAAATTGGTTTTGCTATACACATGATGTGAACCAATCAATAGTGGTTTAGTCTGACAAGCACTGTCAATACCCATTGTCACAGTTCAGAAAGTCTTTAATGGATAGTTCTTCTAAACCCAATGATTTTAACACACATTCAAAGTCTTGAAATACACTCTACCTGGCAGAAATTAATTGCAGGTAATGCTTAAGGTTGTATACAAGAATGTTTTATTAACTGAGAGAAAAAGAACAGTCAACTTAAATACATTTATACATATATACATGTTTATACATATATTAAATGCAACGGCTAAGATATAATCAAATAATACAAAATACGTAGGAAATGCAAAGGAAATGTTGAAAAAGTGAGAGGGCCCGGGTTGAGAGTTAGGAGAGTACTGTTTGCAGTGTCTATTCTGTTTACTTAGTAATTGTTTCTCCAATGATAATGACAGGAGACACCTATCAGAGCCTTAAGATTAATAAGAATTATTGCCACTTACTGCATACTTATTATATATTAGTCACATTGCTGGCTTTTCTGCATATATCAGGACATTTAAATTACACCACAATCTTTCAGATTATGGATCTTTATAATCTGAATAAACACATTAACCTCTTCTTAATGATTATTTGTTTGGTCTTTAGATATTTCTCAAACTACCTGTGCCTTTCATATATGTTTTTTGGGGGAAGGAGTTCTGGCTCAAATTTTATGCTTCAAAAATTAAGGATATATTCCAGCATATTCTTTCCTAAAAAGGCATTATTACACTAATAGGGCTAGGAGTTTAGATCCTTAAGTTAAAAAAGCTTCAAAAATGTCATATGTTACTTCACTGTACACCAGCTAAAAATGTGTATTTATACACATTGTCACAAATAGACAAGCAAATTTACATACAACACATTCTGATAGCTCTCACTATAAATGTACATATGGAGAGATTTAAATACTACCTGATTCAAGGGGGCCTCGTTAACACAGTAGGTAGCGCGTCTGCCTCATAAATGCTACCTGAATCAAACACTTCTAAACATGCTAAAGGTTTGAGTCAGTATATTGACTTTGAAATATGCAATCATTTTAAACATGAATTTTCATTCTAAAGCTTTACTTATTATTTCACAGAAATGTAAGTGTTAATTTCTTAGAACCTTGCTATGTTTCCCCTCCCGTGGTGAAATTGTCATTCCAACAACTTTATTTTGATTTTTCTTCTCTCTCTATTCATGCTCTGAAGTTCACTTTCCACATAAGGCTTTTCTCATTTTATTTGACTGTGGCCTGTTTCCTATCACTAGAAGAATACCCATTCCTGTGTTTAATCTACCATCTTTCCTCATGGAAAACATATTTCTACTTCAAACTTCCCTTCATCTAGATTGATATCCTATGTTATTTTTTCTTTTTTTCTCAGCAATTTTCCTTCAAAAATCAGCTACTGCCTTAGCTCAGCGACCACTTTCTTTATTAGCATATTCATCAAAGTTCTGAGCAGCTCTCAGGTGACCCGGTTTTACCGATAGGATATCAAGTTGTAAGAAGCTAAGATAAAATACCTAGTCAATAGAAGAATGTCTTAATGATCTGAGTCTCTATATTCCACACTGTGACTCATACTGTTTGGAGAAAAATGTCATTGTGCATGTCTTAAAACACTCAGTAGATTTTTGCTATTTAGGTGGATCTTTCTTTGCTCTCTACTTTTTCTAAGAATGCAGTATATCTGTGAATGCCAGTACAAAGTCTGGATCATAAAAACAAAGCAGATAAGTCTAAAATAGGAAGAAAACTATTGTGATATTATGCTCCACATTTCAATAACTCAAAACTATGCTAAATGCTATAATTTCTTAAAGAAAACACCCTTTCTTACACTATCGAAACACATTATCATGGTAGACACACCTAAGCAGTGTTAGCGGCAAAATAAAAATATTAATCCTGTACATAAAGACACTGAAGAATTTACATCATAGACAGATGAAAACATTAGATGTGGAAGACTTGGATTCATAGTTTACTAGAAGCAATCATGGAGTTTCCATAAGGGTGAAGGGTAGTAGTTTGTAGATTCTTTATTAACATTGAAAATGTAAGAAATGTACAGGTGTTCAACTATTTAAACTAGATAAATTGGTCTAAATGTAAACATATTCATTGTATGAATTTTCATTGCTCCATAAATGGGTAGATAGCATAAGTATGAATCATTGAATATGTAATGTGTGCATAACCTTCTGTTATGAATCTAATCATCTCTGTATTTCTAAAATGCCTAAATGGGAAGTAAGTGGTTAAAACAAAGTGCTGCTGTTAAAATGCCCTGCATTTCCTTTTTCTATTATTTCCAGATTTAATCCTGATTTGTGTTTCACATAAGTCATTTAAAGTTTCAATAACTCAGTTTCTCAGGCTGGAAGTTAGGGGTTGAAAATGTGAATTGTACTTACATTAACCATGTAAAAAGAGATATATTGAATGATCAAAAGTACACTAAGTCCAAAGTTACCCTTTCTGCCCACTCTGCGGCAGGAAGCTATGCACATTTCTGCAAGCTCTAAAACTGCATCTTGGAGAAGGCAAAGCAGATTCATTTCAGCCCCTTGAGTTAGCCCAAGAATATGTGCCCTGGACAGGATCAGGCAAGAGGCTGAAAATAAATTTAATAACCTTTATTTTGCTTTTCAATCAATTTTGGGTGAGGTGTTCTAAGTAATTTCAGTAACTTAGAAAGTAGAAAAACAGGGTAATTCCAAGTCTAAGAAGATTGTATTGGAAAATGTGATTGGAGACAACACAGTGCTTTGTTATGTAATCCTTGAGATGATTTGAGAAGTGCTGTGGAATCTCTGGGGACAAAGAGCCTGACATAACCTTATTTTGTCATTTGTTGTGGATCTCCTGCTCGGACACTGCCACGTGGTGAGATAATTGCATTAGGCAACTGCTGCCAGCTTTCTCTGATGTCCTCCTGCAGTTGCGTGGACGCGTTTGAGGCTCTTAACTGCTAACAAAACCATTTATCGACACCTGATGTTGGTCCCTTTGTAAAATTTACTCGGAAAGGAAAAACAAGCAGTCTAGAAAGCTGTTTGTAACATTTCTGAAGAGGAATGGGTCTGCTGTCCCTTAGCAGCGTTTCCGAAGTGTTAGTTCTCTCAGAATTTCCAGATTAAAATAATAATAATAACAAGAATAATAATAATAATAGTAAATGATAATATCAACAACAACATGTAGCTGTAACATGGTAATGCGTTGAGAACAACAGTTTGGCAGGAAAATGGATGTTTCAAAATAAGGTCCCCAGCAAGAAGAGTTCTGGCAGATGCACAGTCCTGGATCATATTAACCAAACTGTAGCACTCTGGAAGATTCGGGGGTTTTCTTTTGCTTTTCCCATACCCTTAACAGAATGGTAGGAGATGGTCATCATCTAAACCAAGTGGCTTCCCCTTCTGTTGCTAGCGTGGGAAAATAAATACACAAAGGGAACCAATTACAACAAGCATTCTTACCTCCAGAGGTGGTTTTAACATCCTAATAGCTGTGTCAGGTATAAAACTCGTTTTGGCTAATGCCTATTCTCATATGTAATGCTATTAACTAAAGATCATCTTAGAAACTCCACTATCCTCACATTTTAGGAAGCCCAGGATTCTAACTCCCCTCTGGTGAGAGCGGCTTTAGCGCCAATTAAGTCTCTCAACAGGCTAAGAATAGTGCTTAAACCTAATGCCTTTGGCCTGTGTGTATTGAGACTTAAATTGCATATTGTTATTCAAGATTCTTAGTCTTTCAAAAATATTCTATTTGTTTGGGCTTGAAAGAAGAGATCACCCATCAATGAAAAGAAGAGAGAAAAGCATAAAGGAAATGTTAGAAAATTCTAGAAAACCTAGGAAGTTAGAACAATTCGGGTTAACTGTACATGGAGGTGAAAATATGTAGAATTAAGAGTGATTTCTCCAATCTCCTATGTAAATCAGATTAAATGCTTTGGAATTTAAGCCCATATCTCTTTCAGCTCTTTTCACTTTCAAATAAAAAGTTTAAATGGGAATGGAAAAAAAAAAAACTGCTCCTTGGCTTAACACAAATCTTTAAACTGCAGGGAGCTTCACCCTCAAAAAGTAGTTGAATCTCTGAGGAGAAAAAAAAGGCTGAATTCTATTTTTCATAAATGATGGATTATTGTACCACACTGTGTATTTTCCAGTAAAGTGTCCTTTTATTTGCACTGTGTGATTACAAGTTTCTAAAAGTATGTGTGGGGTCACTTGGGTGCTGTGGGAAAATGGAAGGAACACTGGTCTGTTAAAATCAGTAGTGAAATCAGAAGCAAACTATGTCCCGATTATCATAGGCATGTGTTTAACTTCTGCTCTCCTTAATTGGTTATGTTGTATTTACTTAAAGGAACAATTTGGCCACTTTTCTCCCTTGACAACAGAAAAGCGTAAACTGTTTTATAAGTTTGGCTGTGAAAACTCAGATTTATAAACCACAATATTCAGTGACCTTTACTGCTGCTTTCTGGGACCCAGTGATGGACCTTGGGTTATAATCATGAGTTTCTTGTATTTTTATTTTTTTATTTATGGTACTTTCTAGTTATTTAGTGAATAAAGACTCTGCCATACATTGTAGCCATGTATTGACTTCACTTCTGCATAACTCCTCTCAGGACCAAATGAGCAGAATGAATGATGGCAAAGCCCTTGTAATTGGACTTGTCATCTGAGAACAATTATTTATAGCATCAACAAGTGGAAGGTGGTACTCTAGTCTGTCTCCAGGAAAGTCATCATTACAGGCAACTTTGGAGAGTTTGGCTGAGTTAAAAACTGTAATCAAATCCAAGACTGCTAGTTTCTCAAGATGTGTGAGAGGGAAATAAGATAAAGCACTTAAAAACATATTTCCATTTCCTTCAAAAAGCCAATGCACCTTGCAGACATTTCTCACATGTGGAGCCAGATGGTGGCATTGAAAACAATATAATATACATATATATATCTAATTAAGAATACCATCACCAGAATACCTAGGGGCTTCCAAAAAAGATATAACTCACTACATAATTATTTTCATAATCTAGCATTTATACTGTGTATACATTATATGCATATCTTTTAATTTGCAAAGTACTTTTTAATCACATCATTTTTACTAGCTCTAGAATGGCAGGAAAAATAACTTGACTGGCTCTGAATGTCTTTAGGTTCTGCCATTGGAAATGGCAAGATTTGGAAGTGAGAGCAGAAATAGAGAACATTATCTTAGATAACCTGTAAACATTTGGGTTATTCCATTCAATTCCAAAGGTCGACCTGAGAACAAATCTGCCCTGAGGCATAGTTTCTTAAAGGAGGTCAGGTGTTGCTTTGCTCTCCAACACTAGGACTGACTGTAACCATCAGCTGAAGCAGATCATCCACATTACTGTTCATTGCAGTGGCTGGACTTAGAATGAAAGCTGCCTGAATTTTATGTAGGCATAGCATATTAAAATATTCAGAGTAATTCTTCCAACCATACAAATGCAAAACATGCCTGAATATGTATGTTCCTGTGAAAGCAATTTTTGCTTGCTTAGGGATATAGAGCTCTCGCCATTTCTCTAAAATGAAATACCTGGGTCAGTCCCTCCGCTTGGATCCACTACTTCATGCTTCTATTATATTCCTTTCCATGCTGTACTATAATTACACAAGCCATGTGCATATTATTCACAACAGTCAGCTCCAGCACTCCTTTATCAGTAATAGGTCAGTTTGGTCAGTTTGTATCTTGCATGATCAAGCAGTGCAGTGTAGGAATACATGAGCCCTTGTGTAATGTAAAATTATCTAGTAACAATATTTTTTAAAGTAAAAGGTAACAGACCTTAGCAATATACTAACTTCAGTAATATATTTCTTTCAGCTGAAAATATCCAAAACATTATCATTTCGACATATTGCACAAGATGAATTGCAAGTGTTCAGAACAGTAAGCAACTAGTGGCGTACGTATTGGATAGCACAGTGCTAAACCAGGGCTTCTCAAACAGTATAAGATACAAAGGGAAAGTCACAGCATTTGCAGAGCCCACTGGAAGAAATGAACAGGACTTCTCCAAGTCCAAATCTACACAACTCCCCCAAGGTCCCTTGATGTTGTGCTTTTGCTTTATTACCTTAACTACAGAGTGTTGGGTATCTGTATAACCCACTCTTCCAGGGACAATAGGTGAGAAACTCACCCTAAAGCAGTGAATCCTAACATTTTAAAGATGTAGACTCATTTACTCTCCCCACATAAGAGTGGTTACACTTTTATTACCAATTAATTTAATGAATAGCTGGTGATGGATAATAGGTCAGATATGTTTCTACACATGCATATGCAGATTCTATTTATAGGCAGAGACTTGGTTTGCTTTTCACAGTTTCTTTTCATTTTTTCAGTATACTCATAGACCTTCAACCACCACTAAAGGAGAACTTAAACAGCTCTTGTACATTTTCCAAGCTGTTTAAGGCAGCAATTCTCAACAGGAAGCAATTTTGTATCCCTCCGGGGGCACATTTGGAAGCAGTCAGAGACAGTTTTGATCGTCATAACTGAGGAAGAGGTGCTACTGGTCCACTGTTGGATGGAGACCAGGGAGGCTACTGAGCACCCCGCACTGCCGCCTAAGGAAGCCTTCTACAGCAGAGGTTGACTGGTCTAAAATATCAAGAGTTGAAAAATGCTAGTTTAAAGTAGTGTATTCTGGTCCTTTTATGGGGCAAGCCCGCTCTCAGCATATCATCTAGTCCAGTATCGTAATCACAATTTAAACCTGCTTTAAAATAAAACTCCACTCTTCTTCCATTTAGCAGGCTGGCACGATGTCGTCTTCCTCCTCCCCTTTCCAGTCCTACACTTCCTATCTTGTTAATTGAAGTTTGCAACTGCTTTGTGATCCAATCTGGAGGAAGGAAGATACAAAAATACCCTGACTTGTTCAATCATAGGACTTCTCACACCCTAGACCAGTTAAAATTTTTTTTTTGGGGGGGGGGTTTCTCCGGTACCAGGAACCGAACTCACGACCTTGCACTTGCCAGACAGGCGCTTTGCCGCTGAGCTAAATCCCCAGCCACCCAGTTAAATTTTAAAAAATACACCTAAATTGTTTAAAACAATACCTAATAAAGTGCTCTAAATGCATATATTTTGTTAACAATTGAGCTAGGCCAGTGGAGACCTGGTGGAAGTCTACGTATTATCTTATAGACACAAAAAATTATTTTCAGTAATTAATAACAAGACACCACTAGCATCATTACACTCTGCTTAATGAAAAGCCAGAGTTTGCATGATGTCTTCATCAGTGAATTCACAACCAAAAACATGGAGCCTGATGCTTAGTGTACAGTCACCCAAGACTTGTTCAGAAATGAATGTGACAAACGATTGGCTTTGAAAATTAACCTAAGAATAAGAAACTAAGGATAGAACACAGAAACCGTGGAGAAAGTTGGAGGCGAATTTATGTTCCTAAATTTTGTTGAGAACTTGTGACAACTGTACATCATGAGGAGTGGGGGAAATGTCTGCTGTAGAAAAAGAGATGACTTTGAGTTAACATTTAAAAATGCCTGACAGAATTATTTGGGGAAGCAGAACCTTCCAAAAGGCCTGCATTACTTAGAGATAGAGTATGATCAGAATCATGTGAAATTAACAAGGCTGAAGCATCCTCCCTCTAATTTTTCTTTACTCTGAGCATAATGTTGTGTTCAAATAGACAGAAGTGACATTATATGGATGAAATGATACATTAAATGTAAGAGAATGGAAGTGGAAATGAATTGTGACTATATAGAGCTAACCCCATTCTCAGCACACCCCGGGGTTGTGGTAGGACCAATACTCGCCTCTGGGTAATTTTACTCAGATGCTCTATCTAGGCAGAAGGGCCTGAGCTATTAATTCAGGTAGTTTTTCCATAACTACTGTTTTCTATCTGTATTTGCATAAAGTAATAATCATAAAGAGAAATTTACTGAAAGCTCTGACTTTGTTTTTAATCTCCAGTGTTCAGACTGCATCACAGTGCTTCGGATACAAGCGACAAAAATAGAGTTAAAAGCCGATTAAAGAAGTTTATTACCCGAAGACCTTCCCTGAAAACTCTGCAAGAGAAAGGACTTATTAAAGGTACATGACACTTCATACTTGTACTATAACTGTGATAAGTGAATGCTCTTTTGTGTCTATAGCCAATCAGCTCTAAACAAATATTTAGGATGTTACAGTCTTCCTTATTAAATTTTCTGCTCTATAATGCAGGGAACAATAGTTGTCTAGAAAATGAACCCTGAGAAAGTAAAGGTAATATGATGGGAGCATAGCAAAAAGGGCCCAGTTTAGGCATCAAGGATTTGGACTCACACTAGGAGCAGAGAAACTGTGTCCGGGTGGGCAGACAGGATGGCGGCACATTAACACATGCCTGAGCAGTGCCGCTGTACACCTGTCATCTCAGCATAGATAATCGTGTTAGTCCTTCTCACTCTGAAGTGTCTCTTTTGGATAATGTTATCTGATCGTCAAGTTGGGGGCCTGAAATATGTGCTAGGAAGAAAGTCTGAGACAAACTAATATCCAAAAAACTTCCGGATATGGGCTGCTGGACAGCCAAAAGCTTAATCTAAACTGAAATAATGAGATATCAAGGTAAATAATTTAAGATACAGTACAAATGAGCCTAAGCCATTTGAGCCACCAGAAAAGAAATATGGTACATGGTCCCTGGCATTAGACTAGTTGGAATGCAGTTCTACCAATCATTTGTATTGACAATGAATAAGTTATGAACACTATGAGCCTCTACTTTCCCATCTGCTAAGTGGGATATTCATACCTACCTTTGAGAAACCATTGGATTCTCTCTTGCTTCGTAGAATAGTATAACAGCATCTTCAATTCTATACTATAATCCGTTCTCTAGATTATTATTTTCTTAGAGAAAATTTGGTTACAGGTTACCTGCCATCTTGTAGGACAAAACCAGATCAAGTGCCTGAACAATCCCAATTTTCCCTAAAGTCTAAATGTATCATGACAGTGGCAAAGCAAATAGGGTTTTAATTCAGTGGTGGGGTCTGGCTCCAATCAAGCTGCTAATGAGCTCATAACCTTTGAGAGTGCCCTAGAATGGGTCCCAGAAAGCAGCAAAGGAGCTGGATGCCTAATGCAGTTTTCATCCTGATGCGATGGAACCACAGAACACACTCTGATGCGTGCATTTCCTATCTTAGAGCTCCATTAAATTTTCACCATAGCTGACCAATGAGTCAGTATTCATTAGTAGGGCTATGGAAAATCTATGTGAAATTCTGATTTGATAAGCTTCCATTGTTGTCTTCAGTGGAATTTTTTTTCCAAATACAGATCAAGTTATGCAAATGTAGTCACTTCTTGGGCTTGTTTCAATTTTAACTATGAACTTTTTTCAAGGCTTTCACAGAGATGATTTTCAACTGAATAAAAACCATTAAACCAATTTTTTTAAAGTATCCAGCCATTCAAACTTAGCACTTCAATGTAATTTCTTACATATAAGGCAGAGACTTTGAAAAATAGTAAAATTAGTATTTTTAATCAGTTAAAAAAATCACATATAATAAGTGAATGGTTAAATTCTCCAAGCAAAAAGGCGAAACTCGTTCAAATGGGGAAGAATTATTTTTAAAAGATTATGACCTTTAAAACTGATCTGTAGTGCATGTGGCTAAAACCTGTGTCATACTCTTTAACATGTCTAATATTCCATCTCTGGACGAAGGGCCTCCTTGGCCAAGGTGAGGGAAGCTGTGACTTATAATTGTGCTTCTCGAAACCTCGGGGAGCTGTGCAGGACCAAAGAGACTTTTCGTGTCTACTCTTTTACGTACTGTCACCAAAGCTGGGGGGTTCTGAGTGCTGAATCCAGCTGGGCTCCGCTGAGCACCACTGTGGGGGCAGGAAGGGCTGCTTTAGTGACAGTGACACCCACCAGAGTCATTCGCACACAGCACGTTAAGTCAAAAGGGAATTACAGCCAAATCACAGCATCAAATTTGTCATAAAACTTTTCTTCAAAATCAATTTTTTGGTATTCATGGAGACCTGGCTAAAATACGCCTACATCAGCTAGGATTTATATCTGGAAAACAGTCTCTTGATGGGGCTGCATTGTCTAATTTCTTTAATGTAGCGGATGAGAAAGGTACATTGTGATATCAAAGGGGAGGGCCGCAGAGAATTCTGAATGGCTGTGCAACAGAAAGAAAGAAATTGTGATGGCTCAGGTGGGCGTAGCAAGCATTGTGCCACTGTAGCGGGCGCCCTTGAAAAGCTCCCCAAGTGCATTCACACTTGCCAAGGGGGTGACAAGTCCTTTGAAATATATGAGTGTATTACACTGAGCATCTTATAGGAAACAAAATTTGAATCAACTGCATATGTAAATTATAGGCAAAAGGGTACATTTTCGGGTTGTAGGTCCATTGGAACTTATTGTGTACTTGCATTTGGAACTTCAGTAATAGCTTTTTAATTTCAGTCAGCCTACATTATGCAGTCTTTCAGATAACAGCATCAACATCTGAGGAAAAGAAATGCCTGGAAACAGAGTTTTTAAAGAAGAGAGCAATCGTTTTTAAGGAACAACTAATGTGTCCTACTATCAAAATAATACTCAGATGAAATCATATGTTTAGAGGGTAGTTTTATGCGTTGGGAATATAGCTCAGTGGCACAAATGCTGCCTGGCAATCACAAAGTCCTGAATTCAATTCCTGGTACAAAAAAAAAAAAAAAATAGAGGGTAGTTTTAGTCATCTTAGTATGGGGAAAACCTAATATGGCTTCAATAGTAACAGAAATTAATGTTTTTCTATCTCTGTTTGTAAAATGATTGTTTTATAAAGTAAAGAACTTATTTAAAGACTCAACAGAATATCTCAAACATGTATTATGGTAGGGTGCGGTCACAGAGGCTCCCGAAGCTTCCCTCAGAGATATATTATGGAAGGCAATGTTTTCCACTTTCATCTTAGTTTTACTTCCTGTAGGACACCACTTTAAATGGTGTTCATTTATTGTTCTTCTAGAGGTCACTTTCAAATGTACACTATTTTTTATTTAGGATGCGGGCTGTTTGTTTCTGTCGATATCTTTTCTATTTTTAATGCTGTATGTCTTGATTTATCAGTCTTGGACATCACCTTATAATTCTGCTGCAACAGGAAAAAATTTGACTCAGTTACACTCAGCATGTCTTCGTCTTCCCCGAATACCACTGTTCAACAGCAGTTCGTCTCATTGCCTTTTCTTTTGTACTTGTGCATCATGAAAACTTATAGTATTTCATCTTTTTCTGTAACACATTTATAGGTTAATTTTAAAAGCTAAGCACTCTGTATTTGTATGTTTACACAAGATTTAGACTTGGCAAGGATTGGACTTCCTTCTCTGTTCTCACAATCTCATAACCCCTATGGCTCTCGAGGGGTAATGACCTGATCTCAGTGAAAAATATTCTTCTCTCATTTATGTTTGAGAGTTATATTAATAATTTTGCTGTTTTACAAATGGGCCTCTATGAATTTTTCCTATGTTTTGGATCGAGATGTGAAAAAGACAACAATCCATTTTATTTTGGTCATTTAAATATTATAGAATCTTTGGCCAAGTACTCTGCCAGATCAGAGTAACATATCCAGGGTCCAGGGTCATGACTTACAGGCCACACAAGTGATAATATTCTACTTTCAGAGATGATACTCCACCATCGACTTAAAATCATGCTGTCTTTTAGCTTTTTTCTGTGACATTTCACTTTTCATTATGACATTCCTCTCAAGATTTCTCCGCAGCAAGAAGTTCATGTTTTCTTTCATTCTGGGTCTTTTTGTCATCAAAGAGTTTCATCCTTTTCATCTGCGTCTTCTGAGGGCTACTCCCTGCTTTCCTCAGGGCAGGGGATAAAGCTGAGGCGTTGGCACTGAGCTGCACGTACAAGCTCCGTTTTAATGGCCATCTTGGAACAGGCTCACTAAGTTGCTCGGGCTGGACTTCAACTTTCCATCGTTCTGCCTCATCCTCCCGAAGTGATGAGATGACAGGCTAACACCATCAGACCTGGCTCCTTTCCTGCTTTTTATCCCCTAAATATTTTCTTCTAGTTTCTTGAATCCTCTCATTTCCGTTTAGACTGTTGCTCTCCAGGGTCATTGCCCTGTGATTTGCTTTCACTGTCTTCTGCATTGTATTCACTCTCCTCAGAATCCTGTGGCTTTTCTTTTGGGTTGCGAACCTCCTACCGCTACGTAACAGGCTCATTCAGCTAATGTAGGAAACAGACTTCACTGGCCGAGCGGTACCTTCCCTACTCCCCCAGTTGATCAATAGTTTTGTTGCATTTAAAATTTCATTCTTAAGAAGACAGTGTTGTATGTTCTACTTTTACACACTAGTGGTTACTTTGATTTTCTTTGTCTCGAAATATTAAATTTTTGTGAGATTTTTAAAATCAAGATCATATATTTGATGCAGTCTTTTAACCTTACTCTGCTTCACATTTAATATCAAGCATTATGACTATTCCACTGTGAAGTTTTTGCCCATTTGTCATTTTGATACATTTCTCTTGTGTTTTCTCTGACTCCTCTTTTGAGATCTTTATTGTTTGAACATTATATCAATTGTGTGGATTATTTCATCCAGTCTTAATTTTTCTCATATTCTGAAAGAATTCTCACTTTGATCTGACCAATCTTTATATTATTTTATCTGTAGCAATCATATTTTAATTTGCTAAGTTTCTTTTTCTCTGCTTGTTCTTAGTTCTATTTATAAATCTTATACTGTTACACCATAGGGGTAAAAAACTGTTGATCACTTTACTTTCCTACCTGATAGTGAGAATAGTACTAGCACTCAATAAATGTTCAGTAGTTGACTATGTATGTATTGCATTAAAACACTTTAAAACTTATCTGAGCACATAAATTAGAATTTCTTTTTGCAGGGGTTTATGAAGAAAACTTTATTTTAAAGAAAATTGTGGAGAAAAAAATTCAGTTTATTTGAAACCATAGCAGCTTTAAAATTTGACAAAGACAGGCTTAACCCTGGATTCTCCTTTCATTAGCTAAATAACTCAATATCTGGTATTTAGCTTTCTCCTCTATGAAATTTACGTCATAGAGTTTAACCTCAGTCACATATAGAAAGAACCTTACAAGGTGCCCAATTCATCTTAGCCACTCAACACCATTTTCACCTTTCTTCCTTTCTTCTTTTTTTTTTTTAATCATTCTTTCCTTTTATCCATCTTCTTTTTCCCCTTCCTTTCTTTTATCCTTAAGTTCATGGAGGAAATTATGACCAAGTTAGCCCTAGGAAACCATTCTCCCAGGCATGAGTTTAAAATTTAAAAAAAAAAATCAATGTACACAAGTACCTAGAAAAGGCAGCCATAACTCACAGAAAATACACAGAGAACTTGGCTTATATTTATCCTTTTGGTAATTTTCATTACAGTCCTCATACCTAAGTAGACATGAGCTCCTCCTTTTTTTTCCCAACTGCACTCACTTACATAGTATAATCTAATTACTAAATATTTAAGTACTTACCCATGTGCACCATACTTGTTTAAGGTTTCTGCCAAAGAAAAGACAACTTTGCAAAATTACATTACTTTTGTAAAATATACCAGTAACTACTCCAGGCATGGTGGCGCATACCTGTCATCCCAGGACTCAGGAGGCTGAGGCAGGAGGATTGTTGCAAGTTCAAGACCAGCCCGGGCTGCAAAGTGAGCTCAAGCCCAGCCTGAACTGCATAGCGAGACCCTGCCTCAAAAAGACAAAAAAGAAAACAATATATATATATAGTATGCACAGATGTATATATCATAATACTGAGAAGTAAAAATAGTTTGACATTCGAATTTAGAATATGAGTTATCAGCCCTAAACTTTCTACAACAGTTATGTTTATGAGCAGCAAAATCACTGAGTTAAGTAGAAAATGTCTTTAGATAATTTGTTAGAGTTATGTACAACAGAGTAACTTTACTGTCACAATATTAATTTAGGATATATACATATATATATACACACACACATATATATGTGCAACACTGCAATGTAGCTTGGAAGGAGACATATTCCGACTTTGCCACTTTATCAGTGTCAGTCTGAGAATAATTGTATTTGAATTTATATACTAGGGCATCGGTCTATCCTTGCTTAGGTCTGAAATATTCTCACAACTTTCACAATATGCACTAATGTGCTTAAAATATCTTGTAAATCTTCTTTACTTTAAACTTCTTTATGGTTCATAATTGAACTGTGATCCTTATGCGTGAGCTATGTCATGATTTAATGTTAGCCAAAATTAACAGCCAACCTTAAGCTTCTTTATCTTGGCCTACAAGCTTCCTGGTTCCTTTGCATTAATATTTCCCAGGCAATCTCTGTTATTTAAAGGCTCCTGGGAGCAAATGTGTTGGTAATAGAGTACCACATAGCTAGATGTTGTTCAATAATAAAATAAATACAGGTCATCATGAGAGATGGAGAGATGCTGAGGGAAAGTGCACTTGGGTAGCAGGTTAAGCCTATGTCTTTAAAAGCCTGTTATCCACAGAGGAAATGATCCGGGTCTTAGAAGATACTAAAAGCAGATTAAGGGGCTGGGGATTTAGCTCAGTGGCACAGCGCCTGCCTGGCAAGCGCAAGGTCGTGAGTTCGGTTCCCAGTACCGGGAAAATAAAAAACAAAAAAATAAAATAAAATAAAAAGCAGATTAACTCTGGAGCAATGAAAGAAAATGAGGTCTAGAAATCAGAAAAGGCAAAGTATTAGGTAAGGGGAAAACAAGTGAGCCAGTATAAAAAACTGGTGTCCCCATGGTTCCAGAGTTTATTTTCTTATGGGAAAAGACCATTTCATGTAGATATCAGTGAGAATGCAATATAATTTAAGATGATGACTTACATATATTGTTTGCCCACTACATCTAGATTTCCACCAACCATAGACTAAAAATATTAGAAAAATCTTAGTATTTCTCTGTTTAATCAATGACCTCTAAAGCCACACTAATTCTTGCCCTGGCTATAAGAGCTTTTAAAACTCATTCTGTGACTATGTATCCCTACAAGAACACCTAGCGTTTCGACCTATTTTACTGGTTGAGTCTAATTCTGTTGCAAGTTAAAAATATTGTATTGAGCCTTCCAATTTAAAGACAGTCAAATTGCCATAATATAAAAGAAAAAACAGACCTCACTGCATCAATAACAAAGCAGTAGCAAAGAACTGGCCTTGGTTTCATCCTGCAAATTTATATAATGCTCTAAGCATGTCCTGTTGACTAACTTTAATTGTGTGTGTGTGTATGTGTTTGTGTGTGTGTGTGCGTGTGTGTAGATTGTAGGAAAAAGTACAAAACCTTCCCTCCACTTTGAACACTGGACCAGCCAAAGTAGATGATGCTCTCCAAAGTATTATTTACTTGACCATTTGAAAATAGCCACAAGTTGGGCTAATGTGCTATTTTCTTCTGGGATCAGAAAGCTGCTGCCCTCTGGAAAGGTGGCCTGTGACTCTTTCAGTATTCTACCCACATCCTAAATCTTTCTTCTGTGAAACCACCTGAAAAGAAGAAAGAGACCCAGGACCGCTGCCAGTGTTCAGAAGAATCCCCCTTTGCGAAGGTTAGCATTTATTATTGATATCCTGCTGTTCTCTAGCAGGTGTTCTCATCCCGCATGCTTCCCTTGTGGCCCCTAACACCAGCATCACAGGTGGCGGAAGATTCTTCAGCTTAGTTCTTGTTAGCTTCTCAGGGCCTCCACAGGCCTTATGAATCATATCTAAAGCCAGTGTTGGATGTTGACTTTCTCTTTGTAATTTTTATATTTCTACTCTCTGTACAAAATTCTAGCTAATGATTCCATGCTATGGGGAGGTAGATAATCCAGGGAGATTAAGGAAAAATTTCTTCCTGACTTGGAGATCAATAATTTGGACAAATGTAGAAATAAATGCCTCACACAGAGTGAAAAGAGTTGAATTTTCCATAGTCTTTGAGAAAGGAGGTCCCATTCCTTCCTCACGGGAGTTGTGAGTAGGAGTTCCTCACAGGATATGTTTGTTGAGAATGTCTGTGACAATAGTGCATGCCAGAGCTCTCACAACCAGAGTCTTCTCATCACAGACCACATTCAACAGATGGTTACACCACCACAACTAGGAAATATTAACATCAACATTCCATCTTGACATATCCTAAGATTAGGAGAGTGCTTTTTTGTTTTCCGGTACCGGGAATCGAACTCATGACCTTGCACTTACCAGGCGGGCGCTGTGCCACTGAGCTAAATCCCCAGGCCCCAGGAGAGTGCTTTTTAGTATCTTCTAGCATCACTGGCACATTGCCTGACAAATCTTTTACCCCAAAATTCATGTCCATAATAAATCAATAATGATCCATAAATTTCCAAAATTGAATCCTAAGAACTTGTAGCACTTTATTTGGGAGCATCAAGTTGTATGCAGTATGAAAAATAACCAGCCCCAACTCAGGAGTGGTGGTGTGTGCCTGTGATCCCAGCGACTTACGGGTATAGGGTAGGATTGCTTGAGCGAAAGAGTTCCAGACCAACCCACGCAACATAGTAAGACCTTACCGGACCAAAATTCACCAGTCCCTGTAGTTTAATCACTATGAAAACAATTTTGTGTCTCCATGTTACCAAAGAGATTTTTTTTAATTATAAAAAGTAAAAAACTGACAAAACAACAATGAAGACAAAATGAAAACACACAAAAGAAAAAAAAAAGTGATACATGACCTCAGAACAAAATGATAGGAATTTACAGTGGTTGCTATTTATTTTTATCTCTGTGGGAGGGAAAGCAAGAGGTGGTATCAGCAGTTGGAGTATCACAATTGGTTGGCTGGCCATGTTAGTCAAATTACAATATGAAGAGGTGTATCTGTCAGCTTTTCTTTGAAATTGACTATGTTGCTGTAAGTGTGTTTTATCAAAGCATTTTCTGGGGCAACAGATCTGAAAACATAAGTGTTGTGTAGAACTGCTCCTCCTTAGATATTTCCCTTTAATATGTCCTTTCTTTTTGAAGATAAAATAAAAGTACATAAAAGAGTTCTGGGAATAGGCAACTCTATGTCATAAACACCCTTTATTCCATCCCCCCCTTGGGCTCCCATCGCCCCCAATTTGAAAAAGCTTTCATGGAAGTGATGACTGCCTTGATCTCGTCTGCATACTCCTCCTTCTTCACCATCTCCTTGCCTCTATGGGAGGCAACAACCCAGCCATGGAGCCACTCCTGAAAGGGAAAGACGTTTTCTCACAACTGTATTTTTCCAAACACAAAACCGAGACACATGGCCTGACGGTGACATTGTATTTGAAGTAGGAACTGTGCTCAAAGATCCAGAACATATGGTTGAAAGAGTTCTCTCATAAAAAGCTACAATGTATGACACTTTCTAGATTCTTATTCACAAAAGGCACATTCCCTTATCTCTCTATTTCTCATTAAAACATTCACCCACAAATCGCAGAACTGACCAGTGTTCCCTTAAATGTGCTCTTGGCCAGCTGGAGAATCATCACATTGACTAGAAAGTTAAAGGTGCAGCCACTGAGCAAGAAATGCAAACCAGACTGCCAAACATATTATGAATACATTGCTCTTCTAAAAATGCTAGTTGGTTTTTCATACTGGGGTATTGACTAACTGTCTGTGTTTGATGTATGGTTTACCAGCCTGATGTCGGCTTATGGTTAGAGCTTAACTTGTTAGTTCTGCTTTTGCAGCCAATTCAGTATAACTACAGATGCCTCGAGATATTAAAATTGACTGCTCAAATGGACTCAGTGTGGGAGTTTCATTGGTTTTAAATTGATAACAGCTGAAAGTGACTGATTAAAGTGTACATAGGCATAGGACACAGCTCTTTCATAAGAACTCTTGTGAATAGACTCCACTAATGTGGGACGTTTTTCCTCTTTCTTTTTCTATTATAATTATTTCTAAGCTATCTTGGGTTAAATTTTAAAACTGTACAGAATATTCAGGGGCTTAGGGCAGAAATAATTCCTGAGAAATTGAGATAAATTCTGATGAAGTGGGTTTCTAATCTGTAGGGAACATTTAAAGTAGCATTCCATAAGGTGGTAATTGTGTCTATTTCCCAGGCATTTGAGTTAAATAAGCTATATAGGAAGCATAAACTGTCATAATAGAAGGACTGGAGTGTTGTGTACACCTCTTTCTTCAACTCATAAAAATCAAAGCTCCAAAGTGCCTTATCACAGATAAGTCAAACAAAGCCTCTTCTTTGCTTCCCTATTCTCCTGGGAACAGTTATTATTGTTTTCATTAGTTAAAAAGCTGTCCTGAATACTTTCTTCTCACACACAAAAAAGAAAAAAAACCACAAAAGAGGAATAAGAAAAGTTTTCTCCCCCTCCTCAAATCAGCTACTTTATATAAAAC
The DNA here is from genome assembly GCF_000276665.1 of Chinchilla lanigera. Lineage (NCBI taxonomy): Eukaryota > Metazoa > Chordata > Mammalia > Rodentia > Chinchillidae > Chinchilla > Chinchilla lanigera. The sequence goes on from NW_004955440.1 coordinate 9,941,056, forward strand.
AGGTTTTATGAAAATGTACCTTCACAATTTAACAGTAGCTTAAGGAAAAGGCCAGTAAAGAATTCAGAGAGGTTTAAAGTTTAAAAAAGAAATATCTGTTTATAATACATACCTCCTTTAGCTTACATTTTTCCAAGAGTTCAGTGCCCTTAGTATATACTACTTTGACCCATTTCTCTTTTCAAATATCTCTAATATTTTACTTTGATAGTTTATTAAAGAATATTAGAAGTACTTTATACAGCTAACTGATAGAGAACAATAATCTATAATAATGTACATAAAATGGAATTTGTTGAAAAGATATAAATCCAGATATTACATACCCATTTTACATATCCATTTTAAAAATAAAATCTGACTCATTGTGCTTGCGAATGTATCATCAAATGTGTAGCAAATATTTCCCTGGTGCTCATTGTAACTGGTGAAATAAGAGATTTAGAATATTTGACTATAACATCAGTGGCTGCTGATATCTATATATCTATATATATATCTTAGGACATAAAAGAAGCAAAATCATAAATGATGCTGTGCCCTTAAAACAGTCATAAATATTCATGAATATTATTCCCGTGAATAATCATAACATTTATCATATATTAATTTTTTAATTATAACCTGTGTACCTGGATCAACTCCTGAAATCGCCTAATCTGAGGGCTTTCTTGGGATATATTCAAACACTGTATTTTGTTTTCTTGTGATAGACAACCTGTGAAGACAGCCATCTAGGACAGGCTGCAAGGATTAACATTTCCATGAGATGTAATTCCCTTAGAAATGTAGTGTAAAAGATAAGAGATTTCATTCCATTTCAATAGTTGTGTTCCAATTTTTTAATGATTTTCTTATCTACCCATATTGAGACAGGAGGCAATTTTTAAAGGAGATGTCATCCAAGTTAAACACATGTGAGGGCCATTAACTTGAATATATCACTACTAACATGTCCTTTTGAACTTAGAACTCAAATTCATAGGAAGAAAAGGAAAGAGGAACTGGAAGAGGCCTGGCCTCAGTTAACCTTACAATGCAGGAATCTATCACACAACTAAAGGCCGAGAAATACAAAAGCGGATGGTCAGAAAATAGTATCTTAAGGATAGCTTGATACCTTGAGATTTCAGATAAATCTATATTAGAAAAGCCATCACTCCCCCAGACTCCCTCATCATTTGCACCAGCTCATCCATTCATCTTATAAACAGCAAAACACAATTTCCATCTTTTGTGACTCCATAATTCAAGTGCACTGGGGTCTTGAGCATGGTACAATTTTTCTTTCTTAAAAAAAAATAATTAGCATAGGAGACCATTCAATATTATGTAAAGAATCTGACAGGACCTCATTTAATGTTTTTTTAGAAACAATTAACATGTCAAAAAGAGGAAGTGAGAGCCAATTTTGGGTATGAATCTGTTCACATAATTATCAGCTGAAGAAGTGAGAAACATTTTAGAAAGAAAAGCAAGGTTAAGCCCTTGCTTCAAGAACAGAGTTCCCACTGACGCCAGATCCTTCAAATTCTTTAGCATAAGCTTCCTGTATTCATGTCCACAATTGCATGCAAGGCCCTTTCCTCAGAATGATCATATATTTGTAGTAGGAGTAAATAATCTTGAACAAAAATAATACTGGCTGAAAATATACTGTTCCACATATAAAGAGAGAGTCAGATATCTATATGAGGTTACAGTCGACTCAAGACGCCGACATGCTGTGAAGAAATATAAGTGTGATGATACATTGAGAATGCTGACTACACTGGTCCACAAACCAGGACACTGCCGAAGAAAATGTCTTTGGGCTTGGAAGGAGCTGATGGGATAGAAGGTGAGCAGAGTGTTAAGCAAAGACTATGGACCTACTTGATCCAAGCCAAGAAGATAGTACCCCGGAGAATAGCGACATGAGCCACAGCACCTAAGGAATTCTGAGGAAAGCAATAAGGGGATCAAGTTTGAGTGGAAAATGCTTTCTCAGGATAGCCCAAAGCCATCCTCCCTACAGTCAGTGATTATAATAGAAATCTTCCCAAGAGCTGAGATGGGTAGTCCAGCTGTAGATTTTTCCTGGCTGCTCAGATGAAGCTTCTGTGGACATGTGTGCTGAGCTTCAGCTTTCTGTGCTGACTGAAGCTTAGATATTCTTCAGAGACCTGCTAGGAGAAGTCTGCAATGTGGAAGGTAGCACTAGTCCAGGCAGCCTCTCCTAGGGCACAATCTGTGACTTTTTCCCTCAGTGTAACCAAACTTGTGTCTCAGTTCAAAGAACATATAAGAAAATGAGCAGCAGTTTTGGGAGAAGTTGGCATCAGGCACATAAACTAATCGTGTTTAAAATACACTTGAAATAATTAAATACATGGAAAATTATTTTCCTCATTGAGCTAAGATACAAATCATGGTGGTAACAAAGTGATGGGGAAAGACAGGTGCAACCAGGACAGTAGCAATGCCCCTTGCAAATGATGCTTTGTTTTGTTTCATGATTTAGGGAAAGTGTAACGCAGAAGCATCTAGATCACCAAATGTCGATGTAGGTGTGACGTCTACTTTTTATTCTGCTGCTTACTTGTTCTATAAATTTGTACAAGATAGTGAACTTACCTGTCTTTAGGCTTTCTGCATAATAGCTCTTAGCACTGTTGGCATTTCATAAAGAGTGATTAACGCAGAAATAATAACTATGGTATGAATTGTTACACTCTATTCCTAAGTTCACTGTTAATATTGCACGCCATTCTGCCTCCAGCTTGTAGGAACATATTCTGATCAATGTAAAGCAGATAAATTATGGTACACTTTTTGCAACATTAAATTGATGAATTTAACACATGGAACATTCTACGTGCCTAGCACTGTGCTTATAGTGGTTTTCAGTCATTACTCAAGGATGAGGATAGGATAATGCTTGCATTCCTTTATGCTTTAGCTCTGCGTGTTATTGATATTGTTTACTGACATTTATTCATTGAACCACATGCAGAAGGCAGGGTCCCCAGAAATGAGTAAGGAAGATAAATGTACAGAAATATAGTATAATATATCAAGTGTCTAATACTTTAAGGAGTTTTCAGGTCACAATTTGGAGAAATTACAAGTGTAAAAGTGTGGGAAAGATTAATGCTGCCTTTATTCTCTGGTCTTTAGACTAAGTCTTGAGTTAAAGCATTTGGACTATGGAGAAATAGGTAAAACATTTGAGATTCACAATATAAGAAAGCCTGGGAAACTCTGGTTTGGGTGAAATGTAGACAATTTGTTGATAAGAAAGGTCTATAGCAATTGTTTTGTACAGTTCTAGTTGCATAGAAAACTTTTCATGGGCTACTTTGTTTCTCATTGAATATTTGTTATATATTTTCATACATTTGGCAATCATTTATTTAGGACCTAGTATGTGGCAAACAACAGGCTAGTTTACTGTCACAGTAAAAGATATAAATTGGAGTTTCTGTCTTCGTAATACACACTGCAGTACTGCTTAGAAAGAAATATTTTACATCAAGAAAATCACATGTAACTTGGCTCTCCTAGAACACCAGCAGGAAAACAGTGGAAGACTATGTTATGGAACTGGTGATTGAAACCGAATTGTACTTACTTCTTATGTAATCCCAGTGGCTGAAGCCCCAGCAGCTTTAGGTATGAGTGAAGTAACTGTGACGTGAGGCAGAAATGTCATAAGTCAAGGCTGTGTCCTGGACAGTCACACTCTACCTTTCTGTTTCTAAGGTCTCCCGGATTATGTATGCAAGTGTCTAGAATGCACCAAATATGATAAAGACCGTCTTCCTCCCCATCACATTCTTTTCTCGTTTCTTCTTCTTTAGTACTTTACTGTTTACACATTGCCCCCAAGAAAGCACCTCGCTACAGCCATGTATCCAGAAGCTTCTGAGTCAGCTGCTTCCCTCCTAGGTATCTTGCAGAGCTCGTACAGCTACAAACCCTTCCATTTACCAAAGGTACTACAATCCCAGTGGTGCCTGCGCATCCCAGAGCTACTTAGTCTGCAGAGAGAAGAGAAAGACCAACCTTTTCACCATCCCTTCTGCCTGTACAAACAGCTTCTAGGGACCTGGAACAACAACTCTGAGGATTTGAATCTCACAAGATGAGAAAATGGCTTCATGCCGTTGGATCTGAGACTTTCCTCAAGAGGAAAAAGCTCTACTCCCTGGGAGTTGGCGGGGGTAATTGTACCATTGTCATCTCTCAGAAGTCCCATTGACTTCCACAAGTACAGAATTCATTCTGACTCCCACCAGCAAATATTAACTCCTAAAGAAGACATTTAGAGTGCTGAACATTGTTCTGCCAATTCAGTCTGTAGATCCAGCTCAGGAGCTCTACTCTATCTTAAAGCCACTGGTCCAAAAATGGTCCTGCTAGCTACAAAAGTGAGTATACAGTGAACCCAGAAAAAATGCAACATAAAAGCAGCAGTTCACAATGTGATAACCGTTCACTCAGTCTTGTGGGAAACTTCAGGTGTTTTAGAACTGTTACTGCCTTGTCATTTTCTGTACCAAGCCCTGAAAATGAGAAATAAACAGTGTTTGACTGCAAGTCCAAAAGAGACGAAATGTTTTCGGAAGCATGTGCATCATAGCCTACTAATTTGGGCTCACAATCCCTTCTCTCCAATTACATTCCTGGAAATGTTTTTCAGTTTCTTTGCATAGAATAACCAGCACACCGCACTGCTCAGAGCAGCCCGTGGGGAACAGGCATTCCTGAGCTGAGCTCACACCACACCTCCGCAGAGCTGGCCGATACCTCCGCGGAACCACATGATTCCTCAGCCTTAATATGGTTCATTATAAAATCCTTTACCTGCCTCTAAGCACTTTTCATCAAAGCCATTTTTAAGCTGAAGCTGAGAACTAAAGGATGCCTTTAACCGAATCCTGAAATAGCTTTTAACCCGAGGCTGAGAGAGAAAGTGCTTTTAACCTAAAGTGTTTTCCTCTTAGGTACTGCAGCTTGAACCTGAGTACTAGTGGCTTTGAAAACACCCTTAAGACCCAAATGAAAGAGACCCCATTACAGATATTCAAGCCTGTTATATTAATATTTTACAGGTAATATTTAAAATCATTAAGCAGTTTTACTCAACCTAAATTTGAGTATTTTCTTATTGAACTATGCATTCGTGCAAATAAATTGAATTCTTACCACCTGAGAGTCTAACAAATCTATACAAATATTGAGAAAAAGACAGTCTTCTTTACTTTATTTCATTTAAATTTGCAGTGGGTTAAAATTTTTACAATTTCTCTATCCAGAGACAGTCTTTCAACTCTCCACAATCCCCAAATGATGATTCCAACTTTAGTTCTTATTAGCTGGGCTTCAAAGATAAATTAAATTATTTAGAATAATTTCAGTCAGTTGCCTGAATAAATTTTATGTACCAAATTTTCTCCTCAGACTTGTCACTCAAACAAAAATAAAATTACTGATTTCACATTAGCTTTAACCCCCAGTAAAGTTCTTCCTTAGTGAAGTAACGACATAATTGATAAAATTTTAACTTCAGATTAATTACACTGTTATGTGATTGAATAAGTAAATTCATGGACAATATTGTAATTTAAAGGATATAAAGAGCCCACAAATATGGGGGAGTTAGCAAACTTTGACATATTTGTGTTTTTTTTATATTAAAGAGAATAAAAACTTTAAAAGCATAGAAATGATACAGAATTTCAAAAAGCAAGATGATATGAATTCAACAATGGTTATTATATAGTACATTGTTGTCTTTGGCTCCATTACCAGATCTAAGCATGCAAAATTGGAAAAAAAAAATTAAGCATTAACTGTTCCTTTCAATAAAC
>NW_004955440.1:9947030-10099530 GCF_000276665.1 Chinchilla lanigera
CTGCTATTTCTTTACTGGTCTGTCCACAATTCAAAAACAGGTAAATTAAAATATAAAGTATCTTCAGCTCACAACAGAGCTAGTCTTTGCTAAACAAAGCTTGGCCATAGTAATAATCCAAAATGTAAACTGAACTAAAGTATATTTCCCTCACACTTAATCATTTCACAATCTTTGGATTAAAAATAACAACAACAGCAACAATACTTGTTACTTTTTGATTTGTTTTGTTTTTGAGTTTGGATCCCGCTATGTTGCCCAGGCTGGTCTTGAATTCACAATACTCTAATCTCGGTTTCTGATTAGCTGGGATTGCAAGTGTGTACCATAACACCTGGATGAAATCACACCTTTAAATTATTTTCTCTCATGTATTTTCAGTCTATCATTCCTTCATGTAAGTATTCATTAAGCAATTAAAAAATAACTAATCAATTAATCAAAAAATACAAATATAAGTGAAACTGCATTTATCACAACTTACTACATAAAAATTCCTGCACTTTGAATTTTATTTTTCATTTCTTCTACTTAATAACTTAATAGTTAGTTGTGTTATTTCAGCGCAGCTACCATGCCCTGAAACTCTCTCTGTCTTCGTTTTCTCAGTCCTCACTTCTCTTTATCTGAGTCTGATGTCGTTATTTTAAAATCTCCCTACTGGGCAGAAACCAGTAAGTGGCAGACCAGGGTCTATCCTACTCAAGCCTGTGCTATATGTGAAGTTACTGTCCAGAACGAGCAAGGAAGGAGATAAAGTCAGACATGAAAGCTTTCAGTGATAATAGAATAGTAATTCATTTCCAGGTTCTTATTCCTTGCATTGGTTAATCCCTGGCCTCTCTTTGGTGGGACCTGTTCTTCTCCCCAACACCAGTGCTTGGACTTCATTTCTCTTTTCATCCTCATTTGCAGACTATCGGACACTACTTAAACATTTCAAGGCTGCGTTATTCCAGTCCTATGGCTTCAAATTCCATCTACAAAATGATGCTCTCCAAACTGAAAAAGTCAGCCTCACACTCCAGATTTGCATATTCAGATATCTATTTGACATCTCCTTGGGTGCTTGGTAGACATCTCAAATTTACCCAGAGCAACCCTTGATTCCCCAGCTCCCACGTGTTCTCTATTTCAGGAAATACCACGGGCATGTGCCAGCTGGAGTCACCCTCCACTCTAACTCTGTCTCTTTCACTTCCATCAGCAAATCCTGCCTAAAAATATATTCTAAATTCAACCAGTTTTAGTCATTTCCGTTATTACCATCCCTAGCCACGCGTCACCATCTCCTCGCAGGATATTTCTCTCGGCCCTGACTGGCCTCTCTGCTTCTCCCCTTCACTCCCTTGGTCTTGGTCTCCTTACAGCAAATACGAGGACGATTTAATTATATGGGGCAAATCACTTCGCTCTCCTGTTCAGTAAGATCCAATCTCTTAGAATAAAAACATTTGAAATGTTATTTAGTGTCCTTCCTGTGACTTGTAATGTGCGTCCCACCTAATCTGGCTCGAGGCTGCCTTCTCAATTTCATCCTCAGCGACCCTCCTTTTGTGCTCCCCACTGGAGACACACAGACCTTTCGGCTCCTCCTCCCAAGGCACCCGGCTTTCCCGAAGCTTGTGTACTAGCTTCTCCCCTCTGCTTCTACAAAGCTTGGCCTTTCCTTCAAATGATCTCTGCCCAAATGCCATAGCTCAAGAGGCATCTTCACAGGCAAACTCACTAGCTTCCTGCCTTGATTTATTTCTCCATAGCAATTATTGCCTCCTAAATTTGTGTTATATGTGAAGGTCTTTGTGTATGTGTTCCACTCATTGACCCATACAAGCTACATGGAGATAGAGCCTTTTCTTTTACTCCAAGAGGCATGGAAAACACTCCTGGTGGAATAAATGGAATGGGTGAAAGATGCACTTGGTCAAGCATTCTCCATAGTATTGGCATTCAGGGTGTGTGTGTGTGTGTGTGTGTGTGTGTGTGTGTGTGTGTATGTATGTGTCAGAGAGAGAGACAGGCAGAGAGAGACAGAGAGAGAGAGTTATTGGCTAGAGTAGACAAATACAGAATAATTTCATACTCACCCATTTGGTTTAATCCTCTCCATTTATGATGCAAATCTCCTGTTGGTTGTAAACTCACCAATGTACCTACTTCACTACTCATAACAAAGCTGAGTCGAGATCTAGTTGCATGTGGGTTTGGGAGCGAAAAGACAGGGTCAATGTGTACTTCATAGAAGGGTGTTAAGGGTGAAACTGATAAGTATAAACTAGCTATTGCTTCCAGTGGAAAGAGAAGAAAGAGACATGTAGAAATGAGCCCCAGAGAATTCTGTTACTCAGTCAGAGTGGCGGTCGGCCCATCCTTGAGACTCATCTCTGGACTGCTCTTGCCAAAGGATGCTTCCCCTGCAGCCAACTGTGCGTCCTTCCTCTAGGGGAAGCTGCAGAAACTCACCACCCTTGTTGGGAGATCTTCATATCGTTCAGGCAAATCTCTTTTAGGACCATGTCTGCATAACAGACACTGTCATTATCTGCCAGAAACTTCAGAGTTGTTAGGTGTGGTGAGAGGCGAAATATGAATAAATATGTAGGAGAGAACTATACACAGAAGTGTATGTATTTAATATCTTCTATTTGTTTGGATTCTAAGCTACTCAAAAGTTGAAGTAATTAAGCTTCTTCCTACAGTTGCCTTTTATGAGAAAAGAATTATAGCTAACAAGGCAGTACAAGAGGTTTACTTCCATGGTACACTGGGGGTTTAGCAGAGAATTGGCCCAGTTTTTTATATTTAAATTTTAAAAAGTAGTAGCTGATATTTTTAATTAAATCCTTGAAGCAGCCATAAGATCATGCATGACACACCTTCTGACATATGATATGATAAACACAGCAGTATTCTGACATTATGCATGTTTCTGCATTTCAGTTCAAAGACATAAGACATCCTGTAAACTATAGTACTTACTTAAGACATACATTCAGGTCATCTCATAAAGTTCTGGAAAACTCTACGATGGAAGTTCATAATTTAACTTTCAAGTGATATGAAAGTGAAGTGGTCAGCACTGCAGAAAAGACAAAAGATGAGAGGACAAGCATGCTTTTATGGGCAACCTGAAAGTTGTGACCTCAAAACCTACCATCCAAAGAAAAGAACAAGTTGCCATGTATAGTTTAAAATCAAAGGATGAATTTAGTTAAGCTGTTCAAGCCACTCAGGTTGAGAGAATATTATTTTTACTTTCCAAAGTATCTACTGCCTCTCCTCTAAAGCAGCTTACTGAGAAATGTTGTGCCCATGTGTGTGGTATTTTCATGGCGAAAAGAATCCAAGTGGATGCTCCCTACTGTGAAAGCAATAAGGGTTCTACTTTGCCCTCACTCTACCCATTTTATATGACCTAATCTCAATCAGTGGGCCATTTTTACTGGAACTTTCAGTCTTGAGCATCTGATAAGTGGAAATCCCTGCCTCCGTGCTGACATGGTGCTGCTGGTGACAATGAAATTAGTTTCCTGACCCAGCTTCTAGAGTTACCAAGACACTTGATGTTTCTCCCACTCCCTGTTCCTTGGATCTCCAGTGCATCTTAATTTCTCAACATCAGAAAAACTGGTCCCCAACCTATAGCAAATTCATTGAGTTCTTCCCCATCTCTAGCCTTCAATATCAGTCAGATAAACTTTCTGTTGCTTATGATAGCCACAGTGTGGCTGTGTTTCTCTATTGCCTGGAGCCAAAAAACTTAACCAATACACCTCATTACCAAGGTAATTGCCTGATTTGTTTGTGTAGCTGAGCAGTCTGATTTGCTGTTATTGTTTTCAGCTTGTGGTAGACCTGGGTGCTTTGTTTCTCCTTTTTATAATTTACTAGACTAGCTGCAATGGCCCTCTCTCCTGCAAGCGGAATAGCATCATTTTGAAAAGCATGCAGAGTGTGTCTCCCTGGTAAATGATGAGCACACCGTCACATTATTTGAACATTTAACTGCCTCTATTGAGTAGTTCTCCTCATAGTTTTGATTCATTTGGAATCTAACTGACAAAGATCCCATTACTGAGTGTTCTTTCCATAATTTGTCAAAAAATATATAGCGGTGATGAGGGAGGATGAAGCTAATTTGTAATCTGGGAGACTTAACCTGGCTCAGCTGATGAACCAACTAAATCGGTCAAAAGTTTCAGAGCCCAAAGATTAAAAACCACCATTCTCTACTTAAACTCTAATTCATTATGTAAACAATATGATTTATAAGTGGAGTCATGTGGAAGGTCTATTTATTTTTCTCACCAGAAAATGCTTTCAAAGAAAAATTGAGAAAATGGATTTTCTCCAACCAATGTGTTGCCTGCCACCCCTGGAATAAGTACTGAAATGGTAGGACAAAGATATAGTGATCACACACGCCAAGGCCATAAGAGCTTGCAGGACTCCAAAAATACTGGCACTTCTAGCAAGAGGTATTTTCTCATTTAAAAAAAATAAGTTGTAAAGAGAGGAAGAAAAGATTACTAGTTATCCCCCAGGTAAGAAAGTAAGTCTGGAGTTAGGAGCTCAGGGTTCTGGGAACGCTCCCTTTTGGGGAGTGCCATAAGGAAGAGGAAAATAGAAATAATCCTTAATGTTGTGTCAAGATGGCAGGCGTGGTATTTCAGGGGCAAAGCTGCTTCATTAATCCTTGCCAAGGAAACAGAATACTTTCTCTCTCTCCTGCTATCTACACTATTTTAAAATAGATGGCTTTAAAAGCGGTGTGGTGGTGCATCCCTATGAACCCAGCACTTGAGAGGCTGAGGTAGAAAGACAGCTGTGAGTTCAAGGCCAGCCTGGGCTACACAGTGAGTTCAAGTCCAGCCCAAACTACATTGTGAGACCCCGTCTCAAAAACAAAAAGAACACAATAGATGATTTTGTGATTCAAACACATTCCTGTAATGCAATCGTCCATTTTTGTTATATCAAACTCTGTACTGTGTCAGAGTTTGGTGACTGGCAATTCCGCAATCACAGTTACATTTGACAAGACATTTTATCTAAATCTCTATGATTTCCTTTTGCAGGATAGCACTTTTTAGTGCCATGATGCTACTTCCTGTGCATCACCAGTTCTTCTTGGTCATGTAGTTTATCAGTTTATCTTGAAAGCTAATGTTGTAGTCAAGATTCTTTTCATTGCAATTAACAGAAACTTGTATCAGCTGCAGAGGGAAGACTGGAATTTATTTGATTTCTTAAAGGAAAAGTTCAAGGGTCGAGGATAGCTTCAGGCACAACAGGCTCAGGGACACTAGTGCTATCAAGTCCTTTCTGTTATCACTGAGCTGTTTTCCACTCTGTTGGCTCAATTCTGCACTCTGTCTTTCCAGAGGTGACAACTTCTTTTCTAGAAACTGAGACTCTTCTCAAGGTTTAATATCTCCCATAGGAGGCTGGGGATTTAGCTCAGAGGCACAGCGCCTGCCTGGCACGTGCAAGGTTGTGAGTTCAATTCCTGGTATCAGAAAAAAAAAAAAAAATCTCCTATATGAAGAGGGCTCCTCTCTCCCGGCAGCACCAGAAAAAGTCTTAGGACTCCCTTGACAGAAGCTACTTGGGCTTTGTGTTTGTCCCCGGACTAATTGCTGTGGCAAAGGAGAGGACGCTAATTGCTGGAGCTGGGTGTGGTGGGGTATGTCACTAACTAAAATGAAAGGCAGCAAAATTAGATGCTGCATGACCTAGAGGTAAGCCAGAGTTTGGGGTTTTGTTGTTCTTGTTCTTCTTGTTTGTTTGCTAATCAGAAGGTAGAATAGATACAGGGAGGGCTAAACCAGTGATTTTTACCGAATCTTCTCAGCCAGTATCTTCTGGAAAATGACTATCATTGAACCATTTTGACCATCCTGGCCCTTTCTTTGGTGATTCTAATGTCTCTCTTGAAACCTGACAGCCAATGCTGTGTTCAAGTTCTAGTCAAGGTCATTTGGTTGCAGTAAAGAGAAAACAATTTGAAAGAATTCAGCTGAAAAGGACCTCGTGGAACTATAACACAGGCATTGCAAGGGCTCTGGCAAGGATATATAAAGGATGGAGTTAGGTATTCATTGGAAGGTCAGGAGTTGAGGGATATCTGTTCCATCTACTCCCCTTCAAATTGGTTTCTGTGTCCACTCTCTCATTGCCCATAACCATTTCCCCAAGGGCTTCCTCAGTCCTGAGTGGCAAAATCAAGACAGACTTACAGTCCAAATGGCTAAGAGAACTACCTCAATCCCTCACTGTGCAAGATCTAAGCTTAATGGAGGGAGTGTTTCATTAACCCAGCTTTGGCCACATGAGCAGTTTTGATTCTGATGGATTCATGTCGGTAGCTCAGCTCTTGAACTCCACAGTAACACTTTCTTGGGTGAATTCAGGAAGTTTTAAGGAAGGATCTAAGTAAGAAAAAAAGTTTAGTTTTGCTGGTAACTATAAAGAGCAAACATCTCTCCTCTAATGAACTGCAATACATTTCGGGTCTTTTCTTTCAAAGGCACTATGCGATCGCATGGGAGAGACAGCTTTTCTCTGTACGGGACTGCCTGCCTGCACTTGCATGGTCTGCCCAGTAAGTGGCAGTAATGCTCCTCCCCACTTTTGGCAGCATACCCACCAAAAATAGCCCAAAGTGCACCTTGTCCCCTCCTCTTAGCAATCAAAAGTGCGTGGTATCTGAAATTCTCTCCTGTCTACCCCAGTCAAGATTCTTCCTAATCTTATGTGCCCTCCTATCTGATTAATCTCTGTGCCCTTATCCTTTTCAACGCCAAGGTGTTTAAAGGAGGGGTCTATTTGCTCTGTCTTTCGCTCCTTACCTACTTTTCAAAACTTGACCACAACCATATGCCTTTCAGTTTCATTCTTCTGCTGAAAACGATTTTCCTTCTGACCCCCATATCCTTGTAACTGCCCAAATCCAAGGAGCAATTTTCACACTATCCCCCATCAACATTCTATTGTATCTGAGATGCTTCTCTTAGTATCTGTATTCCAAGCTCTGTGCTCCAAACCTTTGGGCTACAGCGTTTGACTTCCTCAACCAAGGAAACTGGGAAGTCTCTTTCGCCTGCTGGGTGGTCCCACCTCTGGCACGCACCTGTCAAACCCCACCGAATCACCTTCTCTCCATCTCAGGCTCGTTGTCTTAGTTTGGAACCTCATCCCCCACCCTCCCTCCCCCAGACCCGAAAGCTCTGCGACCTTGCACAGATGACTCAGTTTGCTCTTGTGTGGAATGAAGATGATAATATTATCTGCTGCCAAACCTTTGAGGACTGGTGTGAATATTAAATACGTTAGAATATATACGTAGTCCCCTATGTCTGATGGCTCAATTTGGCATTTTTTTTAACTTTATAATGGCTCCAAAGCAATTTGAATTCCGGAAAGCAGTACTCAAGAGTGTGAATTCTGATCTCTCTAGGCTGTGTGGCATGGTACTTTACTGGAACTTGGAGCAGCCACAGGAGGCAAAGCTCCTAGTCAGTCACACAGTCCTGAGAGTACATAGCTCCCACTTGACAGTGCGCTGTGTAGCTAAGCCCCGGTGTCCAGCAGGGCATGTGCAGTAAATGCATTTTTACTTACAATATTTCCATGCTACAATGGGTTTACTGGGATGCAAATCCATCGTAAGTTTGGGAGCATCTAGAGAAAGTACTTTGAACCATTTGTGTCTTAGTGAAAATGCACAATGGATCCTCACTCTTACGTGATGTAACAGCATGGACCACAGCCTGCTGTGACTGTTCCCCTCCCCTACACTGAAGATCATAATCTACAGTGCGGGCATTTTCAGGCTGTTGTGCAGTGTCTGGCTAATAGTTATTGTGTAAGTCAGTTGTTTTCACTTTTTACAAGGCCCACCATATGGTAGCTACTCACTAAATATTCACTGAATTAAATTGGGCAGAGATGAATTGATCTAGAAAAAAATAGAAGATAACAAATGTCATCATATCTGGTAAGTCCAAAACTTTTAATTTTTAACTGCAAACAACTTTCATTGGGATTTTTCCTTAAGGTTAAATTAATGCTAAGTGCGTAACTCCACATTCCTGGCAAATTTAGAATTTTTTCCTTAATGTAATTTGCTTTCAGGTTTTGTTTTCTATGTGCTGCCATTCCCTTTGTTTTTGTTCTCACTGCATAACTCAAGATAACATTTCCCTAAATATTCACTGTCCCCTGTATCCATATGCTATTGCTGTGTAACAAAAAAACCCACATAACCTCAGAGAATACAACAAGAAAGGTTCACTTCTGTTTTTCTGTGGATCAGGTAAGCCAGGATAGGACTGACTGGGCAGCTCTGCTTTAACTGCAAGCCTGACTGGACTTTTCACTAAGTATTGGCTACATTTCTAGTCATGTTTATTTATTCGGAAGCCAGTTTGAAGGGACAGTAGCTTCTCAGGGTATACCTTCTTTTAGCAATAGCAGGAAGGCAAGAGAGAGTAGAAGTCCAGGATGCTTTTTAAGAACTTAGTTTGTATCTGATACATTTCCACTCACATTAAATCAGTGCAGCCTTGCCACACAGTCGAGCCCAGCATCAGTGGGATGGGAAAGGAATGCTGCATGCTCTAATCAATGGCACCATGTGACTAAATGCAAGGAGCTGAATGTAAGAGTCTAATTCAGACGACAAAAATTCTGATGATTGTAACAATGACTCTAGTGCTCCCAACATATTTCCTAGGTAACCCTGCTGTCCTTTTAATATCTTAGTACTTGGTCCTTCCCACTCTCTGTTTTCCTGCCCATTTTCTTTACAAACTTTACCAGGCAAACTGCCTTAATACAAACTATGATTATTACACATATTTGTATATCTACAATATAGACACTGTGGTTATCCTTTCCAAATAACTGAGTAAATGAAGTGATTTAGCAACAGGAGAAAGGGTGCAAATGGACTCAATTAGTCAGTGGAGGTCAGAGCAAGTACAGTACTTGTCTCTAGCTTCTTCTATCCACTCTTGAAAAATAAAGCAAAACTTTCTACAAAGTGCAGTATTCACTTCATTGAAAAATCTAGTTTTCTTCAAAGACCTTCACTGGTCAAACTTTCTCTCTCCCTTTCCTCCTCTTCCTCCTCCTTATCTTCCTCCTTCTTCTCAGCTTTCTCTCTCCCCATATCCGCACCAAATGGAACGGAAATACCTAACCCTTACACAGAAGAATGTCTTCTTTAGCACTCGGTACCTTGTATGCCACTTGCTAGGTTCTGGCTTGTATGCTTTTTGGTCAGTTCCTTTAGCCCCTGTGATATCAGAAACATCCTGATGTCTTTTACAGCCTAAGACGCCTGCATCATTGCTGTGAAGATGGGAAGCACTTTGGGTATTGATTTTAATTCCAAAGTCCATTAATAAGACTTTTACTTTATAGCAGTTCTTCCTGACTATAATCTCTAGTCAATTTAGTCATTTGATCTGAAGTTCTCAGTTTTTTTTTTTCCTATAAGATATTTTACATTACTCTTTCTTATAGAGTTGCACATTCTAGGAACACACTTTCGTTACATGACCAAGTGTTCAAAGCAAATTCCTACTTTTTTATACTCTGTTTGTTTTGAGTTTATCTTCTGTATTTTGAATAAAAATGTACATTTCCACAGTGAGGTGTACTATTTGTAGTGCAGGAGCCTTAATTTTTTTCTCCTTGCTTAGTTGTTACCAATTTGTGGCATTAATTTTTCCCCTAAGATGTATGAACATCATTACTTCCCAGAAGACTCATGGTACCTCACCTTCAGTATCAGTGTATGTTCTGCTATGCTGTACTATATATTGGCCTCATTTATAAATATATTTTTAAAAATTCATCAATTACAATAAGCAGTCTTTCAAGAAATGTTTATCAGAATTCCACTGTGTGGTAAATACTGTCCATCTAAGACCGAGGGACCTAGTAAGAGAGGAAATATGGATGGTCTGTCCTCTCCTGTGTTCTGTGTTCTAAGCAAGAGAAGCAACTAAGCTGTGAACACATCTTTCTACTATGTCAAATGCAGTTAAGAGCTCCGAGAAAAGTAAAGCAGGGAAAGTAAATTAGACAACGGTATTGGTTGACACCAGTCTTTCAGAGGTGAGTAGGAAAAGCTCCAGTGACAAGGTGCTATTGGATCGCAGACCTCAGGCAACAGGGGCTCTTTGCAGAGGAAATAATAAGGCAAAGTCCCCTTGGCAGAAGCGTGGCGGGCAGAAATGAGCAGTGTGATTTAGCAACAGGAGAAAGGGTGCAAATGGACTCAATTAGTCAGTGGAGGTCAGAGCACGTACAGTTCTGTAAGTCACAGTAGGGACTTTGATTTTATTCTCATCAAAATAAGACGCCCTTGGACTTGGCCCATATTAATTTCATCAGCAGCAATAAACATCCATGCTACTGAAAATGTTCTTGAAATGGACGATAGTGAAACAGGTGATGCTGAATATTGTAAATGTAATTCCTGCTGCCAAGCTGTACATAAAAATGTTTAAAATGGTACATTTTACAGTAGGTGTTACTTTGCCACAATTTTTAAAAATCTACGTGTGCATACGGGGGGCCAGAATCAGCTCGAAGTGCTGGTAACTGTAAGACCACATACACGATGTAGGCACTCAGAATCTGCCTCAAGAGAATATATTCCATACATCATAAATGTAAATACACAATGGAAAGTAGCACAAATCATGTTCCAAATAAGAGAGGTAGGCTAGGATCTCCCATCGTGTGTTCTTGGATATATTAGTCCAGAGAGATGCTCTCTGAAAGAAAAGGATCTCCTGCAAATTAGTTGAGAAAAAAATGCACCCTCTACCCCATCACAGAAACGCACAGGCTGTAACAATAACAACAAAATTTTAAGGGAACCTGTTTAACTGTGTTTAATCTGATGTTGCTAAGCCCTTTTTTCATAGGCCCTTTTTCCCACATGACCTATGAATATCCTAAGGAACTGGTGCTCCTAAGAACCTAGGTTTGCAGGAGATGAAAAGCTGAGATAGCAAGGAAAGAGTCTGTGGAGAAAGTGGGACTCAAAGCAGAGACTAAAGGAAAGGTGATACTTAGGTTAGAGGCAAGAAAGGGCATTCAAAGCAGAAGAAATGTAAAAATAATTAATTGCAAAGTACCTCTCCTGCAGCTGGCCTCTTCAAATGCCACTGAGCTGCAGAATAAATGTCCTAAATGTACTTATAAAATCATAATCTTGATGACCACTGAGAAATTTCTAAAACATGTTTGACACCAAAGACGGAGATTAATTATTTTGTGGAAATTACCTTAATTCCTTGTCATTATTTTATGGATAACAAAGTTAAGGCCCAGAGAGACTATAACTTACTCAATCATCTCTGCCTAATCAATGGCAGGGTGTCAGCTTTCTTACTCCAGGGCCAGGGTCCTGTTCCATAAAGAAGGAAGTTATGATCTTTGTACGTCTGCCATAGACACTTGGAAATTAAAGCAAAAAATCAATTCCTATGCAAGATGAAGATTTCAGCGCGCAATAGCTATGGAAGCAGAATCAAATTAAAGAACAACGCGAGCTTGGATTTTAATGAAGCTCATCTTTGTTTCTTTTGCAGATCAAATTTTTGGCTCTCATCTGCACACAGTGTGTGAACGTGAAAATTCCACAGTTCCACGGTTTGTAAAGCAATGCATTGAAGCTGTTGAAAAACGAGGTGGGTAACTGAATATGCAGTAGTTCCTCTCCGTGTGGCACCTTCTGAATAACCGATACTCAACTTAGCACTGCAGCTCTGTTTGTCTAGGAAGCCGTGCAATTAAAACTTCGCTTCTGTTAATCGGTTAAGAGGATCAAGTTTCTTATTAACTTCAGTTTGTTTTTACAATAGGGACATTAGTAATTCTCACTAATGTTCTTTTTTTTTTTAATATTTTGTCTGTCTGACATACTGTTGATTCAATTGCAAACTTCTTGTTTCCAAGCCAGTGATAAAACATTCATAAAATATCAGCACTCACAGTGTTAGAACCCTCCTAACATTCATGCTGGTAGATATTGTGCCAGAACAATTTTTGGTAAGCCCCCAACATTACCCAAGTGAAGCAAATAACATTTTTCCTTGCAGAAAGTGATGCCCTATCTTCCACATGTTCTTATTTAGTCAGAGTACAGCTTACTGGTTTTCCTGGAACAATTAACAGGTACACCTCCATTTTTCGGATGACCTTTGATTCCTCTTTTCAGCATTCTGCTTTTCTTATGAAATTATTTCTTCATGCAGAACATAACAAAACAATCCCAGTTCACTCATCAGTTCAATGCTAGTCTATCTATGGGGTGTTTTTCCTTTAAACTATGACTTCATCCATTCAAGGTCATTTTTCCTGGAAGATACACATAGTAGATTTAGAATCTTAAAAAATGTATTGTATAAAAATGTGAAGCTTCATCACCATCTGTTACAAGTTTATAACATTCCCAGGATCTAGGGGGATATATATCATGCAAAAGATAGAGGTGTTTGCAGAAAAAAAGAATTGGTGAACCTATTCTCATTTCAATCTCCTACTTTCTTAAAACAATAGAACCAAAGGGAAAAAATCTTTACCAAGTAATCTGCTAGGAAAAGCCATTTTAATTCTTTTGATGTTACCTGCCTTTATTATGGAAGCATAATAAAAATGTTATGCAGTTTCTAACTCCTGGAAATTCATACTTTAATTATACTGTAAGGACAGCCTTGGGATCCTATTATTCCCATATCAGTAGGGAACGAGAAAATAACAAGAGGGGAAGAGTGGGTAAGGGATGTGGATAAAGACAGTAGCTTTGG
Source organism: Chinchilla lanigera (assembly GCF_000276665.1). NCBI lineage: Eukaryota > Metazoa > Chordata > Mammalia > Rodentia > Chinchillidae > Chinchilla > Chinchilla lanigera. Next base: position 9,959,864 of record NW_004955440.1, read on the forward strand.
GGAAAGCAAATGAACATGTCAGGGAGAGGCGCTGAGGGTACTGAGAAATAGTAGGAAACAGAAAATGCAGAATAAACACGAGGTGAGGCGTCTGTGAGGAATGAAGTCAATTGGAATGTAGAGGGAAATGTGTTTTTATTGTATATTTCAATTTCATGTAATTTTCCAAGTACATGTTTTAAGGAATAAATATTATTTAATACATACTTACAGTAAAAATGGATCACTGAGGATATTACTATGTTGTTATTTCCAATAGCTAAGTTATCATCATTCCCAGGAAGTCTTCATTCACTTATACATACTCAGTACTGATGCTGTGAGTATGGTTCTATTAGACCAAAAATCTGAATGGGACATTGGGGGAAGCTGTGTGTAGTAGGTTGTGCTCATATATGAAGTTCACACATGAAAAGGAGCTCTCTACCTCTCGATTTATGAATTTACCCTAGCAAAATGAAGAACTCTGTTGCATGCAGGCTTGCAGTGTGCAGATACCATAATACTACAGAGTAGAGAATGTCTATAAATAGAAATTGGATCTTTTGTTCATGGGATTCTGTTGGTGATTTTTAATAAAATAAGACAATGTTTTTGCTGACAGGAGCAATCATCTCTGGCATTATATTTCATTGTCCCAGTGTTTACTCTTAAAATGAATTTGTAGATCCGGCGCTAAACAGGCACTAATCACACATATGATTATTAAAATAATTCCCGAGCATTTTAATGAAACTCATAGATGACAATTCTGCAAAGCAACTAATAATTCAAAGCACTTTGGCAATGTCAGCTTAAAGGAACTCTATGGAAATGCCCAATAAAAATTCAGAAGCACAAGATAAACGTTTCACCTCATTGCAAGATTTACAAGTGTGTACTTTTGATTATATTTTTCTATGATCATTTTGTTGCATTAATATTCTTACATTTACACGCCAATTCTATTTACTCAAAGTGTTGTTTTTACTAAATTCTGGCATACAGCACCTCAGGACAGAAATAATTTATGTGAATCTAAGTCCAATGTTTATGCAAGCTTCTGATGACATTTTATGCTGGGGTTGGTATTAGGAAGTAGCATATAAAGGTGCCAAGTCTCTCGGCACTGCTGGGACTCGGCATATCGAGAGCCTCCTCTAATGGCCAGATCCTCTTGCAGCCAAGATGCTCAAGTGTGGAGTCATGGGACATGCCTATGGGACAGTTATGGGCAAAGCAGTTTTAATGAAAATTGAGTGTTTTCCTCTCACAGATGTAGGGAGTTGTCCTTCAAACTCCCTACAGCAGCATATTGGCTATTATTAAAATGAAACAAAACAAAATTTCTTTCCTTTTGCTTTTTCCCCCCAAGCTAATTTTCTGTTTCTAAAACAATCATCTATAAACTGTAGATGTATTTTTTTTAAATGTTTCTCATATGTTTGATTTAAAATAGAGGACTGTAAGAAAGCTAGATTTCATCATTCATTCATTTATTCATTCAGGCAGTTATTCATTTCAATGCTTGTGTTGACGGAATCAAATTGCTCATTCTCCTGTAATCTTTATTGACTTCCAGTAAGGTGATACTAGTCACCCCTTAAATTTTGCATCTCTTAGACATGCTAAAAGGAAATGTACCTGTAAGCCAGCTATGCTAACCACTATACCACCAACGCCTCTAAGGAAATCTATTTGTGAGCTGCACGTAAAGCAATTTGGTGGAGAACGTGCTTAGTAGATCTCCTTATCTGGATTTGGTTTCCTTTATTTCTGTAAACCACTGGTGTCCTCTCCTCCTCATCCACTATAATGACTAGATTAGAGCCATTTTGGTGGTTTCTGACATGGCTTACATTGCAAACATACAGGAACTTGGAAGAACAAAGTTTCAAGGAATGCATATGCCATTCTTTAGAGCTCTTGCTGGGACTCCTTAGTTCTGCATTGACTTTATAGGCATAGACCTTGCATAAGAGAGCTCATAATTAGCAAATAAAAGCTTCAACTTATGTTTCTTCACTGAAAACAATTTCCATGAAAATAATGCATTATTCAGCCTATGCTGAATTCATATTCTTGGTAAAATGAGATCACTTGACACTTTTGGGGGATTAGAGGAACAAGCATCTAGACGGAGGCATTGTGACATATTGGCATTATGTAAATACAAGCCACGAGAAGTGAATTTCTCACTATTTTATAGAATACTTTGTGCAGCTCAGGATGATGTAAAATATGTATAGAAACTGCTCACTTAAAAACAGGGTCATTTGTACCTGTTGGAAACAAGGATCTCATTCATGAACTAAAGTCTATAGTCTAGAGTGGTAGTAAAGTAGGTAGTAAGACCTTAAGTCATAGTTCTTTTTGTGCAAGCCATGTAACTGACTACCCTTTGTGAAAGTCCACTATTTGGCAAGAAGCTTGCAAGATATGTGGCACATTGTAAGAAGTCAATGAATATCACTTGAATGAAGAAACATTGTGTGTACTACATGCAGGCAAAAAGTAGCTTCTGAGTTCCCACTGTGGGGGACTAGTTGTGCTACTGAGAAGGTGGAGGAGATAGTAAACAAACAGACACATAAGTATGTCAGCACAAACTGTGATAAGAGCTATGACAGAAGAGAACAGACACTACAAGACAGAATAACCACCGCCATAGTTGTAAAAAGCAAGAAAATCTGTATGTTTAAAAAAGGATACACCCAATCCTGATAATAAACACATGCTTTTCAAGTTTTAGCCTTCTTATAGGCCCTGGAGAAGCTCAGCAGTGCCCTATTTACCAGGTTCTTGTCTTAATCCCTTGTAGCAATGCAATGAAAAGAGAAACATGGTGTGAGATACAGCACCTAAAAAGATATGTTGTAAATTAAAAACTAGTCCTTCCTACTCACTTGCTTTTTTTTGTTTGTAGTTCAGGGTGCGCTTGTACTTGCTATGGATCCCGAATATACCTCAAACTAAACTAACTTCTTCCTGCCTCAGTCTCTGGAGTTCTGGGATTACAGTTAAATAAGAAACATGTTTTTTTTTCAAATCATGTTGGGCTTATCTTTTATTCCTTTCCCCCCACACTCCTCCTCCTCCTTCTTTTCTGCAATGCCAGGGACTGAACCCAGAGCCACAATCTGCTAGGCAGGCACTCTACTACTCAGCTAGGTCCTCACCCTCTCCCTATCACCACCCATGACTTGCAAAAGACTTCTTTTATAAAGTGACAGAGCTAACAAAATGGATGAGCATATCTGAACCTTGAACATCTTTTTGTACACCTCGTACAGTTTCACTCATTTGAAAACGGAGTGATTTTTTAAAATTACATAAAATGCAAGTTGCCATTCACCATTGGGAATACAGTCTAAGTCTCACAAGTCATCCTTCGTTCAGAACTCCCAGCTGCAGCTAGCAAACCCCCAAACTATTTCACAAATCCAGAGGACACTTAGCGATCTGTTGCACAATTGTGGGGATATACATAACAAAACTGAACTACATGCTTATAAATAGTTAAGATAATACATTCTATGTCATATGCTCCTCACCACAATTTTAAGAAAAAGATACTATGTCCACCCAATTTGATGGTACCAGGTATGAATACTTCTCAGAAGGCCTCAGCAGATGATAATCACCAAGACCTTTGTCCTTTCTGATTTTTTTCCAAAACACAAAAACGCTATGACTGGAATGATACACAAAGTCACATATTTGACTGAGTGCCTAAAAGCCACCCTGGGATCCATAACCTTGCTTAAAGATTTAGGAAAGACCTTTAGTCTACTTCTGAGAAGGTCCTTAGCCTCAAAAACTTTATCTCTCAACTTGACTTCATAGCAGCTGTTATATTTTTTTGCTGTCATTTGTTTGACAGGATCCAGTTATAGGTTCCGATGTCTGTTTAAAGAAAGGAGGAGGCTGCTGGCTTTAAAATTCCCTCATTGCTTGTGTGATCAGCATTTTCCCAGGCTTTTCTACATAGTTTGCCAAGCAAAGGGACTGACCTTTTGTAGCAAACACTTTTTCATTTCAAAATGCTCACTTTGATTTTTGTCCCATTTTATACTCATTCCAAACTGTTTACAACCCACTAAAAATGACTGTGAATTATATGTTTGTGTAATGGATTCCTTTTGTGGGCTGAGTGGAATGTTTACTTTGAACAATTAGTTATCTTTGGGTAGATTATAGAAACTTGGAAAAAGCATTGCTAAAATTATTATTATACCTTAACTGTTTCTTTTTTGGTAATTTCTCTGCTATTACATGAAATTTGAGAGAATGTCACATTAACAAGAGAGTGACATTAAGTATATTTAACTACGTATTTATTTGGACATGTTTGGTAGTATCATAAGAAAGACTGCTTAGACCTCTACTTAGGAGTACATTTACCTAATTTATAAAACATCAAAAGATTGTGTGTGTGTGTGTGTGTATATATATATATATATATATATATATATATATATATATATATATATATATTTTTCTATACATGATTTCCATTTGTGTACTGGGTAGGGCATGTACATGTGTATATTTATTATACAAGAAGAGGCATGATTATGGTATAGCTATTATACTGAGGCACATGAAGCTTATAGTGGTTAATATAGTTGTCCTGGTACTCTGTTCAGGGACCATTGTGCTCCTTAGGCTCGTATCAAGTACTTTTTTGCAAAAATAAAACTTTATGTAGCCAGTTCCCATTGCCTTAGGATGCAGGCCCCTGAAGTGCAGATCATATTGCCTTCACTAGACAAGTTCTGCTCCCAGCTCTGCTAATTTTATACTGTTCATTCTTTCCCACTTTGGAATAATCTATTATAGCTGGATCCAGGCACGCACTAAAGGCTAATACTTCCATGAAGAATGTGTAATTTGTACTGTTTGGTTTCTGATGAGATTCCTGAAAACTTGTACTATTCTGTCTTGTTCCAGGGAGACTTCTGCTTGCTAGTTTCATAAGCAATGAGTGAAAAAGTAACAAAAACAAAACAAACTGATAAAAATTACATGCTCAAAAAAACAAAGCAAGAGTTCATGATAAGCACTTTTTCCTTTTCCCCAGAGAATATTTGTGGATTGGACAAAAATGTTTCTGAGGGCAGTGTTCTATGCTTCTTTTTAATGCTTGCGTTTTATGCCGAAAGTTAGGCAACCCTTTGCATTTATGTGGAGATGACGCTCTAAGAAACTCCGTGTGAATTAATTTAGTTTTTTTTTTTCTGAGTTAAAGTTAAAATCAGTTTAATGTGTTGATATCTTGTGTTTTGTTTTGTTTTGTTTTGTTTTGTTTTGTTTTAATACAGCCACAAGGACAGCCACCTTCCTGACAGCAGAGATGCCATGCAGGGTCCAAGTTGGAACGGGCTCTTTGGGGGTAGTCATGCTGGGGCCTCTATGTCTGTAAGAAAGCCACAGTCGGGGCTGGAGGGGAAGACAGAATCAAAACAGAGTAAACAGGAAAGAGCCAGCAAGAGTATAAAAGAGAAACCAGGAAAAGACAACCAAAAGAAATCAGAGATGACAAGGTGGAGAGAGGGGAAAAGCTGAGTTTTGCAATTAAGAAAACAAATGCAGATAAAAGGGCACACTTGTGAGGTCTGCAGTGAAGGGAAGACAGACTCCTGAGCCGGTCACCATCTCTGCCATAGTTACCTGATACTCGCTTCTCTGTACCACAGAAATTTCTTTTTGCTCAAGAAAATGCTTGAGTGTTAAATCTTGCAGTAAACAGCGTACACTGAATGCTCACTAATTCTTTGTACAGAAACTGTTATTAAATCATTCATTGTACTTATTAATGGAACTGAATGAAGTTTATCTACATCTAGTAATACATGGCAGTCTTATTATCAAAGAGGATTTAAACACAACAAAAGTTAACATAGGACCAAATGTGCAGTTCAATAACCAGAAGGGCTATCTCACAAATGCAGAATGTGGCTCTGGTCAAACGAGCCGGCGGATATTCCCATACTTTAGAATCCAGAAGGCATAAGAATAAATAATGTCTCTTCCCAGATAAAGCACAAGTCTGATTTCTAAACTCCACCTCATTCTAAAGTTGAGGTTCTTAACATACTTTTCCCTTGGGGTCAGTTGGAAAGAAACAGCCGAAATTAAGACCCTAAGCAGTTGCCCTCTTATCATGGAAAATTTAAATAATGCATCACATCTTCATATCAAGATGCAGTTTTCTAAAGGACCCTACGGTGGTGTCATTTACATGATGGGAGCTCTGGGTCTGAGAGTTTTTCCCTTAAAAGACTTTAGATTCAGAAGTTAATAGTTCAATCATGAAAATAATCTCGACTCAAAGCTGGCAGGATGTTTTATCCTGGAAACAAATGTTTACAAAATTTGAAAGAAAAATATTGCATGCATTTGGAAAGCTTTCAGGTTTTCAAAAAACAGAAGCAAAGAGTATAATAGTAAGGCAGTCAGAAGTTTTCAGATATTTGTTACCCTGAGATTCAAAAGTAGACTTGCAGTTTTTCAATAGAGGTTATTTTAAATTCTTGTGGCATAATGTGAACCAATTTATTAAAAATTAATAAATTATCAAAACTTCCACAATACTTTCACTCTGCTTGTTAAATAATTTGTTGTTTATTCAAAAATCTATACATTGGACTAGGCATTTCATTAGAGCTTAAAAATTTTTGATTAAAAAGTCTTAAATTTATGCAAAAAGCTGTAAATGCCACTAAAATAGTACTCTTTATTCCCTAACGTATGATGCTTTTTAAAAGTTTGCAGAAAAGTCTTTTTTGAAGAATTTTCACACCTAAGTGTGTCCAACTTAAACATTAATCACTAATTTATATAGATTCTAAAAAACATTCAATCTCCACGTGAGGAGGCTGCACTGAACTCTGTCATTATACACAACATACCCTCCAATTCAAGATATCTCAGAGTATATACATGTCTCCTTAAAATATTCATGTTTTGGAAATTCTTGTAAATTCTTCAGGAGATTATCTTATAATATAAGAGGCTATGGAATTAGAAATGCTTTTTCTTGAGTTAAATATAGCTTTTTCTAGTTTTATCTATTTTTGCCTAATTTTTTACTTTTCAGCCACTTCCTATTTTCAGCTAAGAAAAAAAAGCAAACAGAAAAATTCAAGGGCAAAGCAGTTTGAGAAGAAAAACTGTGCAAAACCAAAATAGCTCTGAAATGATAATGCTGGAAATATTCTTGAGGTTATAAAAGACCATAGACCGAAGATGTGAAAACACACTCTTTTTTAAGTCAAAGAACGCTGATTTTTAGAATGAAAGCATAACTTACAGAGAAAAGCATGTTTAAACATGGCCTATAGTATACTGTGTGCTTTGTCACACATTGGCCAACTTCTCACACAGTGCCTGATATAATGCATTCTCAACAAATCATGAACAAATTGATATGTTCAACATTGCTAAAACCTTCACTGGAAGGTAGTGTGCCATGGCTATACCTGCACATGGTTGAAACTATAAAAAATCAGTGACCAACTATTGTTGAATGAGGGAAACTGCGTGATATGCAGATAATTATGTGGTTGACAAGTTTGTTTGGTAGCATTTCAACAAGTCCACTTGTGGTGAGTGTACATTATATTGTTCAGTGATGTAGCACTCTTTCTATCAATACTAAGCTATGCTAAACAATTGAAGTTAGGTTTCCTTAGAGATTTTATTTTCATCAAGTTTTGGATATTTCATTAAAGTGAACCATCCAGCAGCTACTAAAATATCAATTCTGTAGTCATTTCCACCAGAAGAAATCATATTCTGTTAGGCATTGTTTCAACACCAATAGACTGCTGTTTTTAATCAAGTAATTGAATGGTAACTATGACTTACAATGGACATGCCTGAGAAGGGTCGTGCACAGGCCCGGTTCCCATACCCACACATAAAGTTGAGACCCACATCTTCTTTTACTTGGAGTTGGGATATCGTGCTGGTGGTACTCTTTATTAACTTACATTTTGTGAGTATCTCACCTCCTTGATTTAATGTGTTTTCTATATGCTTACTAGGACATTGTTATTTTAGTGACAATTTTTGAGTTGAAAAAGTCAAACAATTTGAAATAGGAAATACCTGATCAATACACAGACATCAGTTTGAAGCTATTGAAGACAGAACATCAATACCTTAAATTCTGATGTGGGTTATTGATTTTATTTACTCCAAATTTACTTCACAGAGGAAGCAAGTTAGCATCTGCTGAAATGATGAAAAGTTCTATGAAAACTTGGAATAACTATGTCATTAAATATTGGACCTTTATCATTTTTTTTTAAATTATGCTTTTCTTATTATGTTTTGCACTTTGAGCAGTCTGGGCTAACTCTCTAGTCTCCTGCAGGACAAAGGGACACCTCACAGACAGAGCTGTAATACCGAAGCAAACTATTTCCTTTTGTTCTGAGGGTGGACATTTGGTCATATATTTGAAGTTAGCCTGGTGTTGGCATCCGTGTGTTTGGCCTAAACTATGACAGCACAGGGAACCTAAATTTCCCCTGGGTTCAGTTCTTCACACTTCCTGGTACTCATTCTGTTGGGGCTATCTCTATCACAACTAAAACATTAGTGATCCTTTCAATAACTGACGGACTTCAGAGTTCTCATATGAAAATAACTCCTTAAACTGTTTGTTTGTTTTTTGCAATCAGACCTATGGTCTAGAAACTAATCTGCAACTTTCTTTGCCACCTCCAGTTCTACCTTTTCAAACCAGGGTCACCATTTTCCATTACTTTCCTCCTTTATTTCTTAACTCAGCCGATGGCATTATAATCTACTCTTCCCTTTGCTTTCCCAGTCCTTGACTGAACCTTGATAATGCCTTTTGAAACAAACCTAAAGAGGGCACTGTGTTTGTTCTCATTTCTGCCCAGCTCACTCTCCCTAACGCTGGCAAAATAATCCTTGTAATTATAAATAGTATTACGTTATTCCTTCTTAGAATCCTCCAACAGATCTTTCTTCTCACCAGGGTGAATATCTTAGATCCTCCAACAGATCTTTCTTCTCTCTCCACACTGATTATCTGGTTAAAAGGGTGAGTGCATGACCTCTGTCTACTGCCCAGCTTCACGTCTTCATAAACTGCGTACTACATTCTGGGAAGACTGCGTGAATTTTTTCGAAGGCCTTTATTACTTTCACATACTACTTCCTTTCCTAGAACCCCTCTCCCAGACTATGTAGTTGCCAAGTTTACATCCTTCCTCTTATGAATAGCAAAACTCTTTCCTTTCCCCAAGGAAATTTCTCTGACACATTCCACAAACTCCCCTCCATGGTCTTCCAAACCTTGTGTTGCTCTCCCTTCACAGGGCTAACTGACCCCTGAATCTCCCTAACCTGGCCCCTATTGCCCGAGACACCAGTGGCTGGTTTCATTCTAGGGATTGTGTCTGCTTCATTGCTGACTTTACAGTGTTTAGCCGGTCATACCTGGCAGACATAGGCTCTCCATTCATAATGAGTGATTAAACAGATGACGTAATGCATATTATCCAAGGTGACTATTCATCATCCACATATGCACCCATGCTTAGAGAATTAAATCCCCAGAACTGAAGACCCATGGACCTGCTAAAAGACATAGTGATTAGATATCTCTTTAAACATAATCTGTGGTTATGTTATCCAGAAGGAAGGAAAACCACTTTCAAAGTGAAGGTAATATTTGAATTCTTTGTGTTTGTTCATCTCTGCGCGGTGCAGCATGGTACATGTGGCACCACATGCTAGCACAGTCTCTACCAGGATAGGACAGAAATCACGACTCTAACATTCGATACAAGTTTCAGACAAAACATGGTTTTTCACCCTTAATAAGGAGATAGCAATCTCTCCGCAAACAGTGTTAAATTGATTCATAAACCTTAGGGATTTGAGCAAAATTTGATGTTTTTGAGACAAATCAGTGTCACAAAAATAGCACCATCATTTTCCTGGTTAAAAAAATATTTTTTAATATGTAAACCTCTAGGCCTAATGCCTACATCCCTGTAAGTTTGGGTATAATTTTTCCTATTATCACCCCTAGGTCTCTTTCACCATCGCTACGTTCCGGCATCTACCATCCACTGAATAGCCATGTTTCTGATTATCTTTTCCCAAATGTATTAGCTTGCATTATTTAAGGGCTGAATCTCATTTTATTATTTCCTGCTCGTATTTCTAAACTCCTTAAGTCCATTTGTATGATTCTTTTGTCCTCACAGATGTCCACAGTTCCTCCCAATTTAGTATCATCAGCAAATTTAATTAATGCTCTGTTTACCTCTCCTTCTAATGAAACCAGTGTCTTGCTTCATTTCATCATACAAAGTACAAATGTATTGGCAATAAAACAGTCCAAAGAAATGTTCCCTCACTGTAGGAGGGGAAGTTAGGGATACAGCAAAGAACCATGTGGTAAGGAGTGCACGGGGCAGCAGGATGGTGAGCAGTGTGCTATTGCCCTAAAGCAAAACCTTGCTCAGAGACTGTACTTTGGCACACTGCCTGGGTTGATGTTGGTGCTCTTGTGCGTGCACACATGTACATGTATGTGTGTGGTCTGTTCTAGAAGGTAGCTTTATTACCTCAACTCAGGACTTCTTACTAAAGATATATTGATGAAAAGCTTATTTAAAGCTATAAAAACACAATGCAATTATTTATACAAAAAAATGTGAGTTGGTAATATTTAATGTTGATCAAACCTGAATCTGGGCACATGTATTTGCAACAGGTTATTTATCATTTTCACTGGGCTTTTTCTAGCATTTACAGTGATCCAAACTTTTATTTCAGTCCTTAACCTGATAAATGTCTCAAATCCAAATTAACCCTTAAATTTAAATCATATTCCCTGCAGTAGCTTTATGAGATATGGTAATAGCTCTTTTTTAGTTGTGTCCAATAGGCAAACTTCAGTAAAAGAATATTTTAATCTGTAAAATGAATAGTTTGGAAAATTCAGTTCGTGCAGAGAAAGAGACCTTAGCTTAACTTTAAGGTTGGCAAGTTTATTCTCAATGAATTACTAAATTAGTCTTTGAAGATGTGGTCATACGTACATGGCGTAATTTATGTGAGGAAGTCAGAGATGACATTTGTTATATTCCCACTATGTGCCAGACATAATGCTAGTGTCTTCCAACATACATAGCAACCAAGAATACATTAATCACTACCCAAAACACTACAGACAGTTTACTATCTCTGGCAAAATCTTGTAAGTACTTTGTATGTTTCATAAGAAGAGTCAGTCTTTGGAATATGGATGGATTAGTATAGATCCATAGACTCCATTAGGAAAATACTTTGAAGATTACGGTTTGAATAGGACAGACAGATGGTAGACCAGTATCTCTGTTGTCTTTCTGAAAGACAGTGCACATGCACATGTTGAAATGAAGGCTGATGTATCCTTCGTGTGTAAGGCAGGCCGGCAAAGATGTCATCACTGGAGGGTAGTTTTAACAAAATAATGACTGGGAACTTTGTTCAGTAGTCACAGTCTCACATTGTTTTTCTAGCGAGCAAAGTCTGATGCATAATGCATTCTTATGAGAGAATTTTCTCAGATGCCAAGACTTTACAGGCATAACTTCCATAAGCTTTACTGGGAGTTTCCTGCCAGCACCTGTTACAGTATAAAGTTCTTACTTTTCACACATAATCCAAGACTGACTTGGAACACTGACTTGGAAAAACTCATAGAGTAAAGCCGTCTTGTAATGTTTTCTCACGTATAATGTTCATCTTTTAATCCTTGGTCTCATATGTGTATGTCCATGTTTTCCATTCAAATCTTTTCCCACCGGAAAGGCTTCTGTCCACAAGTTTTTTATAGATAGGAGCAGAGAAATAAATTCTTACTAGGCAAATGAGTAGAAATGATAGATATTGGAGGAAGTTATTAGGATAGAAACTATATTAATATTAGAAATCAGCTCTTCCTGACTGAAAGCAATTCTGTTGACTGTATATTTCCTAGCAGTCAACAGACAAAAAGACTATAGTGTTCAAAAATCAACAAAGAGGAATTACGAATAAGATCACAGGTTAACATAATAGAGTTTGACCTAAATTCCTACATCTTTCCAGACTTGAATATAGTGACTTCACATACTTAAAAAATATTGCACTTAAACACTATGAAAAAAACGGCAATGTTTTTCGTAGAGAAAAAGAGGTTAAAATAATTCCTTAAATTCCACATTTTTAAATTAACTCTTACATTTCCACTACCAAAATAATATTAAAAACCAAAAAATAAAACAGTCATAGTGTTCCTATTCAAGTAAAATTGTAGGAAATTGCAGAGAAATGTCAGATTACGAGGAATATCTTCACTTTCGAAAGTGTTTGAAGTTTCCTATTGTCTAGAAATTCTAGCCCATGTGATATGTTAGAATGAAAGTAGATCTTTGTACAAAAACTTCTTAATCATTTCCCATCATTATCCTTTTTGACAATGGCCAGGAGGAATACCTTCCACCTGTCCAACACTGTCAAAATAATATACTTTTAGTTTCATTTTTAAAGCAAAATCTCATACCTTCTTTCTGAACAGATCCCCAGTTGCATGAGAAATAGCATTAAGAATCAGCAAATAGGACTGCATTAAATTAAAAACCTCCTGCACAGCAAAGAAAATAAACAGAGCAAGGACATCCTATACAATGGGAAATATGTTTGCCAGCAACTCTTTGGACATAAGACTAATGTATAGAATTATAAAGAAATCAAAAATATTAGGCCCTTAAAATAAAAGACCAAATTTTAAAAGGGCAAATGAAATGAATAGACAGTTCTGAGAAAAACTACAAATGCTCCATAAATACATGAAAAAATGTTCAACATCATGGGCCATTAGAGAAATAGAAATTAAAACAATATCGACAGTCCATTTTACTTCATGAAGAATGGCCATCATCAAGAAACCAAAAAATAACAAATGTTGGCAAGGCTTCAGGGGAAAAATGACCTTTCTACATTATTGTTGGAAATGTAAACTAGTACGACCACTATAGAAGTCAGTACTGTGATTCCTGAACAAACTAAAAATAGAAATTTCACTAGACCCGGCTCTTTCTCTTTTAGGAATTTTCTTGAAGGAATTAAAGACACTACATTAGAGTGAAACACGCATGCCATGTCTATAGCAACACAACCCAAAATAATTAAATCTTGGAAGCAGCCTGAATACCCATCAACGGATGAATAAAGAAAATGGAATATTTACGCACACAATGGAGTGCTACTGAGCTACAAAGCAGGATAAATTTCAATCCTTTGTTGGAAAATGGGTGCACCTTGACACCACAGGGTTAAGTGAAATAAATTAGGCACACAAGCTGAACTATCACATGCCTCATGAAAATCCCAAAGAGCAAAATAAAAGATAGATAATAGGAAATAAGAAGACAGATCTTTGGAAATGAAAGGGGGTCCAAGGGATAGCAGGGGAGGGGAATATGAGAAGGAGAGGGAAAGTAAAAAGAATTAATATATTATGTGTATGTACCAGCCTCCCATGATGCATGTAATCATTACTCACTGTACATATGCACTAATGGAAATAATTTTTAAAGAAAAATAGTATACTTAACACTGGCAGGTTATGGGGTTAAAGGTGGAAGGAATCTGAAACCCTGAACCTGTGAGAAAACAATTGAAAACTTATCTGAAATTTTTAATAGGCTCAGAATATGATATCTGAACATGAACAATGCAGTTGTCTTCTTTTTCTTTCCTGGACAGTTATGTAACTCCATGATAGACCCTTGAGTTCCCACCTGTCTGACCTCTGATACCCTCCTTCTGGCAAACCTGCCCAAGGAATAGTGTTTATTCTCCAGCTTCAAGTTCAGATACCCTTATCACTGTTCTGAGTATTACCTTGAGAACAGCTGCTTTAAAAGTTATCAGTAATTTAGCAATAAGTGGTTTTGACTCCTATTGAAGTATTTTCAAGCGCCAGAGCAGAGAGCACTGTTGTTTTGCTTTGTGTGATAAGGCAAAGAAAGGGGAACAGGAGTCATACTGACACTCCTGAAGGCCCGCTCTGTTCTCAAGCTTACTCCCTCTCTCCTCCCTGGGCATTTAGCTTGTAGAGTATTTTGCTCTTGAGTGAAAGAAGGTCAATTTGTTCTTTTGATATTCTGGCCACTCAATTAATAGAAATGCATGTCCCTGGGTGTTATAGCCTTTATTGAGATGTATTTCAAAACTTGAAAATGGACTGGAAGTCAAGGACTTTGTGAGTCTGCTAATATTTAAGGTCATACATCTCCAGCTGAGGCAAATGGACTTCGGGTGGAGTAACTACAAGAGATTTAAGGCCACTGGGGAAGTGAGAGGTGTCTGATGGAGCCAACGATCTGTACGCAAACAGCTTCACATCCAGTGACGGTGTGAGGGAATGGCACCATAGAAGTTTCAAGGGCTGTATTATCTGCAATCTCCAGCCAGAGAGGAGAAAGGCCTCAATGTCAGAGGGGGGAATTATGCATGTTTTGACAACATTTTCATCTACAGAACAAAGACCTACATGGATTTAAAGACATCTGCTTGTAGTAACGTACACTCACTTGAAGGAAAAGTCATTGTACTGGTTATCCTGGAAAAAAGATACATGATATTTTAAAATTTTCCTACGATTGAAAAAACATGACCAGAGAAATAAATCATGTTTAAAAATTAATTGCATATAGTCAACCTGAAAACGTGCTTCTCTTGTCCCAAGTCTCTAAGGACTATAAGAACACTTCTTTTCTCTGTCTCGGTGTATCCGAAAATAATAATCCAGGCAGAATTTGGATAATGGCAATCAATTGTTTGGATTAGTTTAAAAGCAATATGGTACACCAACTTTTTCTTCTGGTTTTCATCATCTTTGACCCATTATCTTCTGTTCTTTTTCCTACTCACATACTATAGAAGCTGTTTTTCTTGTGCTGCATTTACCTTCCTTTAAGGGAAAGTCTGTTCTCAAAAGAAGATCTAGTAGATTAGTCCACTTCACATGCATTTAGGGCACTGACAACATAGAATCCAGGATTTCACATTAGTCATCTTCCATGTCTACCTTCTGCAGCAATTTAGAAGTCAGCTACAGTGACCAATGATGGATTTTTAGACTCAAACGTTGACAGCCTTTGGTGGCAGTAGAGAGATTAAGATACTCTTTAGTTAAATGTCATACAAAAGGAAACATGAAATATATTTGTAATTTGGTTCTTCACCATTTAGAAAATCACATATGTGGGGTAGACACTCCATAAAATTATATTAATGACCATCAACATATATAAACCGTCATAGTTCATATCTTTTTCCATTACAATGTATCAGAAGAAGTAATAGCTGCTAAATATATAAATATGTGTATACACATGTATATACACACATATTTCAATAAGACTTTCAATGTAGACCTACATGAAAATAATCACCCAGAAGCAGGAAATCTGGTTTGTATTACACTAGTGCTAGATGAGTTTAAATAAGGGAACAATTGGTATTGGAATGCCTTTTTTAAGTCACTAAGTAGTGTTTTGAATAATGAGAGAGTGTGCAATTCTTGTGAGATGGTTAGCAGCCCCCACGTAGTCGGGAATGAAGCTAGGAGGATAAGTCTTTCTTGGGCCACTAAAAGAAACCTTTATCTAATATCCTACTTATAATGTGGTAATAGAAATTAACAAAGACAATCTCAGTGCTACTGTTTGACTTTTATCTGTATGTTTCTTTTGGTGAGTTCTGAAATAATGAATGTCAGTATTGCTGGTCATCCAGGAGGTTTAAGGCTTCTGAGTAGAGAAGGTGATCACGCCTTATCAAATGTATTCCAGAGACTTTGTACTTATATCTCCAGGCCAGGCATAATGATGGAAGAATTCATAAAATACTTAAACTTTGAAATTGTAATGTGTGTCCCATGAAGATTTTGAATCTGATCTCATGGATCTTCCAGCTTCTTTCAGCTAAATTAGAAATACAAAATGAGAATTCAAGATCACTGAGCAGGTTTATGATACTCCCCAACTATTCTTCAGGTGGATCTATAGGAAGAAAAACCCATAATTGGATGTGGATTTTATAAAACAAATATAATCTGTGGTGTAATAATCTAGTAATGAAATAAATAGCATTACTTTTGTTTACAACAGTAAGCTATATGAGTATATATATGCATATACATGCATAAATATACACATACACATATACTTTGTAAAATAGTTTAAAAATTACATAAAATAATTTCAATTCATTTTTAGAATCCCATCTCATGGATAATCAGTGCTACTCTTTCAGTGTATCTTAGGTATATGAGCTATCTCCAACTCACACTCTTCAAGGCACTTGCCTTCAAAATATTTTCAAAAATACATTATATTACTTATTTAGATTAATGGTATTAAATATTTTATGTGTAACCCAAAACAGTGTCTCTTCATTCAGCACAGCCAAGGTAAACTAAAATGTCGGATACCCGCTATACTCATATACGCACACACACGTATATCTGCACGCACGTACAAGCACACACAACTGTGTCTACTGCATCATTTCTGTATGTCCATAGTCTAGAATTCTACTGCTACATTGTAAGTGCTTAGTCAGTGTTTACCAAATTGCAGATAATAAGATTCTCCAATTCAAGGGTTTTCCATCCAGTATGTACTAAGATTTCTTTGTCCTTCCATTTAAACACTTTTAAACTTAGCCCTCTTTCCCAAACAGGGAGGAATGTGTCCTAGTTCCATTCTTCTAATTAGTAGAAGCATTAACAATACCCACCGGGTAGTCTCTCCTCTATTCTCCAAAAGAAAATAATAACCCTGTGTATGCTTCCTGAGGATAAAATTTCACAATTGCCAGCCCCATCCTCTTTGGTTAGGAGCTCCTTCATCTTCAACTGAAGAATATAATGACTAGAATAGCTTAGAAGTTTGAAAGGGAATCAAGAAGGTGAAACAAACTATCTGCCTGGCATGTGAATAGGAGTTCTCTGGTGACTGGGGTGATAAAACCAGTCTGTAGAAATATCTTGCCGTTGTCGGCGGAATTTGCTGCACTAACCCATTTTAGAGGCGTCTGCACAGAAAAAGCGTTCTCTTACCTGAACACTTAGCAGAGACAGCCATCAAACCTCCAGGAAGTGGCTAGCCAAAGGCTCTGAATTAGAGGCACCTCCCCAAAGAAGATCAAAAGTTATGCTCCACCAACACAGAGACACTGAGAAATGGTTGAATGTGTTCTAAATTAAACTGCCCTGGTGGTGAGCGGGGAGATCTGCCAAAATCTTTCAATTAATCACTTTTACCTTCAGGGCAGAGTTAGGCCTGAGAGTATTTCAATAGGTTTTTATTGGAACAGGGTTATTTCAGATATTAAACTATGTTGCACAAAGTAAAAATAATGTTATTTTTAAGTTGCTACTCTAGTTAAATAAAACTTGGCAAGCATTCCTGGGGTCTGTATTGTGTCTGTGTGTTTGTGTATGTGTGTGGCTCTTTCTTATGCTGTAAGCCACATTGATTAAAAAAAAAAGTGAACAGCAATGAAATAGGTGGTAAATATATTCATATAATCATTTTCCTTAATAATGTGTTATAAATAATAGAGGAAAAGTTTCAAGTGTATAATTCTGTACAACACAATTGAGATATTTTTCCTACATCTTCAGCAGTAAGTTAATTAGAATCACCTGCATCTCCTTGGGTGGACACCAAATGGATTGCAAACAAAAACAGATTAAAATAGCTGCTGGAGCTCATGGCATACAGATGACAAGATTCACGAAAAGGACAGCAAAGCACTGAAAATGTTCACTTTTCCAACAGTTTTAGAGGAAATTTAGCTCTTGCGACTCCTCCATAAAAGCTGCCTGTAAGTGTTTTGCTGAAAGGCTAGAATGGCTTTGTTTCTGATCCCTTGATGAGTGAGAGAAATGTTTAAGAAAGATCACTTTACAGAGAGATTCAGGCTGAAATGTGATGACTGTGATTCAAGCCAAGCCAAAAATTACAGTTCAGAATGAAAGAGGAGGGACGTGGTTTGGGAATCCATTTTCCCACATTCCTGAATCTCAATCATCCCAGCCAATGTTTAAAAAAAAGTCCAATGGAAAACAATGAGGTCACTTTGTTTAGATATTTAAAGAAAAATAGGGGTGGAGGGATTGAAAAGAATGACAGCAAATATATGAATTTTAAATCACTTTCTATTCCAAGTATGGTGGGATCAAAAGCTAGAGTTTATATAACTATTATGACTTCATCATAAAAGGAGGTATTTTTCAGTGTTTTTGTTTGCGCTGGTAAGCTTTTTATTGCATGTCTTTAACTTATGAAATAGTCTGTTGCTAAAATTTTAAAGGGAAAAAAGTGTACATGGCAGATAGTGCAAACTGTATCTTCCCAGACTCCTAGCTTTCTGTAGAAATGACAAATCTCTGAAGTTGATTTTCTCTCCTTGAACCTGATGTCCCGTTGCTGTCCAGACCTCAGATTATCTTGGCATATTTACTTGCAAACTACTAGATGGTAATCATGGGCCAAATTATAATTTTCATTCTTGTTACTCTCATTTATTCTAATGAAGCACACTAAGCAAGTCACAATCGCAAAAGGATGATATATTTACATCAGCATGATCACATAGCAGTGGAACGCAAACATAAAAAGACTCAGAGTATGAAATGAGATGAACCAAATACAACCTCCCAGCTCAATGTCTTCCAGCTCTATGAGAGCTTCCTGCAAGGCCGCAGTTCTGGCATAATGATAACCGGAATCTTTGGCCAATATTTGCCTTCAGGACTTAGATTTTTATAATCAAAAAGAAACAAACACAAGAGAATTCGTGGGAGACTATTTACAGGTACAATTCTGTAGAAACCATCTCAGTGGATCCCCTTTGGTCTTTTCTGACCATGGAGATATATTCTATATTCTTTCCTAATGATATGGCAGAGTCAAACTCGGGATCTCTCTCAGATCTTTTGAGCCTTGAGAAAGATTTCCAGAATGATCCTGAGATTTGTGTAATTCTGTAAATGATATTTATAGTTACCATACAATGTCTCAAATTCTTTGTTGAATTTAGACAGACATGTAAAAAATGAGTAGCTACACATGGAATACCAACCTTTGACTATCACTTATCCAGATATTAAACAGGGTACATGAATAATTTCCAACGATCTGACATTAGCCACATTGGGACATTTTACACCTTGTCTTTTCCATGACTCATCTACCATCTAATAATCCATAGTTAAAAAGCATGACTTTAAAAGCTGTTGGCCCAGTCGTTAAGTCTGAGTGAAAAGTGAGTTGAATTAAATAAATGGAATTAAAGTTGGATGGAATTAATGTTGAATTAAATTATATGGAACAACAAGCCTGATCCATGAAAGGAAAAATGGGTGATGGAAAAATGAGAATAGGGCTTTTCATACACTGCTGTCTATATTTCTGGCCTTCAACAGTATGGATAAATATTTTAAAATCAGTGAAGTTGGACACTGTGCTGCACACCTATAATCCCAGCACTTGGGAGGTTGAGGCAGGAGGATCGTTGTGATTTCAAGACCAGCCTGGGCTTCAAAGTGAACTCAAGGCCAGCCTGAACTGCATAGCGAGACCCTATCTCACAAAGACAAAAAAAAAAAAAAAAAAAAAAAAAAAAAATCAGTGAAAAAATCAGTGAGATACTGTGGCCACAACTAAGTATAAATATAAGAGGAAAATTCTAGGAGTACTGAGTGAGAATAGATTATTCTTTACATTCATATATGCCCTAAAGACAGACAGTAACCTTTAGGGAATTCAGTTAAATAAATTTGTACTTATAAAATGTCCAATATCCCTCTTACAAAGACATAGAGAGATGAGAAAATAAAAAAGTAGTGCAATACACAATTTTTCTTCATTTTTTCCAAAATGCATACAAGAGTACATAATACAGTCATAAGAAAAAGCAACAGAAGCAACCTCACTCACCCCCAGTTTCAACCCTCACGCTCAACAGTTACAATTTTGACCTTTTTAATGTAAAAATGATACAGGGCAAATCACTAAGAAGACAATACCAGCCGCACACTCACTGTTCAGGGTATTTTTCCCCTCTCCTTTCTCAGTTTTAAGTTTGAAACAATATCAGTACTTGTCTCTACAGGTGTCCAACAGGACAAGGCTGGTGAAGAGATCAACACGGGCAGAACAGCAATACGACTAATAAATATTTTGGCGTGGGCACTTAGTGATTTGATTTCCTAGTATGAATGGTTTGTACTGCCCCCAGTACATATTTGGAAGAATGAGAGCAGTGGACAGGGACCTTACACAACAAGTATTCGACTAAAAAAAAAACTTACAGAGAAATGTTCTTGAAATTCAAGAGTTTCTATATTCTATACCATTTTTCATTAATTCTACATTGTTTCCTCTATTGTATGTGCTTTCACGGTATTCAGTTTAAATCTAGAGTTTTCCCTGCTCTCAGACAAAGACTATGTAATGCAATAGCTCATTGATAAATATTGTCAATTCTGCACCATTTTCGACAAAAAGTGCCCTTCTCAGTGACCTCTTTTTAGTTTAACATATTTAAAAAATTAGCAACAAATACTGTATTTCTCTTTCTTATTTCAAGGGAACAAAAATATCTTTCTATGCAAATCTTTTTAAATACACAGTAGGTGAAGAACGCATTCAAGCAGATGTAACTAATCAAAAATAGACTAGTGAAATTTATACAATGATTTTAACCAAATCCAGGAAATAAATGTAGCAGATGAAAAATTGAAAATAGGTATATTTTTATGTGATTGACAAAGGTTTTTGTAATATTTGCCTCTAAATAATAAGAACACATAGCAGATATAAAAGAACAGTAGGGCAAAATACCAAATGTGAAAAAAATAGAGGAAAAAATGGTTTAAGAAAAAAATAGAAAAGAAAATAAAACAATAAAAGGACAGTGATAAAAGCATAAATGATGATAGGATATTTATAAACACAAAAAGGGATAAAAATGAAATAAAAGATCCTAAAACTGGACAGTGTATTAACATGGTCTCCCAAAATTAAATTCAAATCACATAATGAGTATTTTAAATACTCATATTTTAATCCTTTATTATTTATGTACTGTGGACCATTAAAAAAATCTTATGCAGTAGCATATCAGCAAGCTAATAAAACTTTTAAGCATTAAAAATTATGTCTTTATAAAATAGAATGCACGCCCTCATTGAGTAGGCAGACAGAGAAAACATGTCCGGTTTTATTTTTCTCAAAAAATTCCCCTTGGTATGTGGTAGTACAAGTCTGTAATCCCAGCTACTTGGAAGTTTGAAATAGGAGAATCAAAAGTTCCAGTTCAGTGTGAGCAATTTAGTGAGACCTTGTCCTCAAAGCAAAACAAAAAATCAAAAACAAAAACAAAGAAAAGCAAAACAAAAGGCTGGGGGTGTAACTGAGTGGTAGAGGGCCCTAGACTTAATCCCCAGTAAATGATTTTTTTTAAACCCAATGAAATAATAAAAAGGATATGTTTAAAAAGGAAAGAACCAGAATGGTGCTGAAAACAGAAAAGGTACCATCAACCCACCAGAATGCAAATTCTACAAAGGGTAGATGGGATCAAAAAGTAGACAAATTAAAGCAGAAGCAACACTATACCCAGACGTCATAATTAGGAGTAATTGTTCACAACAATGGCCTAAAGAATATTCATACTTGGAGTCAACAAATAAAATGAGCAGAAATTGACAACAGGGATAAGTAAACAAAGTAATTGACTAAGAAATAGAATCTAACTGCTGGGATGGTGGATCCTTGGCCTTCAGTCCTGTACCAGGTAGTGACCTGTGGGAAGGTGTGAGCCTGCACACGCACCCTCTGAAGGCAGCAGAGGGGCTGGCATCTGAGAGGAAAGTTGTGGAGGTGAGGAGTCGTGGGTCCTCTACAAACATAGGAGAGGTTTTCCTAGGGACAAAGTAGTTGTAATACCCCGTGCACAGAGTAAACATAGGTTGAGCTTCCCTTATTCAAAATGCTAGGAATCCAAAGTGTTCAGAATTGTTTTATATCTTGGAATACTGTCGTAGACATAATGAGCTATCTGAGAGAAGGGAAGTAACTCTAAACAAGAAGTACATGTATATTTCATATGTTTTTATGCACATAACTTGAAGGTAATTGCATAAAATATTATTAATAATTTTGTGTATGAGACATAGTTTCATGGTGTAGAACTTTCCATGTGTGGTGCCATATTGGCACTTAAAATGTTTCAGATTTTAAGGATTTCAGAATTGTGGATTAAGGATGCTCAATTGTATCATACTACCTATGATAACTATTTATTCTACTTAATTATATCTTTCAATCATAAGTATAACCTGATGTTTACGTCCTTCCAACATCCTTGATTCAGTGAAATAAGGCAATAAATGGAAACATGTAACTAGCAGTATAAAAAAATCTTTTATGGCGGAATAGGCCCAGATGTAGAACGTTTCTGAGTGAACTTTTCAGTTACATGTTTAAAGAGAAGAAAATATTTTAAATCCCACAGAGAAAAGCAATTTACCTGCAAAACATCAGGAGCCAGTTTGATATCTCACTGAACAGCAGGGCTGCTGGAAGATGATGGAATATTTATTTTTCAAAGTTAAAAACTAAAAGATTTTAAGACTGGAATATTCAAATCAACGCTCAATTGTGAAGCAAAGGAAAATAGTCACAGAGATGAGAAAATACAAAAAACCAGTCATATGTTTTTATGAAGCAAAAATAAAATTCTTGAAAATAAATCCAAGAAAGAATGATAGCAGAATGCAAGAAGAAAGCGCTAGTGGACTAGACCTAGAGCTGTACTGTGGACTATGGTATGCACCTGGTAATGAGGTTCAGAAACCTGAAACAAAATTCTGCCTCATACGCAGCCAGCAAGCACTGGTTTACACGCAAGGATATAGGGCATTTTCATCATCGAAGAAACTTCCATTGGTCGGCATTTAATTTGAGGACATGAAGAAAGCAAGAAAGGAGGGGGTACATTCAATCCTAGGTTTCAGAAGCTCTCCTTTATGAAACAAAATTTTAGTGTCAAACCTAATCACACCATTTTTAAAAATAGAGACATTTTTATACATGGATAAGTCACAAAATATTTATGAAGAACAAAATAAAAGGCTCTAAACTTTGAGAATATACAGAATAAGACTGCAAAGTGGTGAGAGAAGAGGAAGGGACAGTAAATGCATTTGTTTATTTTTTATAAGGCAAGTGATTTTGATACATTAAAAATGAAAGTAGACAAATATAACTAGTAATGAAGAGAAAGAAGATTGAAAAGCAAGAAAGCTATGAAGGCATTAAGTTCTGAATTAGGTCAGTAAGTACCACCCAAAGGTAGTGTGTTCTAAGCAACAAAAAGACACATTAGAATAAAATGAATAACAACGAAAGGAATCCAAACAGAACTGTTAAAAATGACTCTCTTGGGGAGCAGGCTAGGGCAAATGCTCATTCTCACTTCACTTCTCTGTGGTTTAATGTTGGTTTTCACCATGCAAATGTATTGCCCCTACAGTTAAAAACTCTATTTAGAATGGTTGTTGTGAAGTTATATAGTTATTCTATAAAGTGAAAGCACTCTTAGTCATCAAAATTGTTTTAATTCCTTCCTAAAGTAATCACTCTTAGGAAGTGGCATGCATGAGCACCTTACAAGGCATTAGCAATATTTATATAACATGGGCACAAACAGAGCATAAATTCCAGTCCTTGAAATAAAGTAGAAATTAAATTTAAAATTTTAAGTTATACTCTGTACACTTAGTCCTTGAATTCAAAGTGCATGAGCAAATTAATCAGCAATAAGAATTTGGAAACACTTTCAACCTAGAGAAGGAGTAGGTCTGAATGGCACGAAGACCTCTCCTGATGATGAGCTCTGAATCCAAGCAAGATGTTGGAAGGCCAGCAAAAGCAGTGTACAGCTGACTGTAAACAGTCAAAATGCTACAATGGAGTGCTTCTTGCTGAGGGAAACCCAGACGTCCAAAGAACTGCGAGAATGACTCTTCCTGCATTAACTCTGGTCTCCTAGGAATTAGGAAGCACTATAAATCTCAGGAGAGGGACCGTTTGCAAAGTTTCCAGCTCCTATTTGCAGGCCCTGGAGGTTCAGATGCATTTGATATAGGTCAGAAAAACAAGTAGGCTCTTAAGGTCCATTCCTCAACCAGAATCAAATTCCGTGTCTTGTGTAGTATGCCCATAATTCAGATTATCAACAATGCTAATCCACAGTTTGCAACTACATTTAGCAGGCTCATCTATACTGTCACTATCTGTCCATTTTTTTGGCAAATAAACCAGTCAACTCTGGACACAGTGCTGGTCTCTAAGATTTCTTTTTGGAAAATGTCTAAGATTTATGGTGGGAATTACTTATGACCGCTGCATTCTTTCCACTGGGTTTATACCAGCATTTGTTCTAATAAATCTTAATTGTGTGACTATCCTCATATGAGCTTCTTCAGAAGGAGAAAAGGACTTTCAAGAATCTCCTATAGGAATACCCAATGAGTCTGCTAATAGTAAACACTATTTTGAAAGATAAGTCAGTTGGTGATGAACATAGAAATAATATTTCAGTAAATGTGGATTTCCTCAAAATATTTCATTACAGCTGTTAATGCCATTCTGATGGGAAAAAAAGTATGTACAATGAGTTAGTTTTATTGTGTTCCCAAAGTATTTTTAGCTGAACAGACAAAGTTTCAGACAGCATTCAATTATGTTATTTTCTTGAAAGAGGTAACTCTCAAAGTAATTTGGGTCCAAACTTCACTAAAGCATAACGTGGGTACCTTGAACATTGCTCATTTAAAAATCATGCAAAGTCTAATTATATTTCCAAAATAAGTAGTTTCCAGTCCAGCAAGGATAATGTGGTCATGAAGAGGATGTCCAAATCCACCAATTTACATTGATTTGGTTTGGCACTACTTTAAAAGTTCTTGAAATAAAAAAGGATGACACGTGAATAATTGTAATTTGGATAATATTCCCAGGACTTTAGGTTTGCCATTTTGAGAGTTATTCAGGGAAAGGGTAATCAACCTCAAGACCATACCTACATAATTTATAATTGCTAAAATTCACTGATAAGTTCCAGATTATTTTGCAAAATGTAATACCCTCCTTTTTAATATGTACTTTGTCATTTTCACTCTATTTGTGTAATTTAAAAAGTATGATGTCAGAGGAGCAGGAGCCATTCAGAGCAGGAGCCACTAATGTCAGAGATGATTATCGTTCATTCGGGAGCTGTATGGTGCTGACACCTCTGATTCTGAAGGGCTTGGAATTTGCGTCACGTTAGACTCACATTGCATCTAATATGTTTTACTTTACTTCTCTTGCTTTCTGGTTTCTATCTTAAGCCACAAAAGAGTTTCACTGCTGAATACTCATTTCTATAACCGCAATGGTAGTGCAGGTCTGAATTAAACCCCTGTCTCCCTCATCAATGCTCCCTCTTTCATCCCTCCCCAAAAGGTGGGTTATTAATTTAGGGCGAGGCTGCTTTCATTGGTCGTCTGAAATATATCCCACTCACACTACTCTTTCTAATGGTTTTGATTATTGAAGATAAGAAAAATTCTACTGAAATTTACAAAAAGCCAAGGGGGATGTTTCCTATGTTGTAACTTCAAATATCTGTCAAGAGGAAGACATTCTCGACACTGGGAATTGTGGCGTTTGAAATACAATTTGCAACTCAAGACAATAAATTCATTTCAATACTTTTAAAAGAATATTACAGGGGTGTTATCCTCAAAATAAAAATGCACTGATTTTATACCTCATAGAAAGGGGCAGCATATTAAAATGAGATTTGGGAAAAGTTGTGAGTTGCAATAAAAATTTGTGGGAATTCAAATAATTACACTTGTCATTGGCCTCATAAATGCTGAGCTAGTTAGGGAAACATTACTTAAAAAAAAACTAGAGTCAACTTTTCATTTTTATTGGAATAGATATTAATTTACTTTTCTTTTGTAATTGTTATCTGAAACAGCACTAATAAGTGACTCTCCTTTAAAAAAAGTTAGGATTTCTCATGAGAAAATACAAACCCATATATTCCACTTATGTTTCTAATTTCTCAGACAGTTTTTCTAAATTTTTTCAAGGCAATGGGTAAGCTACAGGGGAAAGAGCAGGACAATTTTCATTTGGTCAAACTTTGTCTAACCTTTGCTAGCTTGTGGCGGCAATCAGTGACATTATATACCACTCTGAGTTCTGAATGACGTTTAACTTTTTAAACCAACACTATTCCCCAAATTGTAACCATAGGTTTTGTCTATAGATAGTAGGGGACACTAAGCATGATTTTAGAGAAATCAAAAATATTTTTAATGGTGACTACATGTTCCAAAAAAAAAGTGGAAAACCTTTTGAAGGAATACACTTGCTTAGTTGTACAAATGTTAATATTTTAAAAAGCAGTCATATCTTTTAAAACTTTATATGTTAAAATTAAGTAGCAACCAGTATCTAATGATAAAGGAGAAAAATAATTAACAAATCATGCATACATTAAACTTTTGATTTCTGTGCATATGTACATCATTGTAAACCCAACTTGAATCCAGACTAAAACTGAGAATGAAGTATTAGGAAAATTTTAATTAGTAAAGATTATAGTGACATTTAGGGTGTCAAGTGTACTTTGGAAGAGACTTGAGTACCCTTAGCTTAATGGATTGATTTTGTGTACCAAGAAGAAAAACTATACTGATTTTTACAAATGTCTGTATCCTAGAAACTTTGACCACTTACTAACAGGTGAGTAGCATCATGCAATTCCTCACAATCCATACTTCTGGGGAAGAGACGGAGTCTCAGTAATTTAATGTTTATTGTTAGATTATTCTAGAACTATAAAACTCATATTCAGTAATATATTTATTAATAGCTATTCATTTTTTACATACTGTCCCAAGTCATTCTATAGTTTATTACATAGGAGAATAAAAATGATGATTGTTCTAAATTTTGTCACTTAGATCAATGCTATATATTATGTTAGTCTAACTTACCAATGAAATGTTTTCCATAGTGGTGGTGCTTTTCTTAATGAAACCATTTAAAAATACAGACATGGCTAAAGCATTGAAAGAGATCACTTCATGACTGTAAAGAGTCCTGTGAAATCTTTGTTTGTTACATTGTGATATTTCTCCCAATTCATTAATGTTATTGTGAATTACAATGACTAACCCATAGAACTTTCTCAATCTCTTAGACAAAGTGGTATGAATCACACCCAAGCCTCTCTGAAAGGGTACAGCCAAAGAGAATATACATTTATGTCATTATATTATATTATATTAGTTTTCAATTTTCCTACATCACATTCTTTCTAATAACTTGTTCAAAAAGTAAGTATATGCTATAAATAAATGTGTCAAAAAAGTAACTGATATTCCAAATCCACATCCAAATCAAGTCATTTTGATGCCCAGTTCTAAAGTAATCTAAAGCTCATACCATCATATTGACATCTTTTATCCCTCCATAACATTATTCACTATATGCTAGAAGTTATCTAGCTAGTTATACATCTGCGTTAGGATTTTTATTTTGTAGCTTCAAATAATCAGACCAAAGTATACTAGGCAAGCACCTTTTTTTACTATCCATAAAGGGGATGTAATATATATATATATAAAACAAGAGGTTCTTTTTACCCCTAGTTCAGTTGCTATAGTTTTGTTGGAACTAAATCTACAAAAAGCACGCTACCTGTAGTTCTTCTGTGGTTCAACCAGATTCAGATTTATTGATGATTAACTGTCACTGAACTTTTGAATATTGCTCAGTTTAGGATGTAGAAATTTGCTTTCTCTGTGAGGAAAAGTTATTTGATAGTTATCTGCTACTCTCTTCCTTCTCCTATTTATTTTTTACCATCATAGTTCTTACATCCTAATATAAAATATGTCCTTTTGTTTTCAGGTCTAGATGTGGATGGAATATATAGAGTCAGTGGCAATCTGGCAACAATCCAGAAGTTGAGATTTATTGTCAACCAAGGTAAGTTACCTCTTTATTTTAGATATTTTTTGCAGGAGGTACATCTCTAATGATACTCCAGACTCTATATTGTGCGTACTGTGAATAAATAATGACAAGTGCATGAAGGAAAAAAGATAAAGTTGAAGAAATTTTAAAATTATCACCACAAAAGTAAAAGATAATCAGTTTATATGGAAATAAATATAATTGAAAGATAAAGTAAAAATTTATGTGAAATAAATAAAGAACAGAACATGACATACTAAGAGAAAAAAAAGAGTAAAAGAAACAAAAATAGCCCAATTTTTAAAAAGTTACTGGTTTATAATAGACACTTAACATATGCTGATGAAAGACAGAAGAGAAGGAAGAAAGGAAGGAAGGAAGGGAGGGAGAAAGGAAGGAAGGAAGGAAGGAAGGACAAAATAGTCAAAATCACGAATTAGAAAAATGTATAAATAGGAGAAAAAAACTAAAAGGTAAGAAATTTATATATTATCAAAGAAGTACAAATTAGAACAATGAGATATGACTAAAAACCTATTAAAATGGTTAAATTTAAAACACAACACCAAATGCTTGCTAAGATGCAAAACTATAAAAACTCTCATTTCTGGAAGAAATGAAAAACAGTTTGGTCACTTTGGAAAACATTTAGCAGTTTTTTATTAAAAGAAATATATTTTGTACAACTCAGCAACTGCACTCCTTGGTGTTCACCCAAAGAAGCCGAAAATATGTCCCTACAGAAACTTGCATACAAATATTTACAGCAGTTTTATTCATGAATTTAAAGGCAGTACTTGAGTTATAACTCATTAGGAGAGCACTTTTCTAACATTCATGAGACCCTGGATTTGATCAGGGAAAAGAACAAGGGCAAAAACACGTTCTTTAATAGGTGAAATAGATGTGGTACATCCATATAATGAAATATTACTTAGTGATAAAAAGGACTGAGCTATTAAGCCATGAAAAGGCTTGGGGGAATATTAAGTCATATTAGAACAAGCCAGCATGAAGACTATATAAGGTAAGATGTATGACATTTTATAAAAGGAAAAGCTAAAAAGATAGTAAGGGTTTAACAGTAGCAAAGGATTTGAAAGGGCAGGTGAGAGAGATGTACAGGTATACTGTTAGCACAAGAGATTCTGAAAGACAGTTAAAAAATGCATAGTTGTAGATACATGTCATTGCATATTTGTCAAACTCATTAAGTTTGTGGGGCAGGGTGGTACATGCCCATAATCCTAGCTACCCATGAGGCTGCAGCAAGAGCAACACTGAAGTCCTGAAGTTCAAGAACAGCCTGGGAAAAATGGTGAGACAGTATCTTGAAACAAAGAAAACATAATGTATACAACACAGAGAGTATACTCTAATGTAAGCCAGGTATATTAGCTAATAACAATGTATCAATGTTGATTCATTACATGGAACAAAGTCACCACACTACTGTCAGATGTTAACACCAGGAGGAAAATTTGGAACTGAGATGGGGTGTGTGGTAACTTCATATACTTTTAGCCCAATTCTTCTGTAAATTTAAAACTACTCTTAAAATCTATATTAATTTAAAAAATAAAAAAATTAGGAAACAAAACCAAGAAGCCCAAAAATTTGCAAGATGGTGTCATACATAGTTCATCCTTCGTACAATCAAACAAATGGTGTAGAAGCTGATGCTCATTGTGTTCTTGACATTTTATTAAACCTCTTCATGACCTTGTTCCTTATCAGCAAAAAGAGTTGGGGATGAGGTTACACTTTGGAAAAATTTGTGAGAATTAAATTAGATATCATGCGTGTATTCCCTTGTTAATGTATCCTATTAGTTTTTCTTGCACTTAAAAATGGTCAATGGTGTCCTCAGAAAAAAAATTTTAAAAGTCCTCATGCTCCAGTTTCCCACTTGACTGCTGGATCTTCTGAGCTTCCTTTGTAATACGTTTGAATATGAGTCGGGTTAGAGGGTGATAACGATTAAAGCCAGACCCTCCTGTGTGCTAAACAAGTGCTCCACCACTAAGCTAAAACCCTTGCCCCTTTTTAATACAATCTTAAACAGTCCTTCCATATTTGCATGTTGTATATGGTAATGCCTTTTGATACTCTCTTCCTTTCACTTTCAATACCCTTCTATTTTTTCCTTCCCATCACCCTTACAAAAGCTTCCTGCCAGGTAGAGTTCTCATTTTTTCAAGGCTCATTCCATTAGCATTTTCCTTCAGGAAGGCTGAATCTAGATTTTTCCTGCTTTCTCATTACGCTCCCTAATGAAATTTACAATAGTATATTCACATATACCATTTAAATTTGCATCTAGTATAAGACCCATAGATTTAATGGCATCTTTTAGAGAGAACCTAATCAAAGGTACTCAGCGAAAGCATTTCAGAAACATTAAAAATTGAAAGTCTTGGCATCAAACAATTGGATAATGGTTGAAATATTTATCTCTTCCACAAACTATAAAAGGTAGAACTTGAGTCATCTTTGCCTTTTTCCTCATTAAATAGTACTAGTCCTGGGGCCTCTATACAGAAAGTTTTAAAATTATATTTGTTTAATCTATGTGTGTGTGAGTGAGACATATGTAGAGGTATGAAAATCACCAAGCATTAAGTCCTCTGTGCCAGTTGACCTTAATTTTCAGTTTTACTGGATTAAGAGACTCCTGGAGAGGTGACTGCATCATGGGGACCTCTACGCATCAGTAGATTAATCCACGATATTTATAGCTGAATGTGTGCACAGGAGATGGGACAGTTGGAGCTAGGTCACTGGGGGTGTGCCTTTAGAAGGTGAATCTCTTGCTTGTGCTCTTGTGTTTCCAGGCCACCATGAACTGAACTGCTACTCTTCCATGCCCTTGCACAGCAATGTCCCTACCTTGCACCAACTGTCCATAGACTGACTCTTCTGAAACCATTAGCCAAATTAAACCTCTCCTCCTTGAAGCTGTGGATGTCAAGTATGCTGCCCAGCAATGGGAAAGCTGACCAATATATTTCCTGTCATTTCTACTCAGATCCCACCACTCTGCTTGATTTTAGTAGTTTTGGACAGTTCCTGCACGATTGCTGTTTATAAGAATCTCAACAGTTCTGCTTGCAGACTTATGCAACCCTTTACTTTTCAGAATTTCTCTCCTGTTTTGGGCAAAGCACAGAACTAAACTTTGCCTCGTTTAATCATATTGATCTGTTGGACTGACCCAGGATGCCCTTTCTGAGGGTAAAAGGATAAAATAGTCCAAGCCTGTTTCATTCCTGCTTAAAACCAGCTAACATCACCCCTGTAATATATCTCATCGTGAAACCATATCCTGATTGGAATTCTAGACAGCTGGGCAACATATTCTTTCTACAAAGACAAAATCCCAAAACAGAAGCCATTCTAGAAACAAACATTAGTTGCATTTCCTGGCCTAAAAATTATTCTCAGCAGTTTATAAAAACAAAAAAATCTATAATGAAAATATGAATCTGTCCATCTCATCTTTTGCAATCCACAGTTCAGCATCCTATGAGGATTTGCAACTATCATGTTTCCACAGAAATTGACAAGTAAACCCAACAGAGGCCTGAGCTGGTGTTGGGTAGCACAGAATTGTCAGGAAATTGTCTCCCTGGTTTATAGCATTGTCAAAATGCAACATGCTCAACTCAAATTATGCTACATTCGGGACTTTGATACTGATGAATTTGTCCAAGTTGCATTGTGGAGTTTAATTAGTTGATAAATGAAATGTATATACCAGACCATGTCAAAATTTTCTAATCAGATTGTCCTTTGAATGAGTATTCTGCACTGGTCCCATAACGTCCTTAACACTATACCTTCCCTTCCAACCACCGAGGGCTCTAATAGGGGTTCAGGCTGAGGTGAGAGTTACTACTGAAAACAAAGAAACTGAATATATACAAGTGGTCTCATGGGATGTGTGTGTATGTGTTACTGAAATGGTGATGCAGTGATGGTTTCATGAAAAGAGTAAAGCGCCATGCCAGTGAGAGGCACAGATTTTTGTAGTCTAAGATGGAACGTAACTGAGTGTAGCACACCTCTGTATATTAACACCCTTTATCTCCACCTTATTCGCCTTACACGATATTTCTTTGTAAGGAGGCTCTTTTTAAAAAATGAGTAAGTCTTACCCACTGCTAGATGAGACAAATGAAAACTGACTTTGCAGATTTTCAAGAACAGTTGAATTGCAATTTATGTGTTTCACTAACTTTCTTGAATGCTATAATCGTCAGCAATTCTAAATACACCAGTTGAATGATTCAATTTGTTTTGGTTTTTCTGTTTGACTCACTAAATCAGAAGGAATTAGATACCCTTATTATACTTCCAGATCAGATGACATACAAGTTAAATTCAAAGTGATCATTTTTGAAAAGCATTTCCCAATTAAAACTAGTAGTGATGATAATAATAATTAATTTAAAAGTAACTAACTTTTCATAATTTATCATGTGCCAGAAACTGCACTGACTGCTCTACATATGTAATTTAACTTAATCCTTTCTTCAACCTCATAGTATAAGTAAATAATTATTCCCATTTTAGAAATGAAGACACTGAGGTTCAGATGTGAATGTCCCAGATTCAAACAAGATATTAGTGAAAAAGTGCCAGATCTCAGATCTCTGACTCAGAGCCTGTGCTGGAAGTCACCACCATTAATTCCACATTTCTCAGTCATCAGTTGATGATTGCATCCTATTAAATGCAGAGATTGGTCTTCTCATGCTGCACACACTTGTGTATGACTTTTGGTTTCCACCTTGGTTCTTGATATCGGTGATACAACTGGAGTTTGTGCCAAACTTTGTTTAAGAAGAGAGGTGCTTGGGAAAATCCAAGCACCACAGTTATGACGAAGCCTGGCACTGTGAATCTCTGTAGAGCTTTATGCGTCTATGTTTGTACCAAGGACCTACTTTAGCACAATATTCTGTTTAAGCCCTGAGGAAAAGCACCAAGGATTCTCAATTGACTGGGCTGTCGGTGCATTAGCGCACACTGCGCTCTTATTTGTTGAATTTGGTGACAGCTTTCAGTGACATTTTGCTGATGCAACTCTTCTACTTTACACAGGCATCCCCTAAAGAAAACTTGTCCATGACCTTAGATGTCACCCTGTCATCATCCAATGTCATTGTGTTGATTTTTCAGAATGATCTATGACCTCCTGATGGTTTTCTAGCATGGGGGAAGCTTTGCAAAGGACAGACTTCAGCAAGGAGGATGCTGCATAACTGTCTTGAGAACTTCTGACAGTAGCTCTTAGAAGTCCCACCAGACTGAATCCCTCTCAACCCTACATCACCGCTCAGGTTCAACTGCCATCTAGGCTTATTGCCCAAACTCCAAATTCAATTCACATTCTCTTTGGTATTACTTAGACATCCTCTTTCACACTTTAAAAAGAGATAAGAGAGATTGGCATCCTTTTTGGAAAGATATCAGTTATGAAGCTTCTAAGTCCATGAGCCAGTGGGAGAGCTACAAAGTACCATGAGATGGACTGAGTGGGAATTTTCCAGACTGGTGTTTCCTGCGGCTCCATCACAAGCCTTCCCTGTAACTGTTTACCTGAACTTGAGGAAATCGCTTCTTACCAGGACTTTACCTACTTTCCTTATATAGAAACAAAATGTAAAGAAAGATGCTTAGAGACATTCTCTACTTTTTCACTTTCATGCCAGGAGAAACAAAATAAATAAATGTCAGAAAACTACATGGCCAATAATCCCATAGATGTGGGAATATGTACATTCATGTGCCTTGGTTTAAGCAGAATAGGGATTTTAAAAATTAATTTATAATCGTACCCTGTGCCTATCTTTATCAACACAAATTTTACTGCGTAAGAGTACAAATTAGATATTGACCCAGAGGGATGAATTTGCTTATTTTGAGCTTTTTAAGAATTAGCACCACTGAAAATAATCTGTTAGAAAAACAATCTTGAGTTAGCAACTATACCTGAACTCCTTTCATGTAGATTGGTCCCTTAAAGCAAACCATTAACTTTAGTGACCATCCCTGTACTTTTCACATTATTTGCAGCATTACAACTGAATAAAGGACGGGGAAAGGGAGAAAGAATGTGAACAACTGGCTGGTTCATCGTGGAATAAGCAATGGGATGGAACACAGAAAGATTTGGAAGAGATTTCAAAACTTCTAGTTCCATTCTATTCTGTATCAAGTCTGTTCACTTTTCTATGAAGCAAGTTTATATCACCCTCTTATTATTTTTAAAATGAGTATTTCCTTAAGCTACTTCACTCTCCCCACAGCAACAACAAAACAAACTGTTATTTGCTTTATCCCACTCCGCAGGGCAGTTTTTTTGGTAAGGCGAATCGTTGATATTGTACCTTTTGGCTCTTATGTGACCAGACTACCTTTTAACCATGATTTATTTTTCCCATTAAAGTTGAAAAGATCAGTTCGTCATAAAAGGGCCGGACTCTAACATTGTTCAGGGCTTTGAAAACTTTCTTAGACCTCATTTTTTATCTCGAGTCAGAGAGTTCAAAGACTATTGATGATGAAACTTGTGTCGTCTTCTAGGTGTTTAAGAAAATGTATTGGCATTAGTAAATAATCCTGAGCACAGAGTTCAAAACAGTAAGCTTTCTGTGCTCATACACATTTATACTGTTTCTAGTTTGTACATTTATTACACGGTATATTGTAATGACAAGTTTATGAATTCTTTTACTTACCATGGTAAAAGTCTCTGGCTACTTGTTTTTAAATAAAAGTATATCATACCTTTATTGTGGGTTATATTCTATAACTCACTATAAACAAGCAATAAAGAACTGATCTACAATCTGGTAAATAATTAAAGGCAGAGACTATCAAATGTGTAAAGAATAGTCATGAAGAACTGAAAAGTCGGACTCCTTAAATTAATCCTGAACTGTTCGTGAGTCTAATACAATCTATTTTCAAATCTTTCAATCTCATAATCTTCACTTCCAAAATGGTACTAATAATGAACATGTGAAGAGTTTAAAAACTGAATCAACCAAATGATAATTAATATTTAATAAATATAACAAGAATATAAATGAAATAAGATTAGTGTTAGCTTACTTAGCATAACATGACACTAAATAATAATTAGGTATTTTTTGCCTCCCACATGATTGCATGTTCTTCCACGATAATAAATTCATTTCCAGAAAGAAAAACTAAATATATGAAAATTTTGGAGATTCTTTGTTATCCAGAACTTGATCTTATTGCTACTCAGTTGCACAGGGTTTCTGGATTCCTGTGCAGAAACACGAAACTTAATTTTCTTTTGTCAGTAAATTTTGGTTAGACAGGATAAGTGAACTCTACTGAAATTTTAGGTTCTAGTTTAGTTCTGGCTTTTTGTATATAGATTTGGGCTCTACATGCAAGAATTAAACCAGTCAAATTTATGTAACTACTAATCTCTGAGAAACCCTAAATATTCCTAGGATATTTATAAAATTCCACCACCACCATTATCCCAAATCATCATCACCACTATCACAATTAATGAGCATTATTGCAAGCTTGATGGGAAAATACACTAAGCTTACTTCTGCTCTAATTCTATAGTACTGATTTCTAACCTGGATTATACACCAGAATTGTGTTGCTTTTCTAAAGCTGTCTGATAGTATTACTGCCAAGTTAGCTGCTTAAAACAAGACAAATTTATTATTTCACAGTTTCTGTGAGTCAGAAGTCTGGGCAAAGCTTAGATGAATCCTCTGCAAGGTTGCAGTCAAGGTGTCAGCCGGGAGTGGCTTCTCATCTGGAGCCTCCCGTGGGGACAGGTTCACATTGTTGTTGCCAAAATTGAATTCCTTGTGGGCGCTTGGACTGAAGACCTCAATCTATCACTGACTTCCAGTCAGAGACCTTACGAACCTGTTTGTTGGCCATCTCACAACATGGCAGCTTGCTTCATTAGAGCAGGAAGGAAGAGAGATATTAATAGCAAGGCAGAAGTTAAAATCCTACATAACATAGTCATGCAAGTCATATCACATCAACATTGCTATTTTCTGTTGGATAAGAGCAAGTGACAGTTACCACCCACACCTGTGAGGAGGAGATTACACAAGACATGAGCACAAGGAAAGGAATGTGGGGAGGACATCTAAGAGTCTGTCTGTCACAAAAAGTGACAAGTGGTGGAAGTTTTCATACATAAAGGTTTTGTAGCTCACTCATGGTAACTCTTATGCAAAAAATCTTGAGCTGGAGTTATAAATACGTATTGTTAAAAAAACTCCCTAAGTTTGAGAACTTCTACACAATATCTACCTAGCTTTGGTCTAGCTTTCTAGTGGAAATGTGACTTACAAGGTGTGAGACATACAAGGTTTAAGTTTGGGTGAAGCAGAAACAGACCACAAATCTCTTTTTGTTACCCAGTTTTCTAGTGATTGGAAGCTTCTCTTGGATGATTGATTAATGCAATAATAGTTACTAACTTTTATTAACTGAGTCACTATCTAAGTGAAAAACACCATGGATGTAGCGTGTATATTATTATCATGATTAAAATTACTAACATATGCTTCAGCTTTGTAGTCATTTTCCAGTGTTGTGGATCCTGGAATAAATGAAAAGGAAAGATGTTTTACCTAATGACTTGCTGGCAAAACTAAAGAGTAAATAATATTAAAAATGTAACAGAACCATATCAGTGTTCATAACAGCTAATGTTTAATAGAGAATCTACTCTATGGCAGGTACTCAAAGCTAGAGGTGTCTTTGAATCTCATAAAAGTTAGCAAGGTCAGTGTACTTGTGATCCACATACTTCCCATGAGAAAAACAGATTTCTGAAAGTTTGAATAACTTTTCTAAGGCTACAAAGTTAATGCATATGAAACCAGAACATTAATCCATTTAAAACTTACTGCAAGAAATATATTACTTGGTTGCTGGATCCAATTTACCAAAGGGGAGGGAGCAGAAAGACATTTTCTTCTTTTTAACATCAAAGAATCAAAAACCACTTATTCTCATTATTGTACTATATTTTCCCAGTGTCCACCCTGTGGGACCCTTTCATAAGGGCAAATCCTGTCTTCAAATGTCTTTTCAATAAATAATCCTGTGAGTTCATTGAGAGTGGAAAACTAGATTCGTCTTTGTATCTCCAACGTGCAAAGTACCTGATACTTTGTACGCAATGAATAAAGATTTGATCTTGCACAATAAAACTAAAGAATGATGAACTTCGAATACAAATCAACTCTACATCAAATGACCTCTTTGGTACATATGGATTAGCGTCCAGTTCTTATGTGTCTCAACAAAGAAAATACACAGTATATTTTACATTCTATTTTTTCCTGAATACCTATTTTATTTTATACTGGGTGAAACAACCATGAGATAGACATGGCTATGAAGAATCTCATACCTCATTCTCTACCTCCATAAAACAAAGCTTGAACAGAGACCATTTACAGCCCCTCAGCATAGCGTGTTGTTAGCAATTGAACAGGTCGGGCATTGTATCAGATGTGAGCATAGCAAGGTTTGCCGTCTTAGCTCTCTAAAATGCTAGGAATGACTAGTTAGAAAACAAATTGCAGTTGAATAAATAGCAGTGCTTCTGTATTGCTCTTGTTAACCCCAATGCCCTGAATTTGGAAGGTATGACTTTTTTGTTGTCACACAAGAAATCCCTGATGCTGGTAATTACACCTTTAATGATTCTCATATATTTATATAGCACCTCTTTTGCAAGGTGGGCCATGCACTGTGATAACATTTCCTACAAAACTGTGCTCTAGAAAAACAGTGTTCTCATCTCCTCAAAGCTGTTTCTGAAAAATAAAGAAGCAGTTGCAGAGACAGGAAGTAATTTCTTTTTTTTTATATTTTTTAACAAATAGGATATATTTATTTAAAATTATAATTACATATCAAACCTATGAGTGGGAAATTACTTCACAAAAACTAATAAAATAAGAGTCACAGTTTTTTAACCTAAATTTTTAAAATATAGGCCTGAACTAATAATAATAATAAAATTTTAATAAATGGGGTAAGCACTGTAGTAACCATAATTGTTTGAGGATTTATATTGTTTATATAAATTAATTAAATACTAGGATGTAAAACATGAAAAACAAGTCCCAAAAAGAAATAATAAATAATGAATGAGCTGATAAGAAAATACTTATCCTTTTCAACATTAAAAATATGTAAAGGAATTAGCTTTTTAGCTACTAAAGCAATGTGTTTTTAAATTTTTGAGAATTTGTTTAGTTTTTTCAATTCTGTGACAGATATTATATCAGTTGCTCTATTTTTATTATTTTAAAGAGAAAAGAACAAAAACAAAATAGCAAAAACAAAGACAAAAACAAAACAGCACAAAAACTCCATGAGGTATTTTCAACAGATAATTCAAATCATGCCATGTCAGCAAGTATAAAGCCAACTCTGCTTTTGACCCAGGAAAATATTGTATTTCTTCTTTGTTTATCTATTCTTACTTCCAAATTAATTTAGCCCTAAGTGTAATTTCTGATAGCATAACCCTCACTACTAACACGAATACCCTCCAAATTGAAAATTTAACAAGTACAAAATACAACCAAAATGCAGAAGTCCATATACAGAATCATTTAAAGTATTTTGTAATTGGTCAAATATGCTAGCTAAATAAATGCAAATTTCCGAGTTACAAAAAATGGAAACTCAAAAATAGAAACACTTTTAAATATCTCTTTATCTCTGCCTTCCTTTATATCACCTGGTATATTTATAAAAGAAGCTCTGCTCAGGCCTTTTCATTTTCCTGGAATAAGAAAAGGGAAGACTAACTGCAATGCAGCTTCATGACACAGAAGTCTGTAACTGGTATTAATGAACTTTTTAAATGCTAATTTTAATGCTCATTCCAACAGAAAGATGCCTTACAGCAAAACTTCACATTTCTTATCTGCTGAGAGCAATGTGTTTGCATCCCTTGCAAAATAAAATGGTTGAAATAAGGTTTTGAAATGGCTTAAACTTTCAAGGGCTTCTCTTGTTCACAGTTATTCTTCTAGAGAATAGAAATTTATAAAATCACGTCCCTTAATGGTCCCTCTGCTAGAAAATGGAAGCACTCCCAA
The DNA here is from genome assembly GCF_000276665.1 of Chinchilla lanigera. Lineage (NCBI taxonomy): Eukaryota > Metazoa > Chordata > Mammalia > Rodentia > Chinchillidae > Chinchilla > Chinchilla lanigera. The sequence goes on from NW_004955440.1 coordinate 9,999,147, forward strand.
ATATGTTCCACTGTAGGAAAATCAAAACTAATATGTAAACTATGAATATGTTGGCCAATTGAGAATATTTATTAACTAAATAATTTAATAATAAAGAAAATGCCTACTTGATTAATTGTTTCAGAGTAAAAATTACAATAAAACTGTCTTGATCAGTGCTTTGCAGAAGCGCCATTACTGTCTGTGCAGTTGTTTAACAAGGATTTAATTGGAAAGATAAGTGAATGCACATTTAAAAGTATTGTTAATTTGCTTTATAATCACCCCATCCTTCACAGTATTGACAGCACAAGGCACAAACCCCTTTCTGTTTTACAAGTATTATTTTCCATATGTGCACAATAAATTCTGAAGCAGTAATTGGAAATTTTATGGGTTCCAACATACCTAGTCTAGTGGCTTTAGAGGTACACTTTCTTTATAAGAGGGAACCCAGTACTAGTTGTTGGAAATGAGTGTAGATCTTCACCTATTTCCCCCATCCACTAAAGATCAGAAGCGTTTGTCCATTTCTAGAAAAGTTGCCTCTCAAATTTTATGTCTAATAAAAATCAGAACTGAGATGAGAATAAAGATTGTTGGTATTAGACAATGCCCATGGTTAGTGGCCATTACCATTTTTAAAATGTGCATAAACAATGTCAGTTCTAACCAAACATGGTTTCTAGATGGTGTGACCATACTGACACCTGTATCCGAAAAGATGTGCACTTACTTGAACCTATTGAAAGAGACAGGAAAAGTGGGAGAAAGAGCATTTTCTATGATTTATCTGTACTTCTGCCTCCATACACGATTCCTGGATGGAGTCATCTGAACAAAAATTGAATCAGTAAGGTTTAAAACAGTGTGAGCCTAATGCCTCCTATTCATAAAAAGAGGCAAGGAACCTTAGCTAAAGAGCTTTAAAGAGCCTGAGGCCAGAGAATTTTTTTATTGTGAAGTCTAAGCTGCATGGAAGCAGATCACTTGCTTAGTCCAATGGGGAGAGAATGGTAGAGCACCAAATGTATTTACTGATCCTGAAGGAACCACGATCCCTAGGTTTTATTTCAGAAGAAAAAAGAAAGGCCTCTATGAGTCTTGTCTTAAAAATGGCAAGACATACTTAAGGATTGATCCACTTGCTTGTTACCTCTGTACTCAGAATGGCTGCCATTTATTTTTTTATTTTATTTTATTTTATTTTATTTTATTTTATTGGTTTTGGCTTTTTTCCGGTACCAGGCATTGAACTCACAACCTTGTGCTTGCCAGGCAGGCGCTGTGCCGCTGAGCTAAGTCCCCAGCCCCATGGCTGCCATTTATGATGGATGAGGAGTGCACCATGGTAGGAACACTAAAGTAAAGCCATGGATTGATATTGGGGTGTTTCACGTGCCCCTTGGCCATGCCTATATCCTGCTTCATTCTATAGAAATAACTTTATCTACAGATGCTTTTTTCTGTAGACAGCAAGCATTTCAACTATGCAAGCTTAGAACTTCTTTTGAGGAAAAATTTTATTGGAATACTTTTCTATATAACACCTTTTCCTTCCTGATAAAGCATTTATATATTAACATGGAAATTTTTTTATATTTAGTTTGCTTATTTGTCTGAGTGTTTTACATTTACATTATGGTTTTATAATCACAGAGTAAAATAGTCATGAATTCAGTTTCACATGTGTAGAGATTTGCCAATAAATATTAATGAGTAGCTATTAACACCAAGTCACCAATCATATTCTTTCATGTTCTTTCTTTAGATAGGTAGATAGATTGAGAGAGAGAGAGAGAGAGAGAGAGAGAGAGAGAGATAATGGATCGATAGACCTTCACAGATATATCTTCAAATATATATCCTTCACTTCTGAAGCAAACATACATGCTGAGTTTCACTTTTCCTATATGCTTATGTACATATGTGTTGTGAAAACTATCCACAGAAACCCTTTATGTATACTCTTTAAATATTAGTTTTGTTTTGTTTTTAAATTTCTCCATCGGAACTATGAATTTTGATACCGTTTGTCTTAGATGAAAATGTCTTTGGAACCAAGACCTTTACATACCCCTTTTCAACTAGACAAAGCTGGGGCTGGTGCAACCAGGAAATGTCCAGCTGTCCTTTAATTAACTGAAATGAGGAACATGTAATATTTAGTGAAAGAACCAGGATTCTGTAAGGAATAGTGGGAAGACTATATGTTTTCTGTGCCTATCTGCGTATGACAGAGCCACGGGGTGCGGGAAAGAGATGAGGCCTTTTTATGCTCCAGTAGGGGGAGCTTTCTTTTCCCCATAGTACGAACAGCATGGTGCATGTGTTTAAATACGCCATCCTAAAATGCAGACTTTTCATTTTCATTTTGCAAGTGGGAAATTTCACCATGTGATGGGCACATTACTCTTCTCAGCGACACATTTTGTGCAAACTCATTTGGGAAAGAATAGGAAATTTAGAATACTGCCTTCATATTTCTTCTGGAAATGTTAGCCTGAATCCATTATTTTCAAACCTGATGAGTATTACAGTTCATTTGTGTTTCACAGCGAGGCATATTGTATTTTGTTTTGTGAAGTAAATAAGAGATGATACTGTTCTAATAGAGCTTGTATTTTGCTTTCCATGTGAAGAGTTTTATTTTGAGGACAAGAGAGAAAGAAAAGGAAGCAGAGTCAGGAACACTTGATTTAGCCTTCTCTAGATGTAGTGTGTTATTCTGACAAAGAAGTGCCCTGATTTATTTTATAAATAATCTAAACTGGAGGAGGTGGTATATAAACTCACTTAGGTCACTGAGTATATCCATATTCAAATGACGTTATAAAAAGCAGTGTTCAGCAACACCCAAGTCCCTATCTCTTATTTAACTACATTTAAAATACTTGTGGACTAACCTGATTTGATGGCAGTGTAGGTGGATGCTTATGTGCCACTGAAGAGAATTCTTTACAAAATAATTTCCCACCAGTATTTTCCTGTGCTTGACAAGCCACAATTAGAAAATTAATTCATCAGACTAAGACAAGAAAGGCAAATAACTTCACTCTTTATACTATGTTTGATTACTAGTTACTGATGCCTCAGTTGTATTATGAAAGATACTGAAGTGATAAAGAATCCTATTAGTAATATATAGTATAGACATTATCTTCTTATGATTTTAAAAGAGCCTCAACATTTATGTTATATACTTTCAGCTTGTGAATTAAGGTGTTAAATTAAGAAAACTGACAATTATAATGCAAATATGACATGAAGCCTATATGTAATGGAAATATTGCACATGTAGATCTGCTTATTGAGCAGCATAGCATATAACCTAACAAACCTTAACTAGAAACAACAAAAATGGGAAAATTTGGGGGAGTCAGAAAAAGAAAGAATGTTATGTTGAAGAATGAAAAACTTGGGAGAAGTCCTGAGACATTTAAGAGCAAAGTAAAATACCTTGATTATAACAACGAGGTGGATGCAAAGGTCACAATTTACTTTTACTAATTTTACCAGAGTTATCTTTTTTTTTGCTCACTAACTAAATTTCCACTTTGGTGTAAAGAATATCTAGACTATTTTGGCTGAATCTCACTCCTTATGTAAACCACACATTGAATTAATTCCTATAGGCTAAAAGTACAAGATATTTTTCCATGGAAGAACTTTCTGAGCCTACTTAATGACTTTAGCCACCATATGCATAATCTTTCTGTAAAGCTGTCATCAAACTAGGGCTAGAACTAACATTTTTATTTTGAAGATAAAAGAAAATCATCTGAAGCAGATAAAAACTAAAATGATATGTTTAAGAACTCCCACTTTACCTTTACTTATTGGTGGCTTGAGTTGATAAAATTTTTTCATTAAAACAAAATTTTACATAAGGTAGAAAATGTAGATGAGGAGCATTATGTTCTGCTGATCTCAGGATTCAGTATAAGTCATCCATTGACTTTGAATATGCTGTCAGACTATACTGTCCATCAGCCTAAATGTAGTCTTCTTCAATGGTGACTATAATCAAATGTTGACTTTTTAACTTATTTACATATTTGGTCTTTCAGTGTATAAGAATTCTACCACTAAAAACCTCAGCACTACCATATTAGGGAAACAAAGCAGTAATTAAACATACATGTGAGTCAGTTAGGACTTTTTGATTTCAAGGGACAGAAAATAAATCCAAATTGGCTTAAACAAAGAAAGAGAATTTTTGTTTTGTTTCATTTTGTTTTATTTTCTTTTGTTTACATAGCTGGAAAACTTCGAGAAATGACAAGCTTCAAGGATGACTAAATGCTAGAGTTTAAGCAGCATCCCCAGGACCTGTTGCTGAGATCTGCTCACCCCAAGTGAGCTTCATTCTCAGGCTGGTGGTAAAATGACCACCACCAGCTTAGGGACAACATGTTCCTTGCTTCTTGGCCACCAGGAATCTCTTTTCCTGAATGTACCTAATATTAACCAAAGATGAGCCATTAGCTGGCCCTAAATTAACCATGCTGGCTAAAGAAATAAAATGAGCTGGTCTACGGCCATACCACCCTGAACGTGCCTGATCTTGTCTGATCTCGGAAGCTAAGCAGGGTTGGGCCTGGTTAGTACTTGGATGGGAGAATGAGCTGATTGGCTTAGACCAAGGTGAAAGATTTTACACTGGGTGATGGAAGTGGAGGCCCATCTTGGGAGCATAAATGGGGTGAAGAAGGGGAGGTTACTCCCCAGAGAAAAAGTGGTGCATTGTTCCAGAATTCATATGCTTTCCACAATAAGTTAGCAAATTTTACAGTTAAGGCAATGAACGCCACATCGTAGAGAATGGTGTGCAGAGAAGATACCAGACATCACTCAAGCATTTCTCATACTTGTAAGAAGTCCTAGAACCTGCTTAAAACTCACCAGGTATATTAATTTTGCAGCATTTGGGAAGTTTTCAAACATGCAGTAATTGCTGTGGGAGATGATATACACAGACCTTACTATAACTGATTGGTTCAGGAAAGGCCTAATTATGTGTAAGTTAAGTGGGTTAGCTAGCACCAGCAACAGCAAGGACCCGCACATACCCTGAGCATCCCATTAGTATATAATCTTTGTAATGTTTTAGGGAAGCCAATACTGAAAAGAAAAGAAGGTCATTTGTTTAAATCATGTAATGCTGGCCTATAAGCATCTGCAGATCAAGATATAACAACGGCAACAAAGTATGAAGCAGGAGAGAATTAACAGTGGACCAGGGGAAGGTAAACTGTTATCAGAGTCAGGATAATGATGTAGAATTATTTAGCTGGAAATCTGGTTAAGGCATGATAACAAATACAGTCTGGCCAAAGTCTGTCAAGATAGTGCTGAGATCTAGGTGGTTCTAGGCTGTCCTGAATCCCCAGTGACTGTCCAGACTTAAAGAAAGTTCTTTTTATGGTCAATATTTAGAGTCCTTCTTATTGGGATCTGGGCAAAAGAATATACATTCATACACAAAGAGAAAATTATTTACTGTTTTTGTTGTATCAGGGACACATGACAAAGAATTCAAATACAACGCAAATAATTTCAAACTGATGTATCCAGCTATTTAAAAATTGAATAAATAATTTAGCTTTTACACATGGGCAACCCTTGCTAAAAAATTCCAAATCAGAACTCCTCTGTTTGAATCTATTTTATTTTGTTAATAGATGAGCTAATATGATAGGCATTTAATTGTATAATGTATTATTAGCCATTTTCTTTGGCATACCATTAACTTTAAATAGTATTAATATTTAACATTTCATAATACACACTACAAAGTTCTTATTTTTCCAGCTGAACAGAAAATGTGCATTGATAGTAAATCTCTTTAAAGTGGGTTTTAAGATGTTCAGTATGCAAAACTTGTTCCATTTATACTGTTTGATCAGAAATACTCAAAATGCCACAGCATAATAAGGCAAATGCTGTAATATGACAATGCTGCCAAAGCTGTATTATGATTTTGTATTCAAATACAATATATTGCATAATTAGGCATAATTATATAATCTGAATATTTAAGAGAGCATTCAAAATGTGATAGGAGGCATCTAAGTACATCAACTTCTCAGGAATGACTAAATCACAGGATATAAAGTTGTGATTTACATTTGTTATTGAGTAGGAGACTAATTCATGAAGAAGACTGTTCAGAGAAATCTTGTAGCTAACTCAAAATTGTAGGCACTAACCCTGTCTTGGAAGTTTGGCTTCTAGATCTGTGTGAATTTGACCTACCACGTTTTCTCTCCTTGAAAAAACACTATCAGCATTTAGTTTGTTGAATTAAGGCTCAGCACTCCAGTCTCTATCTTGGTCAGTTTGATGTTCTTTAGTACATATATACAAATTATACGCTCAGTCAAGACCAGTGTTCTCAGAAAGGTGTGTCCCTCAACCTGAAGAGAATCAGGACAGAAGGAATGAATGGAGTGCTCAAATCCATTCCCATTTACAGAAAGGTTTCTCAAAGAGCATCCCCCTCAGAGAATGAAGCAGCCAGATCATTTTATCAAGGGAAGACAGTGATAATTAAGGCAACTTAAGCAGAAGATGAAGCTAGGTTTCTTACTACTAAAGACTTTAAGTGTCCAGCTTTAAGTGAGCAACATTAAGGTTCTAAATTTTTCCAGCCCTTACCACAGAGTTTTCCCCACTACTACCAGCACAGGGACATTTGCTTTTATTAAGAACAAAGCCAGCAACTTGAAAAAAATGTTTTTCTTTCTAATCCTGCCTAAATTTTCAATGATCCGAACACAGAGCCAATAGACCGGGTTTATGGTATATTTTAAAAGGAATTGTTCTAACTCAGGGTTTTCAATATGGTAAACCTTTCAGCGATTTGTGTTGCAATTAAGTAGAAAATGAGAAGACAAAATGGAAGATGCCCTGTATCTGTTAGATTCCAATCCAGATAAATTTCTGTAGAATTCATCCTGTTTTCCAAGAGCTGGCCACATCCAAATATTTTCAACCCTCACAGGTCTCTCCTTTTCCTCAGATTTACTCACTTTGACCATTTTCAAATATTCATCTCAAGTTCCAAATTTCCTTGATGTAGTCAGCTCAGTTTCTTACCCATTTTCCCTTGTTTGCATACTTTTAAATTGTTAATTAACATTTAATCTTAATGTTTTAAAATAGTTCTATACATTCTATTTCCTGCATCATTGCATATATATATATATATATACAACTGCATAATCCTAATTAATATTAGTAATATTCTCTTTACACTAATTAAGGCATTCATCCCTTCTCTCTCCAACCAAAACATTTTGTTCTTCATGTACGAGATCATGCTTACCATCAAAATGCCCAGGAAAGTGCTTGTGAGATGATGAATGATTAGTAGTGATGGTGACAATGATAGCATTTATTGAACATTTGTGATGGGATAAATGTAGTACCTGCTACATTTTGCTACCCATTAAACTACTGATCATCAGAACCGTCCTGTTTGGCATTTGTCATTCTCTTTCTTATCTTCGGATGAAGGAACTTCGGAGGAAATGGTGATAAGTAACTTCACTGCGGGTACAGAATCGGTAATCACATTCCAACAGAGGTAAACTCCAGCGCATCCCACGCTACCAAGTACAGTCGATCAGTCACACATGCAAAAATGAAGGAGCCGAGGAGCATGTTTCTCAGTATGCTGCAGAAGTTAGAAAAGCAGTGAGTTTCTGTCGCTTTACTCTACAAAGAGCTGATCTCATTGTGTAAAACCAGCAGCTGGCTATGCCTAGTCGGGGGTGGTCACATGCCACTGCCCACACGCTAGCCCCGTCCTGGCCTACAGTTCTGCCTCAGAGCCTCACAAACTCCTGAAAATCTCTTGGTCACTCTTCAAAACCTTCTCACTTCTCTGAACCTGTCCTTACATATCCCAGGTATAAGTGACCTCTCCTTTCTTCCTCTGATCTTCCTCCCTTTTATCCATACTTTTTGCCATAGCATTTAGTACTATACAGTCATTTCGGATTTATTTCCTTGTCTCTACATTCTCATTTTAAGACCCAGAATTTCTTATAGACAAATATTGCTTCACCCCTTTGCCTCTACTGCCTGGCAAAGAGGTCTGTGTAGCAGTGATGCGAATAAATGGATCTTAATTGAGTTGTTGCAAAAAAATAACACCCAGGTTATGCCTGAAATTAGTTGTCCTACTCTAGAAACAATAATCTGCCCCCTTGTCTCCTGGAATCCCTCCAACGTCACACTCTTACAACCTCTGCAAGAGCAAAAGCTCCCATATTCAAAGGCAGCTCCTTAAACCGTTCCAAACACGGAGCTTCTCTCACATCGTCATTTCACTGGTGGGCAGGGGATTTGAGGGGAAGGAACAGGGCAGTTTCTTTGCCTAAAAGACATTATATCTAAAGACTGAAAAATGATAAGTGCCATTAGCATTCCTTTATTTCAAGTGTTTATGATGCAACAGAGTTTTTGCTTCTGCATGCTGAGCAGTCTCATTTGAGTTTAATATTGGATGTGATATGAGACATGCATGTCTTTTCCATTATAAGACTTTATGTTTCAAACCCCCATACCTCTTGTGTACATATATGACAGATGGTGTCCTGCAAAGCAGTGACCAGTAAGAGGCATGATTGCACTAAATTGGAAGCATGAGGAAGAGGGGTGTGTTTTTATTAAGGGGGCAGAGAAAAAATTTGAGGGTAGTGGGTTAGAAGAAATCACCCACAGATGCTGATCTCTGTCTGTTAGTGGATGTGATTTTTGAATTGTGGTAATTCCTGTTTCTATGACAGTTCATCAAAAATTTGAGGGCACCACTTTTGAAAATTACCCATGGTTTCATTTCCAAACTAGATGCAGACTCTGTGCCTTTGATTATTAGAATTATTCAACTTGCTCAGTGGGACAATGAGGAAGAGGAGTGGTAAATACTATCCTGACTGATATTCTGTAAAAGATTCGTTACAGAAACATGAGGTGGCAGTGCAAACGCCAACACTTTTTAACAAGCACTATCTAAAGACACAGTGACAATCCATGAGTGAGCCAATGTGACAATTTGGAGATTCATTTATCCCCTCCTGTGTGGGTTTGGGGGTAGTCAAATTGAAAGAGGTAGAGACTAACTTTGCTCTACCTTTATTAAACATTTTTAGATAAATTGTGGAAGGCACCTCAACAAATGTCTACAGATTTCCCTCATCCCCAAAGGCTTCAGTTAAAGTCATACAAAATACATCACAGACCAGCTTACCAGTGGGGGAAGGAGAAATGACACTTCAAAAACTTTACACAGCTACTACCAATCTGACAACTCCCTTAGCAAAATTGCTGCCTTTCACTCTGTCAAGCATTGGCTGGAGCTTTCTTTTCAGACAAAGAGGAACACTCAGATGGAAGATGTGTAGATGGAAGTGATAAGTGTGCATTGGCTACACTGACTGTGGGAAAATAATTTCTTTTTGGGTAGAGCTAGTTTTAGGTAGAGCTCAGCTACCCTCACGATCTTGCTGAAGGGACACATGAGCACTACTGTAAAGAGATGGTCTGGGTTAGATTCTAAGAAGCGTTACAAGAGGGGAAGGCTGCTGATCCCCGTAGAAGCATGTCAAGGACTCTTTAAATGGCCAGTAATATAAACAGCATGCTACCAATGCCATACAAGTTTATCACATAAATATAATTGTTTTCGTTTTGAAGAATAATAAAAGCAGAATCCATATGTTATATATTATTTAAAATTGTTCCAGCAAAATGTATTAGTCTCACGGAAGAAGCAATTCTTCCACTAGAGGAAAACAGCAGTTTTATTATACTGCATTGTCATTTGTTTAATTTGTTTGTTCCCAGTAGCAGTTTCACACATTTTTATGAACTGCTACTTTTATAGAAATTCATGTTACTCATGGTGTATATTGCTTGTGTTCATACAGAAGAAACAAAATGGGGTGGGGGAAGGTGTCAGGAAGGAAGATGGCTTGGATTTGCTCAATGGGATTTGGGCTTCTGAGTTCCTAAAAGAGTTAAAAATCAGTGCAGATTCTGTTCAGGACATTGCTGAGTTTTTGTCTGAGTTTATTTAAACGTGGAGTACAAGTTAAACCTTAGATTGAAAGATCTCTTGTGAGCAAAGACAAACTAACAATATTACATGGATATAATTCTGAATAAAAAGTTTTTCAAGGCTTTATTTCTTTATATTTGGATGGATTACTGCAAAATAATGTTGTATTAACATAATTTATGTTTACTACGAGTTGTTAGGCATTTCATTGGTTGAGAATATCATTTTCTTCAAGCATTCCTGATAAATTCAACTAAACCATGTTGTTCATCTACATTAAGCAATGTTTTTAGGCAAATTCGAAATTTTAGAATTTTTAAATTGAAATACTTTAATGTATATTCTCCTTTAATTGATGGATATAAAAATAAATATGGAAAAATCCCACAATAGCGTTACCTTTCGTGTTTTCTGAACTGGTAAGTGTGAATTCTTTTGAAGTTAGATAATTGGGAAGGAGAGTATTCTTAAAGTAGGTGTGTGTATAAGAACCTGGACACAGCTATCTTAACAAGTACAGGGCCAAGTGAAGGTCAGTAGAGACAATATCCTCATTGATATCGGAGTATCTACTCCTGCACAACCTGTGTATTTGTAACATACTTGCAAATTTAAAACTCTATAAAAGTGTAGTGTTATTACAGGGTAATCTGGGTCACTAAGAGCACCCGAAGCCTGATGTTATAGCCATGGACCACAGACCCATGGGAGACAGTGGAAGTCAAACTGCAATTCAGTAAAGCAATCTTTATGAATACAGATAAGTCCAGTCATACATCTTTTACCCTCAATAGCAAATTTAAATTTCTATTCCTTAAATATTCTAAAAACAGAAATGGTCAAATCAGAACCCCTGGCAGATGAAATGCTAACTCTAATAGGTCCAAATCATTCATATTTGATTTTGAAATATCTTGAAAATATCTTTCTATTTATATTGAAGTGTTTGCTCTTAAAGAGATTTAATATTTCTCAAACACACTGAGGAAGACACTGAGAGATATATCAAAAACATCTTAGGTAAAAATTAAGGAAACATTCAAAGATTTAATTTAGGCAAATGCAAGAGAAATAGTACAGGAAGTTCGCAATTCCAGAGACAATTAAAATCAAAAGAATGCAGAGGTCGTCTTAGCCTTGCGTCTTTTCTTTGTAACTATAGATTGACCGAATAATGATAGCAGGTATGATTCTATACAGCTAAGTTATTGCATGCTGAAATATTTAAAAAACTTTTTGCAGCTATCCTTTTATATATATTTTTCCCTTCTTTCCTTCTTTCTTTTCTCCTTTTCCTTATCTATTTGTTTATTGAAAGGAACAGTTAATGCTCACATTTTTGGACCAATTTTGCATGCTTATATCTGGTAATCTGAACAACTAATTTGAAGACAGCAGTATGCAGTGTAACACCCATTGTAGAATTCCTGCCATCTTGTTTAGAGAAGCTCTGTATCATTTCTAATGTTTATTTTTATTATTTTTATTCTCTTTAATTGTTTGATCAATCTTGGATTCTTATATCTGGTAATCAGAGCAACTGCATTGAAAATAACAGTATACAACAACCATTGTTAATTCCTATCATCTTGTTTTGAAATCCTGTATTGTTTTCATTGTTTTTGTATTGTTTTGTTTTTGTCTTTGTTGCTGTTATTTTGTTGTTTTTAATCTCTTTAAAAGAAAAAAAGAAACATTTTTGCATTAAAATATTGAAGAAATACAAAAATTAAGTAAATCAAATATTTACACAGAAAATATTACATCATCTAGTCATATCATAAATAAGTGCCTACCTACATATGCACACAAAGGAATATGCTAGTATTTAGTAAATCATGTCCCAGGTAGCACTTTATGGGTTGTTGTAGGCAGGTGGAGATAAAAATAGAAAGAGAAATAAAAATATAATTCTGTCATAGAAATAAAAATATAATTCTGCCACAATGATTTTTCCTTCCTAAAATGTTTTATATTGAGTTTTACTTGAGTTTTAAGGAGAAAAAGAAATTTAAATGAGGTTGAAAAAAGTGGTTGAACTTCAAATAAACATATATGTGACCCAAGAAATAATAATCCTTAAAAGATCAACTAACCTAAAGAAGTTAGGAATTGAAAGTCCTCGAAAATTTCCACTTTGGTGCAAACCAACAAAGATAAAGAAAATATATAAATCTAAACAGGAAAATAAGAAACGCTATTTATAAAGGTATTAATACAGATATTCTTCCTTCCACATAGTCTTTCAATTTATTTACAATTTATTATTGATGGAGATAATATTTGTATTTATAATCATAACCCTAGTCTTGATTGCTCTTAGTTTTATGCTCAAAAATTCTCATACTGTTCATTTTACTCAAAAATTCACATACTATTCATTTTGATATGCTGTCACTATTCACAAGTGCTTTACTTGAATTTTGTATACATTAACATTCCATCATCTAATTTCTTATTCGAAAGGATCTTAAATAGGCTACTACCAAATTTTTGAATGCTTCACAGCTTCCACACATGATCTCTATTCATAAGCATACAGAGATAGATTTTAAGTTTTGAGTCCTTTTTCATCTGGCAATGTATGTGGCTGTCAGGTATTCTGAGGACAATTTTTCTCCCTTTTAATGAGATTTACTTGACCTACCTATAAATTTATGTGGCTTTATTCTACCTATAAGGCTCACAGCTGCATGAAGGTTTGTTAGATTAATTGTATGTCGGTGTTCCTGGGACTAAGTGTGTACTCTCAGTAAGCAGATATGTCTTTCATTTATAAAAAAAAATTGCTTCTTTCTTTTATTGTTATTGTTGATTTGCTCTAGTCTCTTCTTCAAGAGGGTCATTTCTTTTTGCCTTCTGTATTAGAATCACCTTTATTCATACATCAAACTATTCATATATAAATTTACATCTCTAACTTTCTCATTTGTGTTTTATATAATTCTCCCTCTCTCACTCTGTATCCCTCTCAGTGCGTCTCTCTGTGTCTACCTCTGTCTCTGTCTCTCTCCCTCTCTCTTTGTCTCTCTGTCTGTCTCTTCCTCTTCCTCTTTCTGTACTGTGGTCAAGCTTAGATTTTGACCTTTATAGCAAGGCTATAAAGTGTCACTTAATTAAAATGATATATTTGTCAAATTTTTAGAGACAATCACAAGTATTGGATGATGGGAGATCAGAGATTCAGTCTGCTGTTATTAGCACTGGCTGACCCCATTCAACAGTTCAAAAGCTCTTAACTGGACTCACCCACTTCAGTAAACAACCTCATACTGTTTTGTTTCTACTGGACGACAACCACCTACAATTTCAGCCTCTCTCTCCCTTTCCAAGCAGCTTATGAAAGCACTGTATGTATTTCTCTGCATCAGAAGTGGTAGCACTATAAATCCCCCGTGCACTACAAGTATTGTTGTGGGGTCTCTTTTGAACCAGTATTCTGTGGCACCAGTAGCCCCTGCTGTCCGCCCCCCCAGCAGTATTACTTCCCTTCACCGCATTGTATAGAAGCCACCTCAACTGCTCTAAGTATTCATGGTCAAATATTTCCATTTCTTAAGTATTACAGAAAAGTTAAAGTTTCCATTTTTTAAAATAGTACACTGCACTGCTTCTAAAATTGCTTTGGGAGTGGAAGAATCTGTGGATTGTGAGTAAGTTAGGTAATATGCATGCCTGCCATGCCCATCAGAAATTCTCTCCCAAAGAAGCATCCCTTGTATTGTAAATTGCTCTTCTCTTCCCAGCTTAACCTCACTCCTCCTTTTGGGGGGCTGGGGATTTAGCTCACAGGCAAAGCACCTGCCTGGCAAGCACAAGGTCATGAGTTTGATTCCTGGTGCCAGAAGAAAAACAAAAAACAAAAAGAACAACTACTGCATTTTGTTCTGGGCAAGTTTCTTGTGCTTTTTAATAGATATGCATTACTGCTTGTTCTCTTCAACAATCGGACATCTATGGTTTTTCTACCTACTTCCTAATTGAAGACACTGAGTCAAGACTGCCAAAAAAGGCCATAATGTTTCCTTTACTTGATCTTTATTGTTTCTTCTGTTAAAATTTCATTCTTTCCACAGGCCTGAAAAAACTTACATTTGAACCCAATTCTTTACTTATTCCCTCCTCAGAAGACTGGAAGGTTTAATCATCACTTCCAATTATATTACTCTCAAACCCATAGGTTTATCCCTTAATATTCACCCTTCAAGATATCATTAGAAGTTTGATGTCCATTGCCTGAAAATATACTTCCACTTAAGTGATCACTACTTAGTTTAATAATGGAAAAAACTGATCTCTTTGCTAAGAAATCATTTCTTCTGTATTTATTCCAGTGTCTATAGCATTTGACTGTTCTTATTCTTCTCTGCTAAGTTTGAGTGATTGCTAATAAATATCTTTTTACTATCCCAGTCACTATATTTCTGATAACATTTTTATTTGCCATGTTCATGGGTGTACTTTATTTATATCATCTCAATAATTACAGAACATAACTGGATACACATTGTTTTCTCAGTTGTACTGATAAGGAAACTGAGGTTAATTTTCCTAAGGACACATTGATAGTACATGTATCAACCCCATATTAAATGAAGCCTGAGATGGATTCAATTTAAGGTGAGTGTGGTCTTACCCACTAGATGTATAATGTCCATAAGTTCCATCTCTCTTTATGTCTAAGGTAGACTTGTTGAGTCTGCAGTCACTCTTTTTTCAATTTTAATTCTATGGTTATCATGTCCCTCAAACAAGATAATAGAATATAAAATTATGTGATCCTTGTCTGGAAGAGTTTTAGAGCTAGTGAAAAACAAAAGTACTAAAGTTTGGAAATCATTTTGCCCATTAAATATAAAGCAAAAGTGGTAATGATGACTAGAGATTTTAGGTAAAAAGGTGTAGCTTGCATTATAATTCTATAATACAGATATACTGAGAGGACACTTGCATGGGAAGTGAAGATACTGAAGATTAAAGCTCATCTTTTATTTGTTTCATGAAGCATCATTGCTTTACAGTGACTTTGATTCACCTGAGTATTCCTAGCCCAGCTGTGGGATTCCATTAGACGTGTAACCCACAAACCTCATTGCTCCCTCTTCAGAGAAAATGTTATCTTTAATTGTTTTTCAATTTTCAAAATGTCTTTCTTTCCAAAATGAATGGTCCATATTTTTCTTCAGTATCCTAGTTAAAAGTATCTCCAGAATCACTCTTAACACTCTTTTTCTTGTCTGTTTTTTCCATGGAAACTATGATCACATGAAACTACTATGTTGATTTGTCCGTCTGTCTCTGTGAAGTGAGAAGTTTTGGTGATCTTACTATCACTCCCCAGAGACTGGACTGCTATCCCAGGATTTCATAACAACTGTTTGAGTCTAAGAAAAGATAAAAAGACCCTGAAGTGTAGCTCTTTCAGCGTCTCACTCCTCCATGAAGCCCCTCCACTCTACCTTAGCCTTAGCACAGAAGACGGCAGGACCCAGCTACCTGGCCCCTCCTGGGGGCTCCTTCCTGTCCTCACTTGTCCACTCCTCCCGGGTTTCTTGCAAGACTCACTTTAGGAATTTTAATCCTCCCAGAATTCCTTTGTATAATTTTCCGTTTCATTTTCTGCCTTTACCACTATGTTATACTTCAAGTTAGGGTGTGTATCTCTTATTTTGTTGCCAACAACATGTAGCCCATTACTGAAGACTTCACTAAGTCTTTTTCAATGAATATTTACTGTTGGTTGTTTCTTATATATGGACCAAAAAATAAAGGTTTGCAGGTTGTACGACTATATTTTTGTGAGGTAGTGAATGTTTTCATTGCTATTTCACGTTTGTGTTTTAGAAATTAATTCATTCATATTTATTTTCTCTTGATTCAACACTTATTTCAGATGGTAATCTCTGAAGGATATACATTTTCATTTTGTAATTTATATTCTCCTGAGAAACTATTTTGCTCACAAAAGCTAGTTATCTGATCCCTGACTTTGTTCTCCTAGTGATAATTATGTCAGTTTAGGATATCATGTGTCCAAAGGAGTTACAAAACTTATTCTCAGAAATTTCCAAAACTATGCAATTGATACACATATACCCAGCTCACCTTCACATTATCTTTGCTAGTGATCTTTTCTACCATCTTCCCCTATCTAGAGGACCTAAATCTACATGATTTTGCTTGCCTTTTTTCAGTAAAGTTTTCAAAACATGGGTATGAATTCCTAAAATTAGGTTGTGATAATCTGTCCATTTCATTTCTAGGTACAGAGTCACATGTGCTTGAAGATGTGTGTATTAGAATCAGTGCTTTGAGATAAATTTAAACCATGCTTATAAAAATGGTACAGACAAATAAATTCAAGCATTTCAGGATGCTGCTTCCTCACCTATAAAACATAACTAATAGTTTCTAGTTCATAGAGTTCCAAAGGTAAAAATCAAATGAGATAAATGACTACTACTATTATCTTCAGTGACTAGGATAAAATTTCTTATAATTCTATTTCAAAAACAATTTGTGTATAAATTTTTTATCACTTTCCTTTCCCCAAATAAAGGCATATAATCCATAATCTGTTCCATATATTATTAAATTAAATATTTCCTGGACGATATCCTCTTTCTAAATGAGAATCAGTTGCCATGCAGTAATTCACTTTTATTTTTTTCTGTCAACCTAGTATATCACAGAATCATATACAAAAATTTTTTAATTGGCAATAATTTTTACATCATACTCTCATATCATATGGAAAGGATCTTATTCTTCCAGATATTTATTAATCTTTGTGTCTTTAACTTCACAACTCAGTAAAAAAATTAAAGTATCGTTTTGGAAAATCTCCAATCAAACTCTTTGCCTATGATGTATCTGGTTTTATTTAACTGAAATAAGGGAATTGAATACTTTTAGGCTTTTTGGCTATTCTTAGTCGACTATTTGAGTTTCGTCGTGTCATTCTGTAAGAAACCTTGACAAGTTAAATTTATCCACGCAGAAACCTATCGTTAGGAGACCTGTGAGACGACTATAATTTCCTTCCCATTAGTTTCAATGAATTCCATGCACACGAAGGAGAATTCAGAGAGTGGAGTCTGGAGTCCTGCGTTTCCCATTGTACAGGTATATTGAGGAGGGAGATATAGTCCAGGGCTCCCTAAGTTGTCCCTCAGCTGCACATTACCCTTAATCCTCCTTTGAGCAAATACAGACTGGAGCAGCTATGCCTAACACTGGAAACTTAACTCTTTGAACAAAACAGGCCTGCGGAAACATAGCTTACTCTTTACACAAAACCTGTGAAATGGTTAATATATAAATTTGAGTGTCTTTCCTATTGTAGCCAAAGTGAACCAGAAGAACTGAGCTGTAGCCAGCATGTATTTAAGCATCATTTTTGCCATCTGGATTCTTTTGTGGGGAAAGAAACATTTGAAGGGAATTGCCTTTGGTCACAAAGGTGATTTGACTCTCCTCCCTATTTATATGTTAATCATGGCATAGGCCCCATTGTTCAAAGTTCCATAAACACTTTCTCTTTTTTTTCCTACTGCTGCTTGAGACTAGAAACCATGGAGATCTCAAAGAAAATGTGGGAGAGATAGCAAACATTTTTGTAGACAAAGGACATTTACCTATATGTGCAAAAATCACCAAAATTATTTAATCCAGGTAACAGTCATGCAACCAGTCATTCACAGACGGCCAGTTAGCTACTCCTCATTGACAGCTTTCCTAAAGCACAAGCCACTTGATGTGACAAATCATTGGAGCTCAGTGTTCAAATTCAGATGCTGATTGGCCACTTACTTCCAGATGATCTACGTACTGATTTAATCTATTCCTAACTATTGAACCTAGGAGCAAAAATATAACTGAACTTTCTAAGTCATAATTTCTAGTTCTCCTTTCACCAGAGGCAAATTAGGATAATTCAAAGATGATAGTGAATCTACCACAAGAATATTTTGAAGATTAAAACTTCAGAAGATTGGCACTCACATATGGGAATTATAAAATTCATTTTGGTGTTAAAAGAAAAGGCTTTTCGAGAGTGTGATCTAATTTATTTTATTGTTATGTTTATAGGATTCACAACCATTGGCTACTTTATGATTATAAGATCAGGTAATTTTTATCTCCTGTGAGAGCTCTTTAATAATGCATATTAATTAAATCTCTCTGAATAAGAGACTTAAATGAAACACTGAGCGATGAAGTACAGTCTGTGAAATCCGCAGCTATATATTACTTTAAAGCATACTGAGATAAAACTATTTACTGAGTACTAACTTGTACAGAAGAGTCTTAAGAACTCCTGGAATATATAAAAGCAATATCCACAAGTAAAGCTCCTTAAACCAACAGTAGTGTAATAGATCAACAAATGTAAAATAGTATAACCCATACAACATATTTATGTGCTATTCACATACACACTGAAGGAATGATTGGAATAGAAGCAAATATTATGAGTCTAAAATTCTAAATACTCAACCCCTAATAGTCTTAATTGGAAGCTGATATATTACTTAACACTTAAGCGAGAATGTGTAATGTTTACAAATTAAGAGCAAATTATAAAGTAAGAAGTAAATGTTAAAATACATATATATGTGGGTGCATGTGTGTGCGTGTGTGGCTGTGTTAATCTCATCATTAGAAAGAGGAAAAAACAGCCTTTAAAGTTTCCATTATGCATTATGTCAGGTAGCAAATATCTCCTCAATGTAACTCCAGACATTAAATCTGTCGAGAGGAATGCTGTAAAATAAATGTCTGGGATACCTTCATAAACAAAAATCTTATTTCCATAATTCATACAGCTGGCTGGCATTTATTGGCACGTCAGGTGCAATGGGGACATTTCAGCAACATTAACATGTACAGCATCATTTGTCAACAAAGCAACAATGTAAGCAAATCGTTCAGAACTCATACAGATTTACAGCTTTCTCTGCCAGCTGCTAATTACGGTGTGCTCAGCCTATTTGGTATGGTCTTTTTATTGGAAAATGACAAAGGGGTTATAGTATCCCAGTTTGGAATATAGATGTAGCCTCTTAGTAATAATATGAGTGTAATACGACCATGTAGCAGGGAGTTGTGATCCAGTTTCGCTGGTCTTATAATTGATCAGCTTTGATTGATGAAGGACAAAGAGAAATTCACAGCCTATTTTGTCTCTGATATAAGTAACTGCTAAAACAAAGGGAAAATAGGGAAAAAATACCAAAGACCATGTCATAGCAGTTCTTAATGCTTTCCCCTACAGAACATGACACATAATATTTACCTCTCAAAGAGAATCTGATGTGTTGATTGCTGATAGAGCAAATGTTACAGAAGCCTGCACATTTCAGGATTGTAGATTGTGCTTTGAACAATCAGGAAGCTCTACCACAAATATGCTTAAATAATGTTAAGGTTATGACATAGGGTGACAAACGTCAGCAGTGTCAAAGTTTACATCTATAATCACCCCCTGCTTAAGTTGTTTAGTTTTAGAGAAAGACACAACTGAGCAAGCCAGTGATGGAGTGTCAACTCTACCTTCAAATACTCCGGACTGTGTCAGGACACATTATAATCTACAAAATGGATAGTGGGGCTGCCTTCGTAGCCAAGATGTAAATCTGTGTTCAGATATATAAATGCCATCTATTCAACCAAAATATAAAAAGTAAAGTGATAAATACTTAGTCAAACATTATTTAGATTTATCCCATCCACAATCTTATTAAAACCTACTAAACTCCAGAATGAAGATATTTGACACTGTGCAAATCAATTGCTTTTACAGCTACTGAGTTGAGCAGATATTAAAATATTTTCGACTCTGCTGGCACCATATTTTCAACCATTCCTAGAAATGAAAAAATCAGGATACAAATGGATGACTGGTTCCCAAATGCATAATACTAAATAAGTATAATTTTCATGTCTCTATAAATAAAGATTTTTAACTCCAAAAGTTGTTTACAGATAAATGGAGTCTTTCTAGCTTGCTTAGTGGTTCTGTGTAATTAATTTTCTTTTACATATTTGCTACTATGTACTATGATACTTTATTGCTACTCCTTCACTAGAATAGGATTTCTAAAACAGAAAATAGAGCCAGGAATAAAGCTCAGTGGCATAAGCACCTGCCTGGCAAGCACAAGGTCCTGAGTTTGATTCCTGGTATCAAAAAGAAAGAAAGAAAGAAAGAAAGAAAGAAAGAAAGAAAGAAAGAAAGAAAGAAAGAAAGAAAGAAAGAAAGAAAGATAGATAGAAAGGAAGAAAGAAAGAATATAGTGTGCAGTTGTGTACTAACAATACCTAGGATTGCTGGAACATAGTAGTTGCCAAGTTAAAGCTAGTCAAATGAATGAATAAACACATGTTTATGTGAATGCTGGGGTAGCACTGGATGGTATTGTGAGGAAAGAGAAATGTGTTTAATAATTCTTTCTTGACTATACCTTCTTCTAAATCTTCTGAGACGTGTGTCTCCTATATACTTTTCTCTCTTTTTGGCTTCATGTGAAGTTCACTTACAAAAGAGTATCTGAAACACAGAAACATTAAGATATAAAATATAAAGTATCTTTAAAAGTATTCTTCTTTCCTGGGGAATTATTATTCAAACCAAGATCCATCATTGGAACTGAGTTTCAAAATTAAATTGAGAATTTAGAGCATTACTTTTAAGTAAAGAAGTATTTTTAAGATGACCATACTGTTTTGGTTTCCTTAAGTAGAAAAATATTCTCTTAGCTATCCCAAAACCACACTTGCATTGTGCCAAAGAAAGAGGTGAGGTTGGCTGAACTATCTAGGATTCTGTAGCATCCAAATTATTAAGGAATAATATAAGAGTTAAAAGACACAGTTTCTAGAATGGAAACATGACCTTACTAAGAAAGAATGTTATTGCTTTAATTCATGTTAACATAAAGTCCTTCTAGATAGAATGAATATAAAAAAGTCCAACTATCTTGCTGGAGAAGAATACAGCCTTTTCAATCCTAATGACCATCACCTCTATGTTGCAATGCTTGCTACTAAAACTAAAGACAAGCAAAATGCCTTATTTTTTACTGTTGAAAAGATGCTAAAACTTTCAATGCATGTGATAACAATGTCAGATAAACAGTTGATGTAATCAGACAATTTTGAAAAGAGGCAACTTAAATTTGAAATTCAGTATTTGTTAATAGATGGAAATAATCAATCTTAAAAAAATAGTATTGGGGAAGAGGGTGATCTGTATAATCCTTAAAGAGAAACATCCAAAATGGGTCTTAAATTTACAACACTTATTTGACTAAAGCTATCATATCTAAAGCAGAATAATATCCTTGAAAATAAGTTACTTTTAGGGGCTGGGGATTTAGCTCAGCGGCAAAGCGCCTGCCTGGCAAGCGCAAGGTCATGAGTTTGGTTCCCAGTACCAGAGGAAAAAAAAAAAAAAAGAAAAGAAAATAAGTTACTTTTGCATACTTTTATAAATTAGCATTTGTTTTAACCCTTACAAAAATTGTTATCCTTATCTTTGTTTAGAATCATTGTTGTGGTTTTAGAATATTCTGTTTTATCCTTCAGATAACTTAGCTTACAGTAACTAATGAATCATACACGTTTGCAATAGAATGAGTTGATATTTTCCTGCTTATTCTTTACAGAAAGTATTTCCAAAATTTTGGAAATATTTCTAAACATGCTTAATTATTTTTAGAGGTGTATGTTTGTCTTCACAAAAGTGGTATTCTAAGTGTAAAACCTTCATAGGTAATCATTAACTCAGATCTCTGAGGAATTCAGAAGACTCGTTTATTATCTGCAGTGACACATGAGAATCCCGTTGGAAACACTCTTAAAGCGGACCACACCCTTATGCCTTACTAATTTCAGTGGACCTCTCCGTTCTGGCCCTCTTCTTAACCCTCCCTCTAACCACTGCCTTTCTCCACAGTAATAAATATCAACTAAGTCTATCGCAAGCATAAACGATGGAAAGTGAACTTCTTGAGAACTAATTTGTAATTCAGAATACTTTGCAGAATTCAATAATTCTCTTATTATCACTATTAGTTGATTTGCTTAAATAAGAAATGAAAAATTAATGTGTCATGAACATATAAAAATGCCCATGATGAATACAGCCATGAAGAACTGCAAACATGTACTAATAAAAATAAAAATTAAAAAATATGGCAAAGAGATAGAAACAAGTAACTGGTATTCTTTTTCATAAGAGCATTAAAAAGTTATAATTTGAGGTACATATTACATACGATGTATCTGCACCCACAGATCTTAACGAAGACTGGGATGAGAGGAGTCCACTCACCTGTAGGGCCAGTTTATGAGAAAAAGCTGTAACATGGTCTTGCTAAAAACAAACAAAAGAGTGGTCATGTCAACTAATCCTTCTAGCAAACTCTCTAGATGTTAGTTACTGGCTTATAGGTGTGAGCATTAATTTAGTCTCACAACTCATTTGCTCTTTTTTTACAAGAGAGAAAAACAGCAAGCAAGAAAGAGGGTAATCTCCAAATGGAAATATTAAACTTTCACATAATACAGAAGGGTGGAGAGAGAAAGATTTGATAAGGAAGTGTTATTTACTTACATAAAAAAAATCATTCACCAAATATGTGGCCATTTTCTAATATCTGTAGCAAAATAAAAACATCATTAAGCAAATAAATTTGAGAGTTGACTATCCAGACAGTCCAGAGAAGATGTTGTCATTGCCCACTTGTGCCTCTATAACCGATTATGTGAGATTAGATGACTGATAAAGAACGGAAATTTATTTCCTCTCAGTTCTGAGATTTTACAAGTCCAAGATCAAGGTGCTGGCATTGGCTGGGAGCCTTCTCTCTTCTTCACATAGGGAAGGCATCAGGCAAAGAAATGTGAGTCCACTCCTACAATTTCTTTCTAAGCCATTCAGTAGAGTGGAGCCTTCATAGTCTAAACACCACTCAAATGCCCAAAAGACCCCATTTCTCAAGAGGGTTTTCTTAGAAATTAATATTCCAACATATTAAGTTTTTGAATATACTTTTAGATCATGATAGTGATTTTAAGGACATTTTGCAGCAATAAGTTACAAATAGTCTAGAAGGAATGTTGAAATACAAGAAGAAAAGGTTATGGTAGAACATTTAAACTAATGAATTGACCTAAAGATACTATTACAACAGCAAAGAAATCAAGCCTGTGAGGTGGAATATAAAAGTCTGGCTACAGACAAAATCTTGGTGAAAAATGGTTTAAAATGTAGTAAGGGACTGATCAAAATTAAAAATTCCAAGTTCTTCTGTTTTTCTAGAGGGAGATCAATGACTTCAGATTGAATTAAATGAAAAGTACGTGTTAGAATTTCAAGGTCACCGTGTAATGTTGCGTAGACAGCCACCCTTACCTAGAAGGTAGCTGAACAGGAAGAGATTAGGAGCCGACTTGAGCAGCTGCCCACGTCTGCCGCAGCATGGACTCTTACCACACTGCCTAAACTGCTACCACAGTGAGGTGCTCTTCCCTTTCAAAAAAAGGTGCAAGAGGAAGGGAAATTAAGAAGAATTAAGATGTTTAATGTACCTATATTAACTTCCCACAAGGAATATAATCATTATATACTACATAGACTAATTAAGTTTTATGTTATGTGTTTCCATGATAGAAAGTGTGCAGCTTGATGGAAAGTGTGCTATGTGGCTATTGGAGATAGAAATCCTAATATCCTGGACATGGAAAGTGTGTTAGTCAGTGTTCCACTGCTATGACAAAATATCTGAGAAAAAAATTAAGGAAGAATGACTTGTCTGGGCTCGCAGTCTCCTGGGCTCCAGGCCCTGGTGATCTGGTTGCACTGTTTTGGGGCCTACAGTGAGGTGAACCATTATGACAGCAGGGCAAGCAGAGGGAAGCTGCTCGCTTTGTGGTAGCCATGAAGCAGAGAGAAAGCAAGAGGTAGCTGGGGACAGGACATTCCCTTGTAGGTTATGCCATCAGCCACTGACTTCCTCCAACTGCCCCATCTTCTCACTGAGAACTCAACTTTGAACCTCATGGATGGTGCGCCATGATCTAATCACCTTCTGAAGACCCTACTCTGAACACGTAATCTCTTTTGGGAACACTGCTGGTACAAACCATCACAGAAGGGAGAGGACAAGGATCTTGCATAAGGTTAGAAAGGGACCTGAAAATTCACAGGGAAGGAGTTCCATGTACAGGACTTCACTGAAAATAAAACATCATAGAAGACATGAGTGTGTTCAAAATATATCATACATATTGAACCCCCAAATACAAAATATGTGACAGTAGGGAGGATGATGGGAGGATGAGGTGTGGGGGGATGACTAAAGTATGTTATCGTGAGTACAAAAAATTGACTGAATCAATCTGATTGATAATAACATTCAGAGGATAATAAGAAACCAATAAAAAACTTTCACAATTGAGAAAGAAACGTAATCAGGCCAAAAAAAAAAAAACATCAGCGCTGAACAGGAGCAAACTATCTGCTGGAAGAAATGTTCGCTATGGAGTAGATAATTTTCTTCCTGCTCACAAAATTTCAAGCCTTAGATGCTTCAAGTGGAAGAACAAAGACCATCTGAACAAACATGGATATTTAAATACTGTTGTTGCAGAGTATAGATAATTTCAGTCAGCTTTCTCCCAACAGAAAATAATGCAGTTTCGTAAAGGTGTGTGTACATATATGATCCTATTAATGCACATTTCCCACAAAAATAAATTTGATCCTAAGTGATTTGAATGTTTCAAAATTAGGAAGACAGAAAGGATTCTTGGAATAACTACAGTAAAAAGTTGTCAAAAGAAACAATCATAAACGACAAAGGAAAGAAACCATTACTACCAAAATCAGAGGAACATGTCTCAGAGTCCAGAGAACATACTTTTCATTCAAAATCAAAAATCTAATATCTTCAGGCAGTTAGCACTCACCATATACTTCCAATCTAACCTCTCCTAACCCCTTTCAATTGCAGCTGAGGGACATGGGTCATTTTTTTTTTCTTTCTGTGCTGCTGTTCTCTTATCTTGAATATCTGCCTCAGTGCATTTTAAATGGCTAAACTATTTGCTTAGAATTCAGGTGTTTTTCTTAACAGATTATTTCTGATGGAAGCTGTTCCTATCACATATTGTTGCATTCCAAATGCCCCCCTGCATATGTAACCACGAAAGTAATTTCTTCCCTATCCTCATCAACACTTCAGTTAGTTAATAGCTGCAGGCACATGTTATAAAAGAAGTTGCTGAAGAAGGGAACTTGAAGTGAATTTGGCATAGAGTCATGGATGGTACTAAACACATGGATGAAGTTATTTACTTAAAATTTCTCTTGTCGGCCTGATTTGGCTATATTTTCAAAATTGACACATACTATGCTGTAGACTTCTATTTTCACTAGCTGAGAAACAGAACGATTACAGACTTTTGCATGTTATGCATTTTTAAATATCACCAAGTTAAACTTAGATTTTGATTTCATGCCCAGGACCAAGTGGAAAAATCTCCATCTTCAATAGTTCCTATTATTTTTTAGTCACAGGGCCACATACTGCATTTCTTCGAGAAGTATAACTCCCACTTGGAATTCCAAGCATTGCATAACCAGCAGAGTATTCATATAATATGAGACTCCGGAGGCCTTATATCCAAGTCAGATATTTCATCTGCAGGAGATTCTTCTTAGCAGTTAAAAATCTTAAACTCATAATTCAGAATGGAGCCAACATTTAATTCATCCAATAAATATTTATTAAACACCTTCTTCTGCTACTAGTATCGCAACCATGATTACCACTTTTACATAGTTCTTTACTGCTTGAATAGCTTTTATAAACCCCACCTCATTTAATCACTACAGCAAAATTGCCCACTGCCTTGAAGGACCTTAGAGTTCCATAAAATAGATTAAACTAATTCCCAGAAATAATGAGCTTTAGAGGTTTTGTCTTTAATTGTACTGGCTACTATAATACCTTAGATTATTTTGTCGAATTGATAACTGATCTTGGGCAAAATATTCATATGCACAAATGTATATTTATCTACTATTATATTGTATTCCTTTATCACAATGTAATAATTTTTAAAATAAAAAACTCAATAAAATATATTAGGTATATCAATGACATACCTTTAGGCATGTCATATTTAAAATAGGACCTATTTCTAAAAATAGTTTCCCTATATATGGCACAGGTCAGATTGGATTCATCAGCTGTAGTTTGCCCACATTTATATTAAATCAACAATTCTCAAAGTTCATCTGAAAACATTAATAGCTATAGCAGTCCCTAGTCTGGCCTTCATAGGTTAGAAAAATAGAATTCCAAGATTGAGGAAACTTTAACAACTTATCTGATTCTATTTATCTTTATACATTTATCATTTATTTTCCATATAGTGGTCTCTATATTTGCCTTGATTTCAGGAATTTATGTTTCATAATAGCCTGTACTACTGTCTCTTCAAAATGATTGTTTTTCTTAATCATGGAAACCTTCATCCACAAGGTAGATGGGAGTAGACATAATAAGTAATGGTAATAGGATAAATTAAAAAGTTAAATGCTGTTTCTCCACTATAGATAATATTCAGAAGTGTTAAACTGGCCAGGTGTGGTGGCGCATGCCTGTAATCCCAGCACTTGGGAGGCTGAGGGAAGAGAATCACTGCGAGTTCAAGACCAGCCTGGGCTACAAAGTGAGCTCAAGGCCAGCCTGAACTGCATAGCAAGATCATGTCTCAAAAAGACCAGAAGTGTTAAACTGAGTACTCATTAGGAATCAGAAAAATATCACAAATTTAAATACAAGAGGGAAGTCTCTGCTTACCCATAGGACTTGACCATTTAAAACCTGACTTCCTGATTATTCTGATGAAGTGGTTAAATTCCCTTGTATGATATTTGCCTTTTCATATTCCAATTATAAAAATATAGGTAAGCATTTTTTACTTCATCCAGTGATTAAAATTTTACATGATACAGGATTTAAAATTTTCCATTCTCACTCTTTTCAAACTATATTCTATTAAGCGTGTCTCAATTCAAACAAGAAAGTATGTAGCTTAATTTGGTTGTATTTCTTTCCTATAGACATTCAATTGTTTATGATTTTCTTTCAAAATGACTTGTTAATCTTACCCAGTCCCAGTCTTGTGCCTTCAGTTTACAGGGAACATCAACTACTGGATACTTATCATACCCTTTCACAAGGTACATATTTCAAGATCTTTTCACATAACATAAAACAGTACAGCATTCCTTAATCATTATTAAAGCCATTCTTCTTTCCCACTTTATTAAATTCAAAAGGCAAATCAGCTAGTTTTTTTTAATGCATCAGCAGAAGTATGTCATTATGAGGTATTCTTAAATAATATATCTTCATAAAATGATATAGGTGGAGATTTAAAGAGATGTAAGGAAAGAAATCGGAACCATCTGGATATCCGAGGTAAAGAAAAGTTTTGCTAATGGTTGTCATGTCCACATTACAAAAATAAAACTGTATAGTTGTCTAACTGGATGGGAAAAGGAAGGCAGAGCCATCAAAAAGTTTAAAAAGAAGACAGTTAAGGAATAAAGCAATTGGCTTTTCTTCCTTGTCATACGCAACATGTACGCACACAAATAGGACATGTAACTCCCCTTTGATTAGGCAAGGTGGTCCAATAATTATTTTTAAACCGCAGCAAATACGCAAGCTCTAATCTTGTCTGTTTCAGAGTAATGTTTCCCAGTATGATAGAATACTTATTTAAACAGGTGTATCATTCTAGAGATCTATATGTATAGTTTACCTTGAAGTCAATTGAAAACAGAATATTCCTTATTGACTTTGCCTGTGCAGCTGCTGTACGCCATCAATGGGGCTCACATGGATGTAAATAGAATGAATCCACTCCTCACTGGCCCTGGGCCTCCTTGAGTCATGTGAAGTAGGTTTCTGATTCCTTTATGTTCAGGCACAGCCAGAGAGACAAGAGTGCT
This sequence comes from Chinchilla lanigera, assembly GCF_000276665.1. NCBI lineage: Eukaryota > Metazoa > Chordata > Mammalia > Rodentia > Chinchillidae > Chinchilla > Chinchilla lanigera. The sequence continues at coordinate 10,027,232 of NW_004955440.1, forward strand.
ACTGTCTTCTGCTGGTGCTCAGAGTTACCTCAGGCTATGCAGGGGAAAAATGCTTTTTTCTTATTTTTAGGCCTGAATCAGTCTACGCCACTAAATGTATTCTTGTGAATACAGATCGCACTTTGTTGTCATGCTCATGGGAAGGCAAAGGAGTAACCTGTTTGGACGCAGCTGCAGGCCACCTGTAGAGAAAGTCAAATTAGGGAGAGACCCCACTGTTCTTTGCATTAATGCTTTTTTATTGTTGTTTGACTTTTCCCCCCTCTGTCTGTGTATCTTTTTCAACTAGGGAGATCGGGAGCACATTTTAAGGCCTTCTGTCCCTTTAAGGCATCTAGTGATTGAAAGGACTCTAAGATTTGAAAGACTGTAAAAACTCCCCAGTTACCAATGAATGATGGCAATACAAAGAATCTTAAGCTGTTGAAGCTGAAGTAGTCTTCTTACAGATTTAGTTTGTGTGGTGAACTTCCAGCAGCAGCTCTTACAAGGTACTGTTCAAATATTCCCACCTATCTGCGCTGCTCCTCCTTGTAAAGATCTATCCTGATCTCGGTGGAAAAGTACTCATCCATATTAGCAGTTAACTTTGCTACACAAAGGAAAGGGGAGGGAAAAAAGTTCTAAGAAGAAAAAAAAAACAGACTCTTCTTCCTTTCCTCATCTACCAATTTGAAGCTTTAAAAAAGAAGCCCATAAATGAAATATCTAAATTAGCCATAAATATTAAAGGAGGGAAATGCACAAATAAAACTTGTTTCTGGAAATCTTGATTTTGGCTGAATATCAAAAACCATTTCCTGACAATTAGATCCATTAGACTGCAAAACAATCTCTCAAAGTAGCGGTTGTATTGCTTACAAGATTTAGCGTTGAAGGTTAGACTCAAGACAGTTACAGATAGCAGGCTTAGATGCAGGGGGTCACTCCAGCAGTTGGGGAGTCCAACTCTTTCAAGACTACTTGTTTTTCTTGCCTTTGTTCCTTTCACTGTATTAGAAAGTAGGACCGGAATTTTCTAATATTCTCCATCATGGATTCTTTTGAGCCACTTTAAGTAACTGGGACCAAATCGTACAGACTGGCCTGGATGTGTTCTTGTGTACACCGGGTAAGCAAAAAGTCATTGCAGTTACTCTAAATCAGAGCAGCAGAATCTCTTTCCTTCAGCTCCCCATGTTTACCAAGCAGCATTATCTCAGTGAAACATCATGTAATTACAAAATTCAACCTTTCATCATCAGTATTTTTCCAGTATAAACTTACAGGCACAAAATGTCCTTTCAATCAAAGTATTGCATCTAAGTAGCTACTAAGAGGTTCACTAATAAATTCTTTTTATAATGAGGCTCCACTATGTTAGCCCTGATCATCATGATTTGATTCATTTGGTAAACATGGGTTATATAACCACCTAAATTCTATAGAATTAAAATAGAATTGCTGCAATGAAGGAGTGACATTCAGACAACTTTAATTCTCAGCTGTGTGGCATTTGTCCTGAAGACTCTACTCTGCTTTCTTCTAAATGCTATATTTTTGAGCTTTGCTGAGGAAAAAATTTAAAATCCTGTAATAATGCTCTTAGAGTAAAATTTCTGCAGTTATATCACATGTCTCTAGTTCTGTCTTCCCAAAGAGGCCTTCACAAGAAGCTGGAGACCGAGGCTATCAGATTAAGTGACACAGGCAGGGTTTGAGAGGAGTTCTGACTTGCGACTTCTTGTTATGTCCACATTTACTCTATGGCTTTTCCTTCAAAAGATATTTTTCCACATGACATTCTATTCCACTGGGACTGGTACACAATTAATACATTAAACTATACCCAAGTGCAGGAGTTCTGCCCAGGAAGAAGGCATTCCTAGAAGCATAAGCACCACATATAGCACCATACCACAAGATGCCTGGAGCCCAGGATTGGAAAAACGACAGAGAAAACCATAAACTCTCCCAAGCTAATGGTTATTCCAAAGTGTACTACCATAAAGCAGATTCAGGATGTGTAAAATAAAAGGACATTTGACCTCCATGATAAGATGGGACTGATGGGCCACGGAAAACCAGCAAAGACCCACCTTAAAAGCATTCATCTACATCTTTTGAATAACTTGTGTTTGGAATTTGAAATGGTTTTATACTATTTTCATCCTTCTACATTTTCTTTATAGCTCAACATAGACATAGTTTACCCACTGAAATGGAAAGCTGATTTAAATATGGTGGCAGCAATTATGCTATAATAGTAGCGCAACAGAAAAAATATTTCATTCAAAGCCTTTGTTTAAAGCTTGGCTCTCCTACTTGTAATATTTGTATAGATATTTCATTGGCCCTCTATTTTTTTGTCCTCCAGAAGGTGAAGAATAATCACAATAACTTTTTCCCTTGTTGTTGTTATGAAATGAGGTATGAATGTGAGATTCTTCTGTTATCTGCAACACACTATTTCAATGTAATCTATTATTTATTTGCTTCGAATTGTTTAGTAGCTTAGTGAGAATCATATCTTAATTTAGCCAGCTAATTATTACCTTCTTAGCACCCCAATTTGATCTCTGTAAGCACTCAGCCTATATCACAGTAATCGAAAGTAAAATGGAAAAGACAGAAGCAAAGCATAACAATCCTTATTTCAACCATTATATATGGATAACTTCTATTTCTGTCAGCTAGGTATGTGATATTCTGCACCCAAACTTAACGCTTAGCTCATACAGCAATTTTCAGTAGCAGGAATCCCATATGCTTTTGATGTAAGTAAAAGATGTACACTTTCCTCATGGTCAGCTCTACAGCCTGGACCACTACAGGTTCTGTCCACATGTATAAGAGGCCAAAGGGCCTGTGAACTCAATTGTCTCCACCATGTACCAATATTCGCTTCTCTTGCCTTTCTTGAATGGGTACTATCCTGTTCAAACATCGTGAACGGGAATGATAAATGGCATATGGAAAGTCATTACACATGAAAATGCTAAATTACATTACTTTTAATACAATGCTATATACATATCTATACACATAATGTATATCTCTAAGAGCCATCAGGATGAAAGATTTCTTGAAATTATTTTCTTCTCCCCAACTATCAGTCAATTTTAGTTTTAATTTTTTGTAAAATTTGGAAAATGGATTTAGCAATGTCGTAAACAATTACTCGCCCTTACATTGTAATCACGCCATTCTACCTTGGAGGAGAATTAGAACCAAAATTCTATTGTTTCAGGCAGGGCAGCATCTGAAAAGGCACCTTGAAGAGGGCTTTGAGACTCTTACTTAGCAGAGACACCAAGGAGAGCCCACTTCCTTCCCTGTTATATTTTACAGTTCTTATCTTTGGACTTAGAACTTTTGCCAAAGAAACTTTGCTTCCCAGAGCAAATCATCCTTTTAATTTAGGTTCCAGGCATGTCTTACAGTTTTGCAAACATCAATGCATTATCAAAAGCCCTGTGAATTATTAGTCATCTGAATACCAGCTATCCATTTTTTCTGATTGCTTTTTCATTTTAATTGCTCCCATTTCCTGTCCTGACCTTAATGTTTCAGAGAAAAGGAGGCAGCCTACAAAAGACAGACAGAGAGAGATCTTTTATTCGTGAACTCCAAAGTTTCAGATGTCCTAATTCGACCAATACATTAGCTGCAAAGCCTCAGAATGCTGTTTTGCAGTTTTAAAAATGATCATACTCAGCTTCTTAGAATTTTTTATGCCTGGAGGATTCCACACGAACAAGGGCACCCTTGTTAACAAGTTGCAGTCTCTCCAAAACAAGATAGGGTTGGGATATAAATCATCATTTCAGCGCACAAAGCTATGTTCTCCACCCCACTGAAGGACTTCATTTACATCTAAAATGGTTAATACTGATCTCCACCAGAACTTCTAAGTGGAGGAATGCAGCTGCCATGTGCTTAGTGACTTTGAGGTTAGGAAAGAATGACATCACCAAATTTAAGCACATTATCATGGTGACATAGAGGCACCTTGTTTTCTCTTCTGTAGATAGAGCAAGGATTGTGCTCGCTGCCTTGTTTTTTTCTCCCAGAGAATACCTTTCCCTCCTCCCTTCTTGGCAGCTGCAATAAGAAGGGTTGAAAATGTCACTTCAACTCATGATGAATGATGCTTGACCTCTGGACGGGTTACTCTGATTTTATGCAATTCTAAATTAATATGGAAGATCTCAACTAAAAGGACTTTAGATACTATGAATTGTTTCGAAGAGCTCTGGGATTATTTTGCTGGTATAGTCCTTTGAGGGTTGGGAGAAAGAGTTTATGCTCCATAAGCAAGGTAAAAGACAGAGTACGCTAACATTTTTATGTGTTTTCTCCTGTGAGATTAATATCTTTTCATATTAGAAATATTGTCAGTAAGCAGAACCAGTCTGTGAAAAAAAAATTCTCAAAAGGGCAACTGGCCCACATGTCTTTGTTGTTTTTATTTGAATATAATTAATTATGTAAAGCAATAGTTAGTGGAAGATTAACAATTAGTAGATTCTGTCAAGTAGTCACACGGAAATTACTAACTAATTGAACGACTGGTCCTCTATTGTGTCAGAAAGCAGTGCCGAGAGTCATTCTTTTTATCTTTTTACTTTGTTGTTTTCACAGATCCCCTTTTTTCTAAGATGTATGTTTCACAGCAGACTAATAAATAAATAACCCTGGTTGTAATTTCATAGTGTGCAAAAGGGTTTGAAATAAAAACACCTGTTTTAATTAGCATTATGGTTTGTTCACTTTAAAAAAAAAAGTGATAATCCTGATGCAGGGAGCTGACATTTTTAAAGCTTTGAATTTCCATCTGTATCTTATATTATGATGTTTCAGGATTGTCATGAGTTAATTATGTTAACTTGGGAAGCATTGCTTGCATTTAGAATGAAAAACTTCAGCTTGAATAGACAGAAAAGCAGATGCTATCTTTCTTGTCAATTGCTTTGTTGTGGGCTGCCTTGCAACTTTACATGTATTTCAGGATCTAAAGGGAAGTGTAAATCTCTATTTATTTTAAGTTTTACATAAACTACACAATTTCAGTATTCTGTTTTGGCTCTATGTGTCTTGTGTATCTTTACATGTGGAGTTTTCCTGCCCCCAAATTCAGAAATCCACAGTCAAATGATCTCTTCTTTAATTCTTAATTTGTTTTGTTGTGCCTAGACATTATGGAGATTAGTGCATAATGAAATTTAAGAATAGGACAACTCCACTGGCTCTATCCTCTCTCCTGTTAATTTTTCGACCACCTTTTTTGTTTTTATACATCAACCTTTTCAATGGTATAAAAATACACGCAGCATCTGGGCACAACAAGCCACGTTAAGAATGGGGTAGGCACTCTAAGTAGGAATTTCCATGCCTTTGTGAGTTTAATGTTCCTCTGACATAAAGAGCAGCTGTGTTTATGTCAATAATTACACATTGAAAATAAATGCATGTACATGTGTTTCTTTATGGGATTAAGGGTGTTAGAGATGGCCTCACAAAAGATTTTTGTCCTGCACATACCTATCAAGAAAGTTTCCCCCAAATTCAAAGCCAAGTTATATTGTTTTGAGGGTCAGGAATATTACTGTGGACAATTGGACTTCTAGGTTTCAACAGACAAAATACCGGCTAGGTATGTTTATCATTATCGTTTTCCTCTCTACCTTACATCTATTCTCTACTTGTCCCTATCCTGCTCAGTACCCAGGATCTGAATTGACGTTTCATGCTTAAGGCCCCTTGCAAAAAGACTCCCCACTGGATCAAGCCAAGAGGAAGTATCTGCAGGAGGCAGTGAAAGAATGCTACGATCACTAATGTCTATCCTGAAATTAATGCCATAAGCAAAAAGCCACCCCTTCCCAGGAAAGACTGATGGAGGGAATGTGGTTCTGGGCTGCATTTCTGGAATGTTAAAGCTTCTTTCTGATTTTAAAGAACGGGAAGTTTCGAATCCAAGTACTACCGTTCATACAATGATTATATGACAAAGTTAAAAACAAGGCAAGAAAAATAAGAGAACTGGTATGATAGAGTAGGACACTTTAATGCGCAGGAACCAAAAGACAGCTACGAAGTATATTTCTTGTTTGGGGACAGGAAATGCACCAGTAACAGATACTCAGGGGCTGAGTAAGGTGGAACGGTGGGTTGTGGCCATGCAGTAAAGCCCTTGAATGATAGAATTGGAAGACTTTTTAAAGTATATGACAAAGGTATGTTCAGTATCTAAATACAATCTGTAAATGATATGTACTGTGGAGGTTTATTCAAGTGCCTTATCACACATTCAAATTAACATATGACTGTTCTATCACTTAAAAATAGCTGTGTTCATTAAAGGAAATGTAACCTAGATTTTCAGAAAATTAAAACCTAACATTCCTATGATTATTTTGTGACTTTAACGAAGATTTACAGTTTAGTACTGCCTTCTGAAACATTTTGAACTAAGAGAGTTATAGGTCTGGTAGGTTATCTGTATTTGACCAACCAAGTTTCCAATCTGATAGCAAACAATTATACCAGCTTGATTACTTAGACACAACTGTTGGACCTGGGAAACACCAATCCATGTGTTTAATTCTTCTCAGTTTTTGGTATGTTTTGCCCCATAAATTTTACAACACATTAATTCTTATTAATTGCATTACCTCACAGAGCTTGGGTTAGCAGTGCACCCTGTTTAAGCACAGACAATCTAAATTTCACAGTGTGACTTATTCAGTGTATTTAAGACTAATTCCACTCTGTTACAGACCAGACTGTAATGGAACTTACCTTGTCAAGCAAGCTAATATGTCTAGATGCTGAACTTTGGAAATATATACCATTAATGTAGAAGTCCATGTTGTTTGTTAGATATTTCTTTACAATTAGGATCTAGAACTTATAAACCTCATGTCAAAATAATTCTATTCTCATTTCCAGTACATAAATTTAAAGGTGCTGTGCTTCTTCTTCCTTTGTACAGTTCCATATGACGATTTTCTTTCCTAGCTGATCTAAGTAGTTTTGCGAACTAGTTTGGGAATAGGATAGGTTCCTGTTAGCTGTGATTCTAATTTCCTCTATGAACTTGGGCAAGTCACTAATCTTTCTGATCCTGAGAGCTTCAATTGTAAATTATGCAAATAACAAGTATCTTGCTTAGTTTCTATGAGAACTGAAGACATTCAAGTATGTAAAATGTCAACCACAGTGACTGGCTTGGTGTTAGCAGGACAGGTGTTAATGGGTTTTGCTGTTATTGGTTTGTGTTGTTATTCCTGCTGTTGTTATTATCCAGCTTTCATTTCCATGCTGATAACTCTCACATTCGTCTGTCTCATATCTACCCCTTTCCTAAGCTCCATACTCCAATTTCCAAAGGTCTCTTTCGCTTTGCTACAGGAAAGTGTCATTAGGATCCCCAAACCAAACTAATTGTCTCTACACTTTCATATCTCTACATATCATATCAAAGACAAACCAAATGAAATTGCTAGGTAATCTTTCTCTGGTATCCTGTATGTGGCAAATGCAAACCTCATCGTTTTGACTACAAACAGGAGTTCTACTTAGTCCTTTCTTCTCTTTATCATTCCCAAGTTTTGTTTGTTTAGTTTGTTTGCTTGACTGTTATCAGTGAACATAGGACCTTCACATTGAGCTGCACCTGCAGCCCTTTTACTTTGTGACAGGGTCTCACTGTGTTGCCAAAGCTGGGCTCGAAGGTGTGACCCTCCTCGCTCAGGCTCCCAGAATGCTGGGATTATAGGCCTGCACCACCACAACCAGCAACTTCTTTCAATTTAAGGCCTCACACATGCAACCTCCTTTTTGCCTTTCTACAAACACTACTTAGCTCTGGCCTTTGTTGTGTCTTGCTGGACCACTGCCATAGTCTCTTATCTTGGCAGTGAAGACTTTCTAGCATCCTTTAAATTGTCATTAGCTTTCATCACCTACCTTTGTTCTAGCCATAAAGAGGCCTCTCTTGCCAACAACCAAACATTGACTTGTTTCATATCTCTTCTCTAGAATAGTGGTTCTCAAGCTTTATTGTGCATCAGAACCACCTGAATGATTTGCTGCATCAGAGGACACTCCTGACCCTAGACATTCTAGTTTAGTAGGTCTGAGGCAGGACTTGATAAATTAGCCTTTCACAATGGCCTGTGTGATGCTGCTATAGTTCGTCCTGGGGCCACATTTGAATAACATTCGTACAGAACAACCTTTCTCATCTACATCAGTCCATTAAAATCCCAAATACTCCTCACTGCTCATGCCTAGGAGAGGAGTTCCTGTCTCCACGGTCAGAATGAACCAATGTATACTTCATATAGCAGAGTGGGTGATGAATGTTTCAGACTGTAAGCCAGGCATGGTGATACGACCTCTAGTTCCAGCCCTCAAGAGGTGGAGGTGGGAGGGTTGCTAGAACTCAGAAGTTGAGACCAGACTGAACAACGTAGAGACAAACAGAAGTTTCAGATTACCTTGCTACGATGTTTTGTGTTGCTATAACAGAGGACGATAGACTGGGTGATCAGGGATGAAGAGAAAGTTATTTGTTTACAGTTCTGAGGCTGGGAATGTCACGGTGCCAGCATCTGGCAGCATCTGCTTCCTTCTCAGTCATCACGTGGCAGATGTAGAGGCAGGGAGAAAGAAAGAGAGAACCGAGTGCCCTTTTATAGTGGCATTAATCCAACCCCTGAGGGTGGAAGCCTCCAGGCTTAATCACGTCTTAAAGGTCCCATCTCTAAATACCGTTACAATGGCAATTAAATTTCAGTGTGAGTTTTAGAGGGGGCAAGTAGGCAAGGCACAGCACAGCTGGAAGCAGATTGCCTCCATTTTGCCACTAAATACCTGAATGAATGTGGCCAAGTTGCTTAATCTCAGGACCTGAATTGCAAAACTGAACCAATAATAGTACCTGACAGCGTATATTGACATGAGGATGACATGAATGAATTCCAGTGGGGCACTAGGCGCAGGACCTGAGAACTGCTCGACTATCTTTTCTAGCAGTGCGTACATGGAATATGCCTCTCCACTCAACCACACAATTGAAGTTCGGAGTTTATGGGCCTAACTCCTCCCCTTAGAAGTAAAGACCACATCTTCCTGAATGCCCTGAAACAGTGCTGAGTTTAGGACTTTATAAAAATCTAGTTTTAAAATGTTTTAATTCAATTAAGATTAAGGAAAGATTGCAAAGAGATCTTAAGTAAAAGTCTTCTAAACAATAAACAAACCATCCTTTTTTTTACCCTCATCAGAAAGATGACTAAAAATGAGGTCAATTATAATAATACATTAAAAGTAGATTCCTTTTCCTTTGACTTTTCTAAACTCTATAATTAAAATGACTTCAAATTGGAAGATTGTAAGAGAGAAATTAATCTTATTGGTAAGTAAAAAAGCAAATCCCATGGTTGATTATAGATATGACCTGTTAGCAATAGTTACACTTTTACACTTTCTTTTCTTACAATTGGCGTGTGGAGACCAACATAATCCAATTAATTGTAATTCCCCTTTGTAGAGTCAATAAACTAGTGCGCGATACTAAAAAGCCATTTGAAGTCTTATCTGCGGTCAGATAATCCAAATGGATTCTCATTTCAGACTATCAGCAGGTCTTCATAAACTTCAGGAAAGCAGAGCAGACTGACTTTCTTGAACTTAGAATAAATGCAACACACAGTAATTGGTCTCTGGACTCTAATCTTTTGTATATGGTAACCATCAGCAGAGTAGCCTTCTTTCTGCGAGTACAGCTACCCGCCTCTTGCGTTCTGACTTCTTCAGCTTTTCTCTCACTGTCCTGCAAATTCCACCCTTCTTCCAGACATGCATGGGATCCATTCGACACACACTGCCAGAGCACCTGTCATTATCTAAGATAATTATAATGTGGCACTTCACCTGGGAAGCCTCCTCTACCCAACACCCACTGGAAACAAGACGATTGTCTTTCTCGTCCCCAGAGCGGTCTACACAACATTACGCATTTGTCAGTCTAGTATAAGTTTTTCTTCCCCTATTGGCTTGAGTTCTGTTTATACTTTAAAATCTTGACACATAGAGGATACACTTTTCCTTTAAGCACAGAAGCTATATTAACACATGGATAGCATACTATTTGAGGACTTGAAAAATGAGTGCATGAGTGAATGAATAACTTATTCATGTCTTCAGTATTGGTTAAGTGTTTTTGAAAGAAAAAGGTAAACAGATAAACCATAAAGTTATGTTCTATGTGCACGTGGGTGTATGCCTTTCCATTATCATTTGTATAATATTATGAAATAGCCTTTACTCTCAAAGGAGGTTAAAATGTGACAGATGATGTGGATACATTCATAACTGGTGAAGGAGAGTTCTTCAGACACTAAGAATTAGGCTAAGCTTTGGAAATGTAAAAATGAGTGAGAACAGACTTACTTGAGGGAGACATACAAGAGATACCCTGGCACATCATCATAGTTAAATTAGTTGTGCCTCGCAAGTGATGTATTATTTTGCTGGGATTACGAAAACAGTAAGCGAAGTATGAAAGAAAACCTAGGGTGGGAAAGACTCAAGATTAGCAGCACAGATGTCCAAATGGCATCAGAAATAAAAAGGCAGAGACCTCGGAGTTGGTGCTACAGATTTTATTGTTGTTGTTGTGTTTTTGTTTTGTTTTGTCTCCATGAGAAGAGAAGCCGGCAAAGGTACCTGGCTTTAGGAGGCTGTCTTACTGCACTTGCCACTTAAGCTTCTGCTACTGGTGTTTTACCGAAAAAGCAAAACAAAATTCCACAACAATAAAATAATAAGAGGATAACAATACTTAATACACTGGGTGCCATTCTCTTCAAAGTAGTTGCTCAGATTATAAGAAACAAGCAAATAAAAAGAAACAGATAATGGCAGAAAACTTTCTTCTCAATGAAGTAAAAAAAAAATAGTGGTATAAATGAAACAAGTTAGTATGTACATTAAAATATTTTTGAAACAACAGAATAGGTAACCTGGGGAATTACTTGAATTTAACTCTACTTATTTATCTGTCTTCTCTCTGTCTCTGCTTGTCTTTCACTCAGTTTCTGTCTGTCTCTGTCATCTCTCTGTCTGTCTCTGTCTCTGTCTCTGTCTCTGTCTCTCTCTCTCTCTCTCTCTCTCTCTCTGTCTCTCTCTCTCTCTCTCTCTCTCTGTCTCTCTCTCTCTCTCTCTCCCCCAGAACCTGTGCTTTCTGCCGTCACAACGTGTGGGATGAAGATAACCCAAGTACATCTCTCTTCTACAGGGGTAGAGATGGCAAAACTTTTAGAGTTTTCAGTGATAAAAGGGGCTGGCTGCAGCACATGTGCCATAGGTTCAACACCACTGTCCTCAGGGAGAAGAGCACTGTAGCTGTCAGAACTGCCTGTTCTACTTGGAAAGACACCTTAGTATCAACAGGTGACCAGTACAGCACCCTCCGACCTGAATATGTTTTTTCTTCATTCCCCACTCCCTCCCCCTCCTTTCCTTTTCCTTCCCTCCTACTTTCTTGTTTTCCTCCCTCCCTCCCTCCTTCCCCTTTCTTCTCCTCTTTGAGGTGTGCTGGGGTGAAAGTCATATACACAAAGGAAGTTCTCTGCCACCTTGCTGTGCTCCCAATGCAACCCTCAATTGTCATCATCATGATCTTTATCAAGAAGGTGGTTTTTAGCAGGGCATGGTGGTGCACACTTACAATCCCACTGGTCTGGGAGTCTGACCATTGTCAGTTGGAGCAATTTTTTTAAAATTTGAAAAGGCCTGAAGATGTAGAGACCCTGTTAAACTAGGGTCAGAGTTAAGACTGGGATCATTTTCCACCAACCTCAACCCCATACACACACAAAGGTACTTATTAAGTGAATAAGCATACCTCTGTATGAATGAAGCAAATATTAAATGAGGTAGGTCGTCACTAGGCAGCATAATTGAGACAGTGACATTAAAGAAAATTTCAGGATTGTTGGGACTTGAAGAGTATCACCTTTTGGACATCTTTCAAAACCCATTTTTCCCTAATAATCGCCATCCTACTCACATTGCTTACACTTACTTAGCATGGTGTCTGACACCTAGCAGGTGCTCATAAATCATTTTAATGCATAGGGTGTTAATTTGTTTGATATTTCATTTGATTTATACTTTTACTGAATACTTTCACAAATATCAGGGAGAATGTTATTCATTCACTTTCATCATGTTCATCATTTTTAATATTCAACCTTTTCCTCTGGTTTGTTATTTTGTCAAACTACACACAGTTATTACTAGTGCAGCTTATTTCATTATTTGTAGTTATTATTGCTATGTATTTATTAAACATCAAGTGTTTACCAGTAGTTGTTTTCTTATATTCAAATTTTTCACTTCATCAGAAGATGGCTCTCTCATCAGAAGTTCTTCTGGTGTTTAATAAAGATTGCTTGTATATTTTTAACCCAAGTCTGTATCTCTCCTATTTTATTCTTTGTTGTACACTTTTCAATTATATGTTCAAAGACATCACCTATCAATTTGCACAGATCTTAGAAGAGTGGTAGGTGGTAATTATTATATACCCCCAATGAGCCATAGTCTCTCACACATTGTGATGGTAACGCAAATTGGTACAATAGCTGTAAGAGCAATTTGGCAACATATACCAAAATTTACATACACACACAAGCTTTGATCCAGAAATTCCAGTTCTAAGAATCTGTTCTATTTAAGCAAGAAATACTAGTAGGGATGTAAAATTATCTAAGTGCAAACTATTCATGCAACTGCAATTGTAAATATTCTAAAATTGATGACTGCTGAAATGAATTATAAATCCATAAAGATAAATATATAAAAATGAGAAAGTTCTATATGCCTTAATCTTTAGTGATCTCCAAGGTATATCATAAAATGAAAGGTGAAGAACAGTGTATATATTGTGCTACTTTTTGTGTTTTTAAAAATGGTGGTGGAAGGTACTATTACTTGGGTATAGAAAATATCTTCGAAGAATACACAACAAATTGATAGTATAGATTTTCTCTGAAGATGTAAACTGAGTAGCAAGAGAAAAACCAGAGATTTTGCAGGATGCTTTTTCATATATTTTGAAATTTAAATGATTAAATGTGTAATCTATTTGAAAATAACAAAATAACTATTAATAATGTAATAATTATTAAAATAATAATGGCCATTATATACTTCCTATGTAAAATTGTATATTTCAAATATTTTATCTAACATCTTGAAAATACTAAATAGTTTTTATAGTTCCTTTGCAATAAACAAAACCTCTATTTGAATTGAGCGTGTGACATTAAAAAACCTGCATCACTATTCTGGACTGCAGGAACCCTGTAAACATAGAGCTAAAGCAGTCGCATTATTCCATGACTGCCAAAACAAACTATTGCACAGAGATGTAACTACCCTGCCTATCCTGATGCAAGTAGTCATAAAATTTATAAATCTTCCAGCTTTTAGTCTGTGTACTATTGTAGAGATCTGTTTCCATGACATGGGTTAGAAAATTTACTTAACTACTTTTGTAAGTCAAAATAATGGAGATAATATAGGTAAAAGGAATTATTATCTTGAATCGCCAAAGATCTTCTCTTTAACTTGGCTCATCACTGAAAACTCACAGGTGTCTCATCTGGGTATAAAATGGCTTTAGAGAAAGGGAGAGAGTACCTTAATCTGCCAATTTTGTTTTTGTACTCTATTTTTATTTTCCTGAAAGATTATTTCCAAAAGGATTTATAAATTAGCAAAACCCCAACTCTATCCTGCTGCATATTCCTATTTCTCATCTTACATAGACCAACACTACAGAAAAGAGAGCAGTAAAAGCCAGAAGTGGGATTTTGAAAACATCTGGCAGAAAGAGAATATAATATGCAAATGACTTTTTTAATAATGATACTGCAAGCCTATACCAAATTCTTTTCATATCATACCTGGTTTAATTCTCACACAAAATTAGATTTCATGTGACAAGTTCTCATTTAAGAAGCAAGGAAACTGTAATGTTAAGTAACCTCTATATGTGCTCATATATCTATAGTAGACATATAATCTATATATGAACATTTATAAGACTTAGTTGTATTTATGTCATCCATATCATTATGAGAAATGTTTTGACCTGACCTTCTGCTTGATGTTCAAAAATGTAACGTAACTTGGAGGGAACAAATAGCAATGGTGTAATTTAGAGCCAATATGAAGCAAGCTTTCAAAAATGACTATTGAAATTTAATCCTACGGACTCTCTGCCCTTTGGAGTATGCAATGTATGAAATCATCCAAGGAATTCAAGTGAATTCAGAATCCATTTGGAGAAGACAGTCAAATAAAATGAACCATTGTGTACAGTGTCTATAGAGCACAAAAGGCCTTTGACTGGGTGGAAATAAGACCAGGGTTGGAAGCTCTGAGTAAGAAAGGAATTAAAGAAATATGCATTGGCACAATAAAATGCACCAGTTTTTAGCATCCTCTCCTTCACAAAATTACAGTTTTGGTGGTGGTGGTATGCTAAACTCTGAACAGAACTACCTCTTTCTAGATGCCTAGAAAAAATATCTAGAAGCCTGGAAAGAACCATTATATCAATAACATCATTTTATAAGGTAGCATTATGCATGGAGTTATGATGATGAGAGGATGTTTTACGTTATGCCATTATAAATTAAAATTGCACAAAGCAATGACACATTTGTTATACTTTCCATCTGTGGCACTTGCTTCGCTAGTTTCGGTTGTACCTATTTATTATGCCATTATTTACATTCCAGTGAAACCTGAGGAGAAATAAAAATTCGATTATCTTCATTCCTGCTTGCTTTCTCTACTGGAAATGTGAGGAGATTGCTCCACCTTCTTCAAAGTGTAGAAGGTCTGAGGATGTGGCTTAGTGGTTGAGTGCTTGCCTATACACATGGCCCCTGATTCAATCTCCAGTGCTACAAAAATGAACACACAAAACATAACTGTAAGATGCTGCATGTTAGTCTGTTACGTTATTTGCATGACATGGGCCTCTCAAACGATTTCCAAAGATATACAGACAACAAGAAATAAATAACAAAGCAAGCCAGTGAGGCATGCCAAAATGTCACGTGAACATTAAGAAATAACACTTTTCTACTTTTTTAAGCTTTAGATCTTTGAGAGTTTTTGTTGTTTCCTTGCTTCTTTCTTTCCTACTTTCAGGAGGCCAAACAAAGTGGGATTGGTAGACCAGGCCCCAGAACTACCCATTCTGTGCAAAAATCCGTCCATCTCCTCAAAGTAACTATTGTTTTTGTCTTTTTGAGGCAGGGTCTCCCTATGCAGTTCAGACTGGCTTTGAGCTTACTTTGTAGCCCAGGTGGCTCTTGAACTCACAATGATCCTCCTACCTCAGCCTCCTGAGTGCTGGGATTACAGGAGTGTGCCACCACGTAAGAGTAACTATTTTCAAATAAAAGACTCCTATGAGTTTCTTGAGCATTACTACAATTAAATGGAAGGAATCAGTCCCTTTGATTTGGGAATAACAAGTTTCATCCTTAAAACTACTTTCCTCATCCTCTTTGATAGATCCTGTATGCAGTGGATTTGACTTGTACTTATAAGATCCTGAGAAACTTTTAAAGTAATACCTAGAAAAATAATGACTAAGACAGTGGTAATAATGATTTTATCCTTTACCATTCTATAGTATATCCTGCATGCTTATAGAGCAAATCATTTGAAATAGGTAGGGTGGGTCTGAAGAGGCCAACAATTTTTCTACTAATTCCAGCTTCAAATCCTTTCTCTGAATCTAGGTAACGATTTTACTCATCCGGAGTTACTGAAACAACTATATACTTGTAGTTGTCTGTACTTCCCAAGTGTGGCAGAGCCCTCATGTGGAAGAAATGTTTGGCTATGGTTCTGGAACTGGAAATCCTCTTTCTCTGTCCCAAATCATTGCATTTGTTTACTTGAACCCCCAGACAGTGCGCCATGGAGGGGATGGCTTAAAGAGCAGAAATGCATTTCCTTACAGTTCTGAAGACTGTGGGGATGTAGATCAAGATAGCAGCAGCTTGATATCCTCCAAAGCCTCCCCCCTGGCTTTATATGGCCGAATCCTCCAGTGTGTCCTCATAGCCTTCCCTGCGGAGATCTAACCACTTGTTAGAAGGATACCAATAGTATAGGACCAGAGCCCATACGACCTCATTTTACCTTAATGACCTCTTTAAAAGCCTTTTCTCAGTATGTGAAATATATGAGGTATCTGCTTCCAGCACAGCTCAGATAACCAGTTGGAACACTTCAAATGGTTGCTTTAACTCAGCTTGGCCCCTAGCAGGCAACGTGTCTGTTTTTGAGGTGGTAGAGTTGTTCTTTGGCATTTATTCCAGCCACCATCAAGGTCAATAAAATATAATTTTAGAGAGCAGTAAGATGTAAAATGTCTAAAACTTTATCACTGTTCACTTTCGTCATGTTTCTGAGCACCTGGAGAAGCTCTCTCCTTTGAGAAATATAAAGCTGCCTCGACAGCTGTAGCTTTGAAAGGCACATGCATGGTATCCAGTCTATGTTTGTTTAACAAAAATTAAGTGAACAAACAAATTAATTGGCCAACTGGCCTACTTTTCTAAAATAATGTCCTCAGCGAAACCTCATGTTACAACTAAGGTGTCACAGGAAGGACTTAAGCTAGGCCTGCATAAAGATACTGCTTTGGCGTCAGGACTTACAAGACAGGGTTTAAGAATTTGGAACCCCCTACTCCACCAGGAATGAAATGGAACTGTCACTCTCTGGAGCCAGACAACAGGAAGGGTTGAGCAACCCGAATGATTCAACCAACTTTCCTTTGATCCACTCCTTAAAAGCTAAATACCAGCTCTATCCTTATGGATAAATAGTGCCACAATATCCACTTTAATATCTATTCTTTCTGTTTGATTTTATAACCAAACATGTTTTTTGGATCAATAGTTCCTCTGGGGGCTGGGGATTTAGCTCAGCGGCAAAAGCGCCTGCCTGGCAAGCACAAGGTCGTGAGTTCAGTTCCCGGTACAGGAGAAAAACCAAAAAATAAAAATAAAAATAAATAGTTCCTCTGACATCTGTTTCTTTCATAATGTGACTTTCATGTGCCCAGCAGGCCTTTCAGATAAGGGTTCTAATCGGTCATGTGCACGGAGCATAGATACCACATCCCTTATGGGAGGCTTCACCATGTAACAGGGTCCTGTCACTGTTTTAAAGAAGTCAGAGCTCTTCTCTCCATGTCTTGGAAAAGTTTGGACAACTGTTTCTCTAAAAGTTGGAGAAAGGCTTAAAAAGTATTACAAAAAACATTACAAGGTAAAAAGAACTTGTCTCTCAATATACAAAAAAGTATTAGCAGTTTACTTTTGTGTTACTCTTCTATTCTGCATAATTCAAGTTATCTGCAACCATATTTCAATCAATACTACATCAAAACATTTTAATTCTAGTTAAGATCAGGTTTGTTACTGAGATTTCTACTATACCAATCTACAGAGCCGTTTATAATGCAAAAGGCAAGTGGAGATTGCACTCTTACTGATATTTAAATGCTCCCAGAACCAGGTGTGGTGGTGCACACCTGGAATTCCAGCACTCTGAGAGGCTGAGGCAGGAGGATTCCTGTGAGTTTGAGGCCAGCTTAGACAACACTGTGAGTTTAACACTACCTTGAACTATAGAGCAAGACCTTGACTCAGAAAAACAAACAAACAAAAGGGTTCCTTTTTTGTGAAATTGCCATTGACCATCTATGTTGGTAAAAGATTTTTAGTTTTCATGCGTAAAGAAAATTGTTCTTTATCTATAGTCAATTTTTTCTTGCAAATATAATTTTTTGCATCTATAGGCACTTTTACTTAAAAGATAAATGGACAAAATGCTCCAAACATCCTTCAAGAAGGGGTATTTCAAGACAACCTTGTTTGGAAATAATATTTAGAGTTTTTTGTGGCCTTATAAAAGTTTCATAGAATTTGGACTCTGGAGACTAACCTATCTTCCATTCTGTTTACGTGCATTAAACCAAAAGCCATAGCCAAAGTGAAGTTAAGTTAGCCTAACTGGAGGGCCAGGAGAAACCAGCACAGATTAGGAATATAAGAATGGTGAACCGTCTTGACTCAACCAGACTTTTTCCCAGTATGGAACTCTAGATTGCCCAGTTTCCATTGATCCCATGTGATAAGTTGGTATTTCCTCACTCTTCCCACTGCCTACTCCCCTTGTACATTTTCTTTCTTTGACCTCTGGTCACCTATCCTATCACAGTAGCATCTTAAATATGTTCACTTCCTTAGCCTTTCCAAACATCTGTAAGGTATGTTGTCCCATTTGACACCAACAATTATCCACCTAATAATCACCTTCATTTCACAGATAAATCAATAGCTATACAGTGAATTTGGGGTGAACAGTCACATGGGAGAGATGTTTGTTATGATGTTTTTCCACTCTATCGTAGTCCCTCTGCACCCCTTGCTCCATCTCTAGCCCTCCCCTACTGCAGTTCCATTCCATTAGTGATATGTTTTATATCTGTTCATGTAAGAATGTGCATCTTCTATAAATAAGGAGTTACTAGACTGGGGCCAGCTTACGGTTAAAAGCACAGCCTCAAGGAAGACATTTAGGGATACAATGTAAAAACACCTATCTCTGAAGTAATAGTCAATCTATTACCATGTGCAATCACTGTTTATTTGCCTTTTGTCTTTCTTCTTCCTCTACCAGCAGAGAAGACATTGAACATACTGGTTTGGCGAAGAGCAGGGAACTCGGAGTTGCTTATCCTACTTTCACTGCTTGTCAGCCACAAGAAAGTGACTTAAGATGCCCAAACTTTATTTTCCCTTATGAAATGGATGTCATAAAAGTAACACTTTCCTGACATTCCTGCTGAAAAAATTTAAATCAAATAATGAATTCAAAATTCATAGCATAGTCCCTGGTATAGGGCAAGGCACAAAGCTGTTAACTCTTCTGCTGCAAGGTATACTTCTGTTCTGCTGCAAGGAATACTGAATATGATCATATGATCATTGGTTTGGTTGATAATAATTATCCATGGAAAAGAGGAGAATGAGAAAAAAAGATTTAGGATACATCATATACAGGCAAAAATTCTCTGTGCTAAGTGTGATCATTATGTATGTCAAAAGTGTACCAATAAAATTATTAAAAAATAATAATTACCAACTTAAGTTTCTACAAGGGAAATCTCAGCATATGTGTATCTAAATTTCTCATTCCTTCTCTGTGTAAGGTAAACCTCACAAGCCAACATTTAATAACTTTTGTACACCCTTATAGTGGTGCTACCGAGAATACGATGAATGCATTTATAGTGGTCCCTGTTAATACCAGGATAAAACTATGTTAGTTATTCTTGCAGATTTATTGTATTCATGAGATGCTATATTATTTGGATGTAACCACATGTTTAGATAAACCATAGTGGTCAGGAAAAATATGCCTTGATGCCTTCTGCTTTGCAAAATCTGCACCTTAGCTGATTGTGAAAAATATAAAAGCCAGATACCATATTCCAAAACACTCATTTCAACTGCCGTATTGTTTACTTGTTAAATAATTACAAATTATTATTGTGTTCTTTAAATGAAGACTACAGGGCAAGGGACATAGCTCAGTGGCACAGCGCCTTGCCAGCAAGAGTGAGATCCGAAGTTTGATTCCCGGTACCAAAAAATAAATAAATACTACATAAGTAACTATAATGGGAATGTTAGTTTAAGTGACACATGTTGATGTTGGTATTGTACTATGTAGCATTTTGAGTGGACGTGATCAAGTGGTTTTTATTGATGGATAAATTTTCTCTTGCATACACTAAAATGTTCCAGTTTCACCTACACTAGAATCATCTTGTATGTACATGGAGGTGACTGATATCAGTGGAACTGTCCTTTTGTTAAGCAACTATTTGTTGCTATTGCTGTTGGTTTCCTGCTTAAAATAAAATCATTTTTTAACCCAGTTGAACATTTTCCTTTGGTGATCCTGAACCTATGCTGTAAAATGGAATTTTATGTTGGACTGTTCTGATAAATTTCTGGTTGTAGTGGTTTTGTGTGCCTGGTTGTGTGTATAAGGGTGCATGTGTGTTTAGGTTTCCACTTAAAGGTGCAGTGCCAAAGCTACAGTACTCGCACATTTTCTAAATGTGTTTTAAGCAATAAGTTGTACAACATTTTTAGAACATGTGTTAAGCTATTTCTCTAAGAATGAAGCTCTTAACAAAACATAAGCACTCTGCATGAGATCTTAGCAGCAAAGTGCTTAAAAGATAAAGTAAGAATTGGTACCATGGGAAGAACACCAGCTGTAGAGCGCACAGGTCCATTATGAGAAGTATGGTACTGGGTAGGGAGAAAATGATTTAATCAGGAGTAAAACCAATTTTATTATAAGGGCACGCAGGGGGTGTGGCACCATAGTGAGAGGGACATTTCAAAATATCTGACAGATTTCAACAATGTGAAAACCCCGTTCTTTAAAGTGACAGTGAACCCCATCAGGTCTCTCTTTTTGATGCTATTGTTAACAGTTGACTGTTTAAAGCTGGCCTGCTAAGATGCTGTCGGCCTATTTCAATAGTGTGTAGCCAAATAAAAGACTAATTGTTGAAATATAATCAATCAAAAATGATTGCAGGGCAGCGAGAGGGTCTCCTCTGCTGGTTTTGTTGTGGATCATATTATTGTGTTATGACTGAGGTAGGAAAGAGGATTGAAGGGAAGAAGAAAAAAGCCCGTCTGAAACAAATAGATCGACCTCATCCCCTGTTTACTTCTCTCTGTCTCAGACATACTATTGAGCATGAACACGACTTGCTAGCCCTGGAAATAATAGTCCATTAGAAAAAACAGATCTGATGGAGATGGGGCTAGTAGTTTTTAAAGGATATGAACACTATTAACAAAGTAGCTCATGCCGAGAATCCCTACAGTGACAATTCTCAGCTTTTGTGATATTTTTGGTGCAAAATGCTCCTTGGCACTCAAAAAACTGACACTGAGGGAACATGTGACTCTCAGCCCAAGACTTCAGTAAAGAAACAAACATCCAGTTGACCAAATACCTGTTATGTTCTTACCAGAATTCCTGGCTTCCCTGTGAACTCCCAGATTGTGTAAAATGAGTAGCTCTCATTTCTTTAAGCTCATTTGGAAAGACAAATCCTATGGATTAACAGCAATACTTCTGTGTCCTGCTCTTTTAATTGTGTGTAAAGCTATCACTGTCAGAGACTAATACATCCATTTCTTGGGTGAAAATGCTTCCAGACTTTCACATTGAGGGTGAGAAGGAAGATAACAATTGCCCTGCACACTGTATTTCTACTGAAACCTTCATTTTGGCAATGATTTTGTTTAGTATTTCAGTGTCTCCAATCCCTCCAGCTTCTCAAGCAAACATTTCTGTTGTTTCGAAAGAGTTAGTTTAGCACTCACGGTTTGTCTTCAGTGTGTTATCATTTTTGACAGCTTTGCATAGCCTACATAGGCCAACAGGGGTCTGTCTAATATTGTTGCTGGGCACATTTTCCTCACTGAGATGAAAATTGAAAAAAAAGATATTTTTGAAGCAGTAAGAAGGAATTAATATCTTTTCTCACTCAGTATTCTATTCCTCGCTGACTTTATATTCAGGCAAAAAAGGAAAAGAGTGTTACCCATTATTCCCTTGTACATAGCAAGGCTAACACATGTAAAGCAATAACTCATTTTCTATTGCCATGTTTAGCATATGTCTCCTGTTGGCTCAGCAAGGCCTTTAGGCCGGTCCCTTGAGCCGGCCATCATTGGCAACTCTTAGCCCCTCGGCCTCAAAACCAAATAGCTTTGAATCATGTTGCGCTGTGATGCTAATTTTCATCCTGATGCATTATGGGAATAAATGCATCTGACATACTGTGTCAATGGCGCTGTCTCTTTGTGTCTTTTGCTTTTTGTTAGCTGCATTCCTACAGATGGTATTCCATTGAAAATATTCCCTTCCTACGGAAAAAGGGGGGGAAAAAAACAACCACGCACAGCACCAAACCTCTAGGTGCAGAAGGCTGTGAACGGTTGCTGATGATAGTAGGCAAACATTAACATAATAATTAGTGTCTTGTAATTGTTTCATTAAAACCAGTTGTTCCATTTCTCCTCGTGTTTTCCCAGAAGAGAAGCTGAATTTGGACGACAGCCAGTGGGAGGACATCCACGTTGTCACCGGAGCACTGAAGATGTTTTTCCGGGAGCTGCCTGAGCCGCTCTTCCCTTACAGTTTTTTTGAACGGTTTGTGGAGGCGATCAGTAAGTACCATGCAGACAGGAGCAGTCGCTGCGATAACACGCCGTTGTGGAATTATTAAGTAAATAGTAATGATGACAGCAACAACCACGGAGAACAGATGATATTTCCAATGCTCTGTATCTGTCATTTTAGCTTTTGTGGTTTTGATGGCTTGTTTTATTTCTAGTCATGCAATATTTGAAAAAGAAGTTATTCAGAACAGAGAACATAGCATTATACTTAAGGTGACCAATTTAACTGAGCTTCCTCAAGTGAAAATAGCTTCTCCTGGAATTTGCTTTATAAGAGTCATCTTTTACAACCCAAGATCCTGCCTTCATTCTTGCAGAATTAGAAGGAGCTTAAGGACAAAATGGTCTTGAAAAGGAAGCTAAGTCAATGAAATATTACATTTCATTAAGTGTGTGTAACATTATCAACTGAGATATCATGGTCTCTTTGCTTACTCACCGTTTGCCCACTAATGCTATGAAATAGCTACACTTTGCTTAAGAGCAGTGTGAATATCAAATAAACTGATGAGAAGTCCCTTCTGTTTGGGAGGTAAGTTTGTGGGAGGATGAGTTATATCACTTACTAACCGGTGGTCACTGAACGCTCCAAGTAAGTTCTTTTTCTATTATTTTATCCCTTATTGAAATAGACACTTGACTAAAAATACATGGATGAGTAAATGAATGAATAAAATCTTTTCCATATGTAAGAACATCTCTGCCATGGATTCTTAGAAAATCAAGTACTCACCCATCTCTACATTTAATATCTTATTGTACATTTTACTATAACTGTGACAGTTTAGAAAAAAGTTTCCTGGCAAGCAAGCAGATATAAAGAGAAAAGAGAAAGAAAGAAGAAAGAAAGGTAAAATTAAAAAGCTTGCAAGCCTGGCAGGAGCTTAATTAAAGTCCCAAGGAGAAAAATCTCCAAGAAAAACTGCTCTACTTAGGAGGTCTGATCTTGGATGGCTGTGTGTGCGGGGATCTCATTAGCAGGAGCAGGAATCGGGGTGGGGCATGTTGGAGAACAGCTTCAGTGACCTTTTATTCTGTTTTTCATTCGTAAAATCTTCACACTTGTTTAGAGCTCTGGCAAAGTGAAATCAAGACGAATAAAGAATAGCGTTTTCTCCCGCAATCTTTCTCTTGCTGTCTGCTCACTATCTCAGGTTTTGCTGTTGCTGCCATTGTTGTTGTTTAATGTAGTAAGAGTAACTTCATGGAAATGAAGTGAGGCTGGACTTCCGATGCCTTGTGATGAGTTCTCTCTTCATGAACATGTTGCACTTCTCCAGAACAGTGTTTTACAGTTCCAAGGTTCTCTTAACTTCATTTAAAAGGGAGGAATGAAGAAAAAAAAACAAGCATGCATTTCCATAATAGCTTATCCTTACACTCTGTCTTGTCACATGCAAGCATGTGAGACCACTCACAATGTGAGGACAGCATCCTAGTAGGAAATTGCAGGAATTTGCATTCAGGCATCTATTATTTATTCTTTGGAACAGATTCTCATTAAGTGCCTAATTGCTCAGGCTATGTTTAAACTTGCAATCTTCCTGCCTCAGCCTCCCACACTGCTGAGATTACAGATGTGTGTCATCACACCGAACTCCAGGCACCTATCTTTGATTGTGAACAGTTAGTGATATACATGTCAGATCGTGAACTCTATACTGTCAAGTGAGGATTATCTCATTTGGAAACATGCACTCATAAGCAGATTTGGGTGTATGATATAGGATAGCTAGCATTTAAACCTTCTTTAGCTCATCGAATTCCAAAGAGATTGGGTAAGCCATTCCATCAATTTGAGTATAGAAAGTAGGCCCTCCTAACTCATGTGAGGGTTTGTCCTTTGCATTTCCGTAAAGAGTAGGATGCTTTGTGGGATATCTTAGATTTAAATCCAAATTGCTGAGAATTCCAGAGACACAGGAATAGTCAGAACCGAACCAAACAGAGGCAAGGAAGGCTGCACACTCTTGGGATCAATGCCTTTAGCAAGGGCTTCTGCCAGACTTTACACAATAGGCTATGGTAAGAACCAATGAGACAGTGCTAGAGAAACTTCTTTGAAAATGTGACGCTAAACTGATACTAATAATATTTGTCCAGGAGATCTGTGCTTGAGAAATCAAGCTAAAATAGAAAGCAAAAGAGTTTTCCTTCATTGTTCAAAGCAAGCAGAAAAAGGGCTATGACATGAATGTTTATACCCAACCAACATTCATATGTTGTGATACTAATTTTCAAGATGATGGCATTGGAAAGTTTGTGCCTTTGAAAGGTGATTTAAAAATGAGGATAGAGTGCTTAGGACAAGATGAGTGCCTTTATAAAGAAGGGACCAAGAGAAGTGCTGTGACTCTTTCACTCCATGAGGACACAACTAAAGTTGCCATCTGTGAACCCTTACCAGGCTCTGAATCTGTCAGTTTGGTTTGTCTGTCTGGTCTTGACTTTCCCAGCCTCTACAGCTGCCATACATAAATTTCTGTTGTTTACCTATGATCCAGTTTATGGTATTTTTTATGGCAGACCAAATAGACCAAAATACTCAGCAACTTTGTCTTAACTAAGTTAGAATACTAGAATGTCATCAGTTTTTAATAGTTAAAATGAAAGGATTAATTAATGGTGTAATGCAGCTGAAAAAGATGTTCTAATGGCCGGTGAGGATATGTGTTGACTAACCCATGTATTTTTTGCATAACCTTGATGGTAGCTCTTGTCTTCTTAACCCAACGCAAACTCTAGATTGCAAATCATACCCTTACACATACCCTTACACAATGGAAGAATGGCCACTTAAATTCTTAGCAAGGTAGAAATCACACCAAAGAAGATACTCTTAGTTCACTGGGCACCACTTGAACTAAAAAAATAAAAATTCAAAAATTTTAAAGTTGACATCATTATTAATTAAACTATCACTTGAAAAAGTACATAAAAAGTAAATATGTTTAAAAACTCCTTTTTTCCCAATTATGTACACGTTTACAACCAGCTTTGCCTAGAGAGCTTTCGGCATCATTATTTTTTGAGCTAATAAATTATTTTCTTTCTTCCCTGTCTTGGGGAGTTAACACTGATGGACTTTCAATACATTTCCCTTCTTTTTTTGTTTTTCACTACCCAAAATCTTAGAAGAACATGTAGAAAAAAAAAAGATAAAAGAAATAAAAGATCTGTTCTTGATGATGAAGTTGTCAAGAAATGTCTTCTTTCTAGAAAAGAAGCTTGCGTCTTTTGAGCTCTTGAAACAATTACCTACCTGTATTTACTAAAAAGACTGTTAAAATTTCAGACCTAGACCACGTAGAGGCTTCCGGCTGGGATTAACTCTTAGTTTCTTCACTTTTGGCTTCTTCATCATGTAGGTAAGCAGTTCTTTGCATCAAATAAATTCCCCATGATGGTTAAGCTTAATTGTCAACTTGACTGGCTTGAGAGTTTTCAAGGGTGCTAATGAAGCACCCTTCCAGGTATGCCTGGGTAGGCCATGGAGGTATGGCCGTAGTGTCTGTATCTGATCCCCGTCTCTTCCTCTCTGGTAGTGTTTCTGCGCTGTTCCTCGCACCTGCAGTGAACTAAATAGCTGTACTCCTCCACATCCTCCTTCCTTGATGTTTCTGTCTGGGAACAAATGGGCCATGAGCTGAATCTCCCAAAACCATGAAGCAAATTAAACTTCGTCTCTTTTACGTTGTGGGTGTCCAGTAATATATCCCAGCAGCAGAAAAGTGGCTAATACATTCCCTACTGGTATAAATACTTAAAATGGTTTCTGTTACTTGGTTAATTATGAAAAAAAAAATACCACACCTGTCAATTGCATGGTTTACCTGTCACAACGTTCTTTCCCTTTTCTCTTTCACTCTTTTCTAAAGCCCAATTTATGAAAGTTTAACATTTTGTTTGGCCCCCTAACTAAGAGATGTGTTATACTTTTGTGGCAAAGTCAAAACGTGAATAGACCAAATGGAATTTTACATTCAACTGGAGTGCTTTGCATCTAAGGAGGAAATGTTATTTCTAGGACTAGCAATTAATGACCACTTGTGTTACTTGTATTACTCTTAAGTCTCATTATATGTTTGAAAGTAATCATTACATATTCCAGAAAGAGTGAACAGAAGGCATTTACTTTTTAAAATAGTTTCTTTTTGGATCAGAAACAAAAATTAATATCATAAGAACCTGCAATTGCCATAGTGATCCCCTTTCACATAATCATCAGAGTAACAAAGCACCAGATTTTTGCCTTATATTTCAGAAGCCAAATACTATAGCTATTGATCTGAAATTCTATATTTGAGGTCAGTGCAATTGGGTCACCTACAGGTTATTTTGTAGGGATTTGACCCACTGACTGCAAGGACTTAATTTCCTGAAAATGACTTGTGCTGGAGGCATTATTTGTACTGTAAATGTGAACTCAATAGAAAAACACAGCTATAGAGTTTATGATGGGTGGCTCAATCTTGTGGCTAGAGGTCTGCAGGGTGTCTGGAGAGTTTTAGTAAAGCTAAGTCCTAAGAAATGTACTAAGTTTATCTCTATTCCCCATCTTTTTTCATGTTGGTAATTCCACAGATCCAAAGAAAAGAGAACAATCAGTGTCTTTCCTGTTTTAATATCTGAATTTCCCAAAGTTTCTGGGAGAGTGACAGAGAGGAAAGAAACACATGGGCGCTCCTGGTGATTGCCTCAGATGGGTGAAACATGAAATGTTGAGTGCTTGTGTGAAAAATAATTCCAACTCAAATTTAGTATGAGAATTAATTAGGATAAATTTGTCTTCATCTAGATTAGCTGCTCAATAAATGATTTTAAAAGAAATCAATATTTTAGAGGAGTACCAAATTCACATAGGTCAAAAAATTAGACTTTGTATCAGCTTAAGCCTTTAAAACAAAAATAACTTTCTTTCTTTTTCCATTGTCTTGAGGAATAAGTACCTGTTGCTCAGTATCTGTTATTTCACTCTATGTGAGACCTATGTTTCCCAAAATCATCCTATAAGATCACAGTCAATTCTTTTTTCTTGATCTGCTTTTAGAATCAAGTTAAAGGTCACAAATTTTAGTCCTGAGCTTTAGGACAAAAATGTTTCACTATTTATTACTAGATATTAACTGCATTGACGTTTTAAATGTTGCCTTCTCTAAGGATATTTTTGACATTTTACTTCACTACCTTTATAATCAATTGTTCATCTGTCCCCTTTGAAATTCATTTAGATATGAACAATGTTATTTCCTACTTCCTGAGTTATCAACTTCATATTTAATTTTATTAGTATTCTTTATTATAATTTTTTACTTGAATCACATTATAACACAAAAAAATCTTACAGAAGATTTTATAATAGAAAACAAAAGAACAAGCCAATCACTTTACGTCTCCATACCTTTTCTTAAGCAGAATCTTCATCTAACTCTCTTGATGTGTCTTTCTCGAATGCTAGATATCATTTCTACACTTGACGATCTCTTTAATTATCTGACATAAATATTAATGCATTCTATTTCAGTCCCTCCAATATTTTGTTATCTTGTTGTTTTTACATTTGAGTGTTAAGTAATATGCTTAAAACTTACGTCTTGTTTCATCAAAATTCAGCAATATCTGCTAATTCTTCCAGTTGTAAGGTGAGGATATTCTTCTTCGACCTGTTCTTTCATCTCTCTTCCCTTTTTCTCATGGGCAACCACTGGTCATTAACTGCTTTTCTTTTTCATTGTCGTTGCAGGTCTTCAGTAAATTGTCCAACTAGAAAAATAATCAACAATATATCTATTTGCATTACCATGATTGTCTAAGCATTGTTCACTGCCTGTCCCAGGGGTTTGTAAAGATCTCCTCTAGAGTCCAGTGTCCCAACTGCTTCGCTGTTCAAAGCACATGCCTCATGAGGCTCAGTATAATCTATTTTGTTACTCTTCAAAAATCGCTTAAGCTCTTGGCTCCATTTGGTCCTCTTTGTAGTTGGATTATGATTTTCTTGGGTAGATTTTTTTTTAAAAAATCATCTTGCCTGGAATTTGTGATTGCTTTTCTTTTCCCTGGCCTTTTGTTTTTCTTTCTTTCTTTTTTGAGCATCTTGTCTCTTTTCTGACACTAAGTTTTATAGTTGCATTCTCCCCAGATGCCTCCTTCCACAGCCTTTTGTCTTTCTCATTTGTGGGAGAATATTTGCTTCCTGGACTTCAGAGAACTTAACCTGAGACTCTTTTACTTTTTTGGGTTAGAGCCACTGTTTTTCTAGATGACATGTATATTAGTTCCCTTTGATTGCCGTAGCACATCATCACAAACTCAGTGGCTTACAATAATACTAACTTATTATCCTGCAGTTCTGTAGGACAAAAATCTAACACAGGTCTTAGTGGACTTAAAATCAGTGTTGGTAGGGCAGCACTATTTTCAGGAGACCCTAAAGGAGCAATTATTTACTTGTCCTTTCCAGAGTCTCCACACTACCTGCATTCTCAGAAGAGGGGGGCCCTTTTCCTTCTTCACAGTCATCAGCGGCAAATTAAGGCAAATGTCTCTCTCACCACATCACTTTGATCTCCTCTATAGTCACACCTCTCTGAAATCTTTGCACTGCCATGTTCTACTGCTGAGAATGCTTGGGATTAGATTGGACACACCTCGGTAGACCAGGGTAACGTCCCTATGTCAAGAGCCTTACCCTCATCAAAGTGGCAAAGTCCTATTTTTCCATGGAGAGTAAGATAGTCATAGGCTCTGAGGACTAAGGGACAGACATCTCTGAGGAGTCATTTCTCTGCCTGCCTGTGCTACACGGACTGTCCCTCTCACAGGTTACACAGGTTGCATGCGCTACAGTCCTGAGTTACAAATGCTGACACTAATCAGTCCACTTTCATTTGCCTTCTTTCAAACCAAAACAATTGTGAAACGCTGCAATAACTGTGAAACTATCTACCTCATCTGCAGAACGTATTACTTCTTTTGAGTGAAGGATCGGCTTAGAGATCTAACTCAAACTTGGATCACACTCACTCACTGCAGGACTCTTGATCGTTTCATTCTGGGGACTGTCTTCATCTCAGCTCTTCTGCTCACATTAGAATAGAGTTTTCACTTTCGAATTTTTGAATCGTATTTTTCCAAATGTGTCACAGAAGTGCCATTTATGAACAAAAATATGACTTTTCTTAAGCAATGTTGCATATATTTTCCATCATGCAAATAAAATTAAAGCTAACTCCTTGATCAAAACAACCTTACATTTTCATTGCCATCCCTTTTTTCATCTTTTCCAAGTTCTAAGTTAATATTATATGTATATATGTATTTACTATGCATCATATTTTTATTTATATTGTGTTTTCCTTACATATGGATATGTCTAGATGTACATTGTGTACATATGTATATGTGTGTATTTCAATCACTTAGAGACTAGGCAAGCCAGTGATAAATTGAGGATATAATGCTACATACAAGTCTTCCATTTAAAGACTATAGTCATATATGCATTTGAAGACAGTATAGTTTTAAAATTCAGTTTTTGCAAAAACTGATTACTTGCTCATTAATAAAGCAAACTGTGAGAAATGGCATCCATTAGACTGGCTGAGCAGTATTAAAATTCAGGCTCTTTGTCACCAAAGGTAAACTGTACCCCATGCCTACTCCTTAAACACACTCATATACCTGTACTTAGGTCAGTCAACCATCCTCAGATAAAAGTGATTTAAATTAAAGATACTATCCTATGGCAGAAAGTATGAATTACGTGTTCTCATAGTTTTTTCCTATGGTCATCATACCATTTTGCCTATAAAGTATTCTTTCAATATGTAGTTGGGAAAATCTTTACAAATCTTTTCTTTATGATTGGTTTTATTCTGCCCTTTGGTCAGACTTTTTCTAATGTATTGTTCACTCTGTGAGAACACTTTTTGGAAGATAGAATCAGAACTGGTAAGGCATTGGGCTAAAAACCATTGCTAAACATAAAAGCATAATAGTGACAAGTTGCCTTTAAACCACACAAAGTTAAAAAATCAGAGTTTAAGGTTTACTATAGAGAAACCAAAGATGTAAAAGTAACAGAATAGAAAAATATCCTCCATTGCACAATTTCAAGGAAAGTTGAAATTAAAATAAAGGTAGATTTTACAGAAATTCCTTTCTAAAGTTTCTACTTCAGCTAACATTCTCACATGCTTGGTAGGCTTTCCATTGTGATTGCTTTTTAATCTGTCTCCCTCTCCCTTACCCCCCACTGTGTGTGTGTGTGTGTGTGTGTGTGTGTGTGTGTGTGTATTAGCAAACTGGAAACTTTATGGTTGATGCCTCGACTGTCTCTTAACTCACTCTAATTATATTCCTAATTAAATTGTAAAAAAAAAATAGTTGAGTAGAGCCAAATGGCTTACACAGGTGTCTTTTTGTAGAAATAGTTCAGGGCTAGATAATAAACAACTGGACCTCCATCCACTTAATTTGGCTTAATGAAAAGTCCTTTATAAGTAAAACTACAAGGTAATTCAGAATTAACACTAGACACTGACTCTGCAATTACTTGAGTAGTAAGCCATTGGCTCCATAAAAAGTGTGGTTCTTGTCTTTCAGCTTTTTCCTTGAAACCTTGATTTTATTGTCCTCCTTTCTTCCATACCCTTATGAGGTCACTTTTCAAAGCAATAAATGTTTCAGCTGAGTAAGCAGCCAGGCGGCCCTCGTGAGTCAGCTTCCTGAGCATTCTCCTCCTGGTGAACAGACTACGTGCCTCTAAACTAGGTGATAAAACGCAGAGCTTCTTCTCCGTTCCTTGGTGGAAGACCATTATCTTGACCCATTTTTCTAAGGGTGGATGTCAGTGGCAATTTCCAGTGCCTCAACAGATGCTCAGTGAGAGTTTGTGGCCTTTCATCCAACACTGAGACTCTTGCTTCGTTCACACCACACTGTGATCTCCACCCCTAAGCCTCCCAAACTGTCTTCTGCCTGCTCAAGCCCAACTCTGACGGTGACCCGTCTCTATGAAATGGCCTCGCCTGTTTTCCCACTAACTTTTCTCTCACCTAGTGCAATCTGGTCCTAATTACAGAGGTAAGTTGGTGATATTTACTTCAGTCATTCTGAAGCAAACTCAAAGGACTTGCAAACTCCTACAAGTCCTGCATGATCTTGCTGCCCATCCACTCTCTAATTCCATCATTTCTCTGCCCGGTCCATCATATTCCAGCCCATTGGGCTCGCAACTCTTCTTTGGATGCCCTAGGCTCAGTGAGGGTCTTCGCCTCATCCCTCTGCTGAAACTCACTTCTCCAGATTGCCACTCACATGCCAGCTTCCCAGAGAGGGCTTCTGTCATCAGGTAAGCTAACATTTCTACTCATATCACACAGCACTACCTCCACTCA
The DNA here is from genome assembly GCF_000276665.1 of Chinchilla lanigera. Classification (NCBI taxonomy): domain Eukaryota; kingdom Metazoa; phylum Chordata; class Mammalia; order Rodentia; family Chinchillidae; genus Chinchilla; species Chinchilla lanigera. Next base: position 10,059,015 of record NW_004955440.1, read on the forward strand.
AATCCTGAGTCCATGGTTCAATACCTGAAAAGCTAGCTAATCCTTAATCTCTCTAGGCCTCCAGTTCCACATCTGTAAAGTAAGTGGAAAAATGGGATCTTCCTCGTGGAGATTTTTAAAGAATTCAGTGAAATGTTCATCCAGTTAAAACATTTACATAGTTCCTGGAACACAGCATTTAGTAACTGTTAAGTATGAGTAGTAGGTCAATGTATAACCAGACCATATAATAGGGGACATGAAGGTCTGTTTTCTGAGGATGTTTCTCTCCATTCTTAGTAGTGCTTCCTCTTCACCAGCAAAGTTATCTCAAAGCCATCTCCATGACAGATGCAGCCACTTCCATCCTGCTTTAATATTTTGTTTCTCAAATTACAAACAGCATTAAACATATTTAAGACAGTACTGCAGAATGCTCTCTTCCTTCATGACCCAGTGCAACTCATTTTTTTCTTTTTCTCATGACGTTTCTCCTTTATTCTGCAGAAGAGCAACCCCAGTTGATAGGCCAAAAATTCTTTTCTAAAGAACTTCGCCTTAGTCATACCCTTGAGTGTGCCTAGCTTCTCCTCTGTGAGACTGTCTTGCTTCTAGTCAAGAGGAGCAAACCTGTGATACTCACAGTGGCACCAGAGAAAGCCACTCTGACCCTATAGTTTTGGAAATCAGATGCCTTGCTAATCGGGTATCCATGCCACACGTAATGATATTCTGTTTTAAGAAACGTAGACGTTTTATGTTTCTAGCAAGAGATCTTTCATATTAACCTCCAATGAGCTATTTTCAAAGCCTGTTAGGGAATGAGAAGATACCCCTAATGCTGTTCTGCTTTGCTATCTCATAGTCAGTCACATACTTATCTTAATCTACCCCTCCACCGCTCTGTCAGTAAAAGAATTTTCTTTCAATTGCTTCTATGACTATCATGAGCTCCTTGACAGGTGGCATTCCTTCACCTGGTTCTCTCCTCATTGTTCTGCAGTTAAATTCTAGGTGTGATAGCTTCTAGAGTGTTATAAACTTCCTAGGGGAATTCTGTTCATGTTGGTACAGCAAAATATCCATGCTGATATTTCCCATGTGGTTGAGAGAATCGAATTTGCCCCTAAGGATTGATTCAGACATTTTCTGCCTACGCTTTGGGAAGCAGAAACATAGAACACAGACATTGCATTGTAGAAAATAAGCTACAGTGCTTGCTTTAAGAGTAAAAGTAACACAGTAAGAAAGATGAAAGCCAACACCTATTTTTCAAAATTTACGAACTGCAAAAATTATACTGGATAGTAATGAAAGTTGCCTTCCGTCAATGAATTATTTATAATCTTCCATGTAAACGTGCACTACCCCACTCTCACCACTTCCTTTCCTATAGCACCTTTATTTTTCAGAAATTAACATTCTAAAAGGTCAACTGCCTAAGGCCCCGAGGCCATGGTCACTTTCTAACCAGACAACTCTTGGCCTCTCTCTCTTTTCTTCTCACCCCAATTGGCCAGCAAGTGAAAGGTTGACCGTTGCAGATCTCAAACCCTTTTCCCTGCCAAGTAACGGATGGGCAGACATAATTAGTGCCATCCATCTGCCCTGCACTCGCAGGTGCATTTTACCAACAGATGAAACCAATATATTTCCAGCTCCCCCTTCAGGCTTCTGACTCTACACAAAGGCAAGCTTGTTCCTTGACACTTTTCCTGTATTTTTGTCTGAGGGTCTAATTATCACCTACAAAGGAGCCATTATCTCACTGAACTATTCTTAGGAATTTCTATTCCTTGCCTGCCTGGCAAGCAGGAGATCCTGAGTTCGATTTCTGGTACAAAAAAAAAAAAAAAAAGAAAGAAATTTCTATTCCTTGTATTATGCTGTGGAAGCGTTTTTTAAAAAAAAAGTCAGAGACTATGGGGTAATCATAAGCAAATATTAGACTCGGAACCACTTGAGAAGTTGTTGTCTGTTGTGCTCTGGTCTGTAATGCTCAGACTATCTGAAGACTGGACCGCTGAATACATATGGAGCAGTGTATGTAAACAAAACCCTCAACAAGAGGAAGACGGACCATGGGGGCATGACTAGGAAAAATCACTTTTTCACGTGGGTCAGTGTCAGACACTAGGCAGCACCTTTCTTCAGTAACCCCTAACTATTTTGACAGAACTTAATTCCTAACATCCAGACCCTATGCAGCATTCTTTCTTTCTCTGCCCTTTCAGTAACTTCTAATGAACCAAGGTTTCCAGACACCTCATCATGAAGATACTAATCCTCTGAGCATGCCCTCCTAGTTTAGAAACTGTCTTAATCAGTTGGAGTTGCCATAACAGAATACCAGATACTGAGTGGCTAAAAAACCGAACTTGGTTTTTTACAGCTTCGAAGCTTGGAAGTCCAAAGTCAGGGCACCACTACTGTCAGGTTCTTGTCGTGCCTTACCCTGGGCTGCTCATGAAATCATCCAAACTTAATTACCTCCCAAATCCACCCTCCAAATACTGTCACACTGCAGAACCGGGCTTTGGTATATGAATTAGAAGGACCAAGACACTCTGCCCGTAGCAGAAATCATACTTCATTGGAATGTTTTAAGCATGTAACTTCATAAAATATTTTCCTTCTTTATTCCAGCAATATTTTTCTATTACTGGAATGAAAATTTTAACGACCATTTTATTAATATTATTTAATTGTATTATTGGGTTTTCAAGTTGATTTGATAGTCCCAAGTGTCACTTTTTCTCCTTTCCTTTTCACAGTGTTTATGTACTCTGTAGACCTATATGCAGAAATACTCACACAACCCTGAAACATTCTTGTCCTGACCCCAGCTTCCTAGTGCAGTAACACCAAAAGAACATTCAGAAGGCTTTATCTCTCCTGAGCCTTAAACCTACAATAGTGTCAAAACTAAGCTTTGCACCTCATAAATCATTTAACCTTCTTCTTGATATTGTGGCATTTAGGAGTCTGAACAACATGTATTCTATATCCATGTGTAGGTAATCAAATAAATTTCCAAACCATGTCACGCAAATGACAAGGTTGTTTGGCACCATGGAACAGTTAGAAAGGGCTGTCCACTATATTTGGGAAAGAACTTCAAGCAAAGGGCCAGAAAGAAACACCGTAGAAAAGAAGTATTCCCAACTGACAAAGTAAAGTTCTCCAGACTATGGGATAATATTTAAGAAGAATCTGAACTGCACACATGTGCACACCACCTCACTTCAGTGTGCTTCATTTTATCACACCTTGAAGCTAATGTGTTTTTGTGCGAGTTGAAGGTTTGTGACAATCCTCTGTCCAGCACAACTAAGAACTCTATGTTTTCAACAGCATGTGCTCAATTTCTGTCCGTCATATTTGGTAATTTTCACTTCAATTTTATGATTAGTCTACCTATCTCTTATGGTGGCCTGTGATCAGTGATCTTTGAGGTTATTATTGTAATTATTTTAGGGCACTTTAAACCACACCCATAGAGGACAATAAACATAATCATTAAAAACATGTGTTACAGCTGCTTCACTTTGCCCCCTTTGTTCCTCCTCTTTTTTTTTTTTTTTTGCCTTTTTTTATTTTAACAAGAATAGTAAAAAAAAAAAAAAAGAGAGAAAAGAACAATAGCAAAATACAAACAAAACAAAGCAAGGACATTAGAAATGATACGGGGTTTCAAAACAAATGATAGGGATTAACAATAGTTGTTATTACATATTGTTATCTTCAAGGAAGTTGCTCAGATTAATAGATGACAGACTGGAAGGTTGATCAAACCATTAAAGGGAATAAGAAAATACTAACTTAAAAGAACATTAAAGACAATACATAGTTGCACTAGACAGAATGGTAGGAATTACTTCAATGAGGGAAAGAAGAAAAAGAAAGTACTGTATATATATAGTTGGCATAACTGTACTGCTGAGTCTGGTGGTTTATTGAGGGTAACAGCTAATGCTTAAAAATTTGTTTTATATATTTTGACCAATTTTGCATGCTTATATCTGTTCCTTCTCTTTAGATCTCCCTGTTTCTTAAGATACAGTGATATTAAAATTAGACCAATTAATAACCCTTCAATGGCTTCTAAGTGCTTAGGTAAAAGGAAGAATTTTCAGCCTCTCATTTTAAGTCAAAACCTAGAGATAATTAAGTCGATTAAGAAAGGCATGTTGAAAGCCAACATAGGCTAAAAACAGGGGCTCTGCGCTGAACAACCAAGTTGTGAACGCACAGGAAAAGTTTTCCTGCAGGAAACTAAAAGTGCTACTTCACTGAATACAGGAATGCTAAGAAAGTAAAACGGCCTTATTGCTGATACGGAGAAAGTTAGTGGTCTGAGTAGAACGCAAATCAGCCACAACATCGCCTTAAGCTAAATCCACAGCAAGGCCCTAACTCTCTTCAATTCTGTAAAAGTCTGAGAGAGGTGAGGAAGCAGCAGAAGAAAACTGAAATGAGCAGAAGTTGGTGCCCGGCGTTTAAGGAAGAAAGGTTACTCCACAATACGAAACTGCGAGTGAGAGCCGGGAGTACAGCTGCAGAAGCTGTCTCAAGTTGTCCAGGGGAACTGGCTAAGATAATGGATGAAAATGGCTACACCGCAGTACAGATTTTCAATGTAGATGAACAGCCTTACACTAGAACTTTCATTGCTAAAGAGGAAACCAATACCTGGCTTCCAGGCTTCAAGGACAGGCTGACTCTTTTTTAGAGGCTAATATAGCTGGTGACTTTAAGTTGAAAATAAATGTTTACAATCCATTCTGAAAAAGTCAAGGGACTTGAGGAGAAGTCCCCTAAGTCTACTCTGCCTGTGCTCTATAAATGGAAGAACAAGGTCTGGATGATAGTAAACCTGTTTATAAAACAGTTTACTAAATAGTTTAAGCCCACTACTGAGACTGCTGCTCAGAAAAAAGATTCCTTTCAAAATATTAGTGTTCACTGAAAATATACATATTCCCTCAGGAGCTCCAATGGGAGAAGTAATGTGAAATTTACATTTCCTTCATGGCTGTTAACACACAGAAGCTACAGTCTATGGATCGGGTAGCAATTTTGATTTTTATGTCTTATTATTTTACAAATATATTTTATAATGCAACAGCTACCATATACAATGATTCTTCTGATAAATCTGGGTGAAGTCAATATAAAACCTGGAAAAGATCCACCATTCTAAATGTCTTTCAGAATACTTGTGACCCATGAGAGGAGCTCAAAATATTCAGACTTACTAGAGTTTGAAGGAATGTATTCCACCATTTGGGATGACTTTCAAGGGATTAAGAACTCAGTGGAACTACATAAAGCTGTGAAAATCATAAGAAAATTAAAGCTAGAAGTGTAGTTAAAGATGAGACTACATTGCCTCAATCTTAGGATTAAATGTTAAGAAGTGAGGAATTTCTTCTTATGGGTGAGCTAAGAAAGTAATTTCTTGAGATTAATTTTACTCCTGGTGAAGACATAGTGAACACTGCTCAAATAACAACAAAAAATTCAGAATATTCCACAAACTTAGTAGATAAAGCAATAGCATGACTTGAAAGGACTGATTCAAATTTTGAAAGCAGTTCTATTGTAGATAAAATCCTATCAAATAACATCACAGGCTGCAAAGAAGTTTTTTATGAAACAACAGCCAATTGATATTGCAAACTTTATTGCAGTCTTATTTTAAGAAATTGCTATGTCTGCCCAACCTTCATCAGTCACCACCCCAATCAGTCAGTAGCCACCAACCTGAAGGCAAGACCTTCCATCACCAGGAAGACCAAGCTCTGTTATGATCTCTGTATAGATGTCCCTCACACGTGTCATCTGCTCAAAGGTAGGGCTTTGGGGAAATGCCTGGGTTCAGGGGGGTTACAGTTCAGTTGCTGTTAGGTTATGAGCTCTAATCAAAGGATCCAGGTCAGCAGGGGCATGGCCTGGAAAATTTATCTACCTTCATGGTAAATCTCTGTCTGCTTCCTGTTTGCCATACCCCTCTGCCACTTTGGAGCCTTGGAGCCTTGGGTCCTTGGGGCCAGCCTCTACAAACTGTAAGCCAAAATGAAAATCACCTTTAAATTGGGGGTGTTAGGTATGGTCTCTCAGCACAAAAACGTGACTAGGACAGGTTCAGATGTTCATTAAAAATGTTTGTAGTTAAGCATTTTTATTAAGGGATACAAATTACTTAGACATGATGCTGTTGCACTTGCTAGAATTTGGTATAGTGCAAGGACAACTTTTATATGTATCGGGAAGCCCAATAATTCTTACAAACAGTGTTTTTGCAATATTTTGTTTGTTATGATAGTTTGGTATTATTCCTACAAAATTTCCAAAGTGTATGTATATTGTAAACTTGCAGTTATATAAATGTCTTATAGCTGAAACTTATAATATATTTACTGCATTTCATTTGCATATAATTAAATGCTATATATGTATTTCTCCACTTAAGTTAACTTTTAACACCCCAATATTATTATTATTAATATTCTCATAAATTATGTTTGAGAAAGTGAGGCTAATCAGTATGAAACAACTGCATACAACCAGTTGCAAGGCTGGGAATTAGACTCAAACTGGAAGATTCAAAGCTGTTGCTCCGAACCATGCCTCTAGTTCTGACCTAATTTGGACAAAACGATGACAAGTGTCTACTCAGAAACGAGGTGATTAGATTTAGGTGTAGTTCAGATAATGTTATTAGGGACGACAACAAGAGGAAGCCAAATAGAACATGCACGGCTTTCTCTGCTTGTACATATGGTCTCAAAAACCTCATTATTCATTTAAGAAAAACTCCTGTCTTTACTATCAAATTAAAACAAATCCAACAATTTGTTTTATCCCTTTCTGTATCCAAGGCAACATTACAGGTCCTCATTTCTGTGCCTAGGTCACTGGAAAAACTTTTTTAAAAACTTTAAAAAACACAGCAGTGAAATCCAAACACACCTAGCAGATGGAGAAGGTCAAGATATGTAAATGTATTTGTAAAAAACATTTAATTTATGTTTTAGGAATGTTTTCTAGGAGCATCTAGTTTGGGCAACATGTATTACTGAGAAAAAACAACAACAACCATGTTAGCAATAAGCTCCTTTGCGTTTCAAGAAATGAAAGTGTTAGAAATGAGGCACTGTGTCCTTAATATGATAGCCAGCAAATGAATCGTGAAGCAGCATTATCAAATTTCTTTTTGTCGTTATCTTCAGGAGGTGGAGTGGGATGAAGTCTTGTTATGCTACCCAGGCCAGCCTTGATCTTGTCACTCTCCCCTGGCCAGCTCCTGAAGAGTTGGGATTTTGTATGGGCTCTACACCTGACTTTTATTGAAATTTCTCATGACTTTTATCATATATGTTATTTAATTGAAAAGTAGAAGCTTGGAATAGTGGAGCACATCTGCAATCTCAGGTGACTGAGGCATAAGAATTGGAAGTTTGAGTCCCACCTGGGTAACTTAGCAACTTAATGAGAACTTGTGGCCAAATAAAAAATTTTAAAAGGGGAGATAGAGAGAGAGATAGAGATATAATAAAGATAGAGATAAAGATAGAGATATAATAGAGATAGAGATGATAGGGATAGATAGACAGATAGAGATAGGCAGACAGAGATAGACAGAGAGAGATAGAGGGAGATAGAGGTAGAGATAGTAATAGAGAGAGAGATATGCAGATAGAGGAAGATGGAGATAGGGCTAGAGAGAGACAGAGACAGAGACAGACATAAAGCTAGGGCTAGAGAGAGAGACAGACAGATAGGAAGAGAGATAGGAAGAAGAAAGAGAAAAGAAAGAAAGAAAGAAAGAAAGAAAGAAAGAAAGAAAGAAAGAAAGAAAGAAAGAAAGAGAAAAGAAAGGAGGAAGGAAGGAAGGAAGGAAGCAAGGAAGCAAGGAAGAAAGGAAGGGTGAGGAAATTGGAGAGGGAAGAATGGAGAGAGAAAGGTGAAACCACAGCAAAATATCTTACTTATATAGTATGTCCTAAAAGTGTTTTTACAGACTATAAATATAAATTCATTATTTCAACCTATAACAAAAAAAGCCTGGTTATAATTAAGATACTAACACTATGTCTATACACATTAGACGATCTTCCACTTTTTAAAAGATATTTAAAATCCATTTAGATCATAAAAGTTATTAACTGGAAATTTTAAAAATTAAAATTAGCTCTCAGGCTTGTATGTTTATGACTATTTTTCTGGCAATTAATTGTGAATTTTCTCTATTCAGTTTTTAAGTGTGAAGCGGTATATATTGTCTCCTGTCCATACATAGGACAGTATGAGACAGTTTTCCCTCTCTGAATCTTATTGAGAAATCTCTGTGCAGGGGCATGCCTTATGCACCTTCACAATTCCAGGACTAGGTGAATATAAAAAAAAAGTGGATTTGCAGTGGTTATTTCATGTAATTCCTTCTCGAATGATCCATAGCCGTTAGCAGCAGTGATCCTGAGCTGCTGAAGTGGAAGTGGGAAGAACTGGTGGTAAGAAAATGAGAGAGGTGGAAACTGCTTAATTTGATCCATTTTGTCTACAGCAAATTTAAGAGTTAACTACTACATGTCTCCAAATGTTCTTGTGTGTCTTATCTGTGAACCCTGCCACACAGCCATGGTCAGAGGATTATGTAGACAATGGTCTTCATGTTTTCTATATGTCAAAGTAGTATTGCCACATACGTTACAGAGATTTCATCTTGGGAGTTGAGAAGAGAAAATTAAATCAATAGATATAACACTTTAACCTGCCTAGCGAACTTCTGCAGTCTTTAAAGGGTTACCTGAACTCCTGCTAATACAACTTGCCAGACTTGAGGGCAGAACCATGGTATACAGGACAGTGAAACTGTACAATAAAAATGAGTTACTGCCATGAATATTAAGCAACAAGAATATAATAAACGTGACTGTTTGTGGGATTCTGATTTATTGGTAATGATATGCTTATAAATTATGACACTAAGTGTTTATTTTAGTTGTTTCAGAATAAGGGCCAAACAAAGCCGGGTGGACACTTCCTGCAGCCTTAACCATCTGCCACCGAATTCCTGCTTCCCTGATCCCCTTGCCATGGTTTTTGTGTCAGTGGCATCAGAACTACACGTGAATAACCATTCCCTTTAGTGGTTGAAGTAGATGGCTTTTTTAAAAGCTAGTGTCCCAGCTGACCTTGCAAAGTTTCCATTCTCTGAGAGTTGCACACCTCTAGCTGCAAAGCAGGCCCAAGACCCTTCCTGCTTGCTCTGTTAAACAGTGCTCACTTTTGACACAAGAGGGTCCATGACTGTTTTTACACACCTCCTGGCACCAGATTGGGTATTCCCCAATGTTAAGCAGCGGTGCATGTTATTTGCTGGCTTGCGAGTGGATGTTCTGTGTCCTGGGTTCTGAGAGCAGGTAAAGACCAACAACAGAGAAAGGGAGCAAAGGAAAAAAGAAGACCAAAAAAGTGTGCACATACCGGTAAAGACGGAAGGTATCTCAATGGCCATAAGAAAGCTACATGGAATGCGATGTTCCTCCTGCTGATATTCACAAGTAACTTATTAAGATTGTCATCCATTTTAATTGACACTATTTGGAACCAGATATTTATTCAACAGATGGCCAGAATAAGGTATCACAAAGAAAAATAGCATTTTACTGCCTCAGGTTTTTAGCTTTTATGTTGCATTTCATCAAAAGTTACTTCAGGAGATTAATTATTTTGAAGTTTTCTTTTCTCTAATGGTGGTGGCAAACTGCAAGGAAGATAGCCAATAAATTTAATAACCTTAACAAAAGATGCAGTTTCCGCATAGTGAAGCACGCTATTAGGGTAGAAATTGAAGATACCCATGAAGATCTATTTAGGACCTAACACTCGGTTTGAGATGAAATGCCAGCAAAATGTCGTAGAGGGGCAATCCCTATCGGCTAACTTAATTTTTTTTTTATGCTGAGAATCAAACTCAAGACCTTGCACTTGCCAGGCAGGCACTTGTTCCACTGAGCTAGATCCCCAGCCACTGCTACTGGCTAACTTAAAATTGTAATTCTTAGAAAGTACTTTTGCTATGTATTTCAAACACCTTTAAGACATTCATACTTTTGCATTGGAATTACATATCTAGAAATTTTTTTAGGAAATTTTTTGACACATGCACAAGAGCATGTACAATTTAGACTCCCAAAATGTTATGTATAATAGTGAAAAATGTTGAAGTAATACACAAGTCTCAGTTTTGGAAAGATTAAATTATGACCCTTTGACGTGAAAAATATACAAGTATTAAATTGTGTTATAGAGAATATTACTTCACAAGGTAAAATGCCAATAAGTATTCACATAAGCATAATGCACAATACACAATACTGTCTGAGTCTGTGTTGTCTTGCTATAATGGAAACTTGAGACTGGGGGTGATTTACAAAGAGTAGAGATTTGTTTTCTACAGTTCTGGAGGCTGGGAGTCCAAAGTTAAGGCCCTGCATCAGCCTGGACCTTTTACCTATGTCTTCCATGACAGAAGGTGGTAATGCAAGACGGCACATTTAGAAAACAAAAACAGCAGCAGGCAGGGAGGAAAGAGAAGGGAAAGGTTCTGACCTCATTCTTTGATCAGGAACTCACTTCAAGGACAGGGCATGAATTCTCGCTCCATGGCAGACGCCTCATGTCGTAACGTCCTCTCTAGACGCTCATCTTGCCATAGTACTGCATTGAGGCGACAGTTACTAACACATGTATGTTGAGGGATATATTCCAACCATAGCAAATGCAATCCTATTTTAAAATATGCATTTAAATACCTAAATGTAGAGAAAATACTGAAAAGATTTACCTTAAAATATTAACAGGCATCCCAGTACTTGCGAGGCTAAAGCAGGAGGATTTTGAATTCGAGGCCAGCCTGGGATACAAAGTTAGTTCAAGACTAGCCTCTGCTATATGGAGATATTCTTCCTCAAAGAACAAAAGTACAAATATATAAATAAATAAATAAAATATTAGTGTTTCTCTCAGAATTTATGCAATTTTTTTAATATCTGTTTTTTACTTTTCTGTGTTCTACCCCTTTCTACAGTAAGAATAACTATATTTGTAATGATTTTGAAGAGAAGTATAGGACCAGGGATATAGCTCAGCAGCACAGTACCTGCGTAGCAAGTGCAGAGTCCTGAGTTCAATTCCCACCACCAAAACGAATAAAAATAAAAGTAAAAGTAAAAAGTATAATCAGAGCTTGAGTAGACATACTGGGAGAGATCTCACAATCAATTCTTCTAGGAATTCCCAAACCTGGCTCTGACAAAATAACTTGTAGAAACAGAGTCCTGGACCAACCAGGATAGATTTTGATTCACTGTACCTGGCATGAGGTTGAGAAGTTTTTACTACTTTCCTCAAATCTCTATAAAAATAATGAATGAACCCTCTGGTGGTTCTGTTTTGCCATCCGGGTTGGGAACCGTGGACTTTGCTCCCTTATCCTCGGTGACACATAGGAGAAGAGCAGGTCTTCCTGTTTGCAGTGAGGTGACACAGCATCCTTCCCCAAGCTGAGGAGGAGTATGTCCCTTCAGAAGAGTACAGAAATGTGAAGCATATTTCCTGACCTAGCAAGGAGTCTGTGACTACATGTGATATAGCTGCGCATGGTGTGATAAAGACAGTAAACGTTTCACAGTGCAGAGGTTGTTTCAACTTCATCAGAGAGGTTTAAAGATATCTGGTGTTGAGAGACAGCTGGAAAATGAATCTCAGCCCTGGGCCTCACTCTGAAATGAAAGCGCTGTTTTGGAGAAAGTAAGGTATCTGGGTTGATGAAACAAAGACTTTGGGGATGAGCAGTACATACGGGAAAGCAGATGGAGTTAATCCTGTGAAAGCCTATCCAGCAATGGTCTTATTAGAATCTATATTGTCTTTCCTAGTACAAGACTTTTCAAAGAAAATGTAAACATCTTGCTAACAAATTAACTAGTTACTGCATTATTTACTACTGTCAAATGGTTAAATTTTATACAAAGGCAATGAAAATCTCCTTTTGCAGATTTTTGAGGATTGTAATGAAAAACAGAAAATTATGGCTAAAAAATTTTCTAGTAATTTGTAGAATTTATGGAGGAAGAAAAAAGACACAGAAAATTTCGATGCTTTACATATTTCCTTGTAAATATATGAGGAAGCAGCATCTACAGTACATAAAAGATTACAATCAATACATAGAGATTACAAAAATAATGTTATGAAAATAGATATTATGTAGCAGACACTTAAAAGATTATGGACAATAAGAGGCATGATCAAGAACTACAGTTAATATTTAAACTTTAAAATTTATTATAATAGGAGCATATTGCTATGAATCTCTCTCAAAGTACACCCCCTCTGTTCAAACACATTTGATCCATCATTGTCGTTACTTTATGAAGTCCTGGAAATTCTCTTGTGTCTTTAGCTGTACTGCAGGGATGTCCTAAATCAATTCAAAACATGACCATGACCTTTCGTGGTCATTTTGACTTTTGGGAAAGAGCCAAAAGTTATGTGAAGCCAGACCTGGTAAATATGTGGACGACGATGCGCTGTAATGTTTATGCGGCCTGCCTTTCTGCTGGGTGGCACGTGGGAGCAGCATTCGCTGAACTGTGGGTCACACTTTATAAAGACACTCATGAAAGGAGAATTCCAGAATTGCGTCAGAAGGTAGCAAGAACATTGAGATAAGCATGTCTAAAGCAAGGGAGTATTTTGAAGGAGATTAATGGCCATGGGTCTTTTATTATAATCAACTTCAATTTAAACATCTACTATATGCTTTTATTGTCCCTTGTATATATAGAAAATTAAAAAATGAAAACTTTCAATTATTTGATGATATTTTGGTGAAACAATAATGAAGAGAAAACATGGATCAGGTTTTTAACTTAGAGAGAAGAATAGAATTGTATTTGGCAGACATTAGAAATCCTTCATGATCAATTGATTCACATACTCAAGACATAACAATGCAAATCATCAATCAGCTGACTTCTTTTCTGGCACTTGCTCCCAAAGGTAGGTTGTAGACAGTCCTAGCAGTGAAAAAATATGATACTCCTTCCTCACCCACTTCTAGGTCCATGGTCAAGACCTCTATAACAAAAGATAGATTAACAAGAAAACAGCATAAAAATTTACTTAATCAAAGTTTTATGTGACACAAAGCTTCAGAAATGAAGACCAAGGGAAATTTGTTTATTTTTATGTGTACATTCAATGAAAAATAGACAACCATGTAAAAGTGTGATTGGAGAAAGAGGCTATGATCTAATGGTGACAGATTGAAGGAGGAAATCCAGAAAAGACCATTTGTTCAGAAGTCTTCTCAGCCTGTCCTGTACCTTTCCCTCCTCCTGGTGCAAAGCAGGACTTGCAGTACATTTGGGTCTGCAGGTGAGAATGGAGATGGTCAGAATGAGACACTGCTGGATTTCAGGTCTGGTTTAAGCAGAAAGGAGCTCCAGCATATGCCCACCTTAGGGAAGAGAAATTCTAGTTTCTGAGATGCTTCTTTGAACAAATGTGGGAAAGAGAAAAGAAGGCAGGAAAAAGGTCAAGAAGAGCTTCATGCTTCCACCCTTCCTTTCTCCTTCAGTTCAGAGTACTTGGCATGTGCAAGAGCTCTACTTCGGTATAGCATGTTTTGAACCCAACGTATATCAGTGCGTCTTTGTACTGTGAGGAGTTATTCTAGGATCATCCAACAGAAACTCTATGGTTGTTTAGGCATTGAATAGCCAATCAGAAGTTCAGAGTGATCAATAAGAAGATTTTGGCAAAGCCGATGGTACTATACTATATATTCCTCTGTGTGATATACATTTCTGTGTGTGTATGTTTGTGTACGTATGAAGGAAAAATTAAAGACTAAAATTGAATTCCCCACCCTTGTATGCATTTAAAGCCTTTTTCAGTCTAATCCCTTTTTTAAGGGTCTGAATACCTATGAGAGACAATTGAAATATACAGTGAATGTTTAAATTTAAAATTATGCACAGTATATAACACTTTAGCATTCTCTTAATATTTGATTATGGAAATTTGTTTTATTTTTTCATAAAATAAAAAGTAAAACAACTTTACAATAACATTACAGTAAAAAACATATTGTTATTAATCCCTCTCAAAATACCCTCTCGCACTTTGAACACACTTAATTCCATCATCTTATCATTTTACGAAGCAGTTCTAGAGGTCCTCTTTCATGAGTGTCTTTAGTTGTGCTGTCCTGGCTGCCCTGATGTCCTGAATCTATGCAAAATGTTTATTTTTCACGATTGTTCTGACACTAGGGAAGACACAGAAGTTTCACAGTGCCAGATTCAGCGAATGAGGTGGGTGAGGACACATTACCATGTTTGCATGAGCCTGCCCTGCCACCAGCTGACATGCAGCAACAGTATTCACTGTATTTTTGGATCACACTGGAAAAACCCTTCCAGAATCGCTTCAGAGCAGTCAAGAACAGTGGGAGAAGGGTGTTTGAAGCCATGGAGAGCATTTTGCAACTTATTAATGGCAATGTATCTTTTGCTACTATAAAACTTTTTATTTAAATAGTCACTGTATATTTTAATCATATGTCATAGGTTTTTAATAATTGGATTACATTCGAGCACAATGATTGTGTCAGTGGAAACTAGGGCTTCTTCTACCTATTATATAAGTATTGAGAGTGAAGAATAGACAACACTTTGCCACTGGACATCAGCTGCTACTCAATCGCAACAGCCTTTCACCCAGTCAACATGTTCAGAGTAAGTAATATCACTTAATGAACATATATAATGCATAGCTCTTATTCCCTGGGTGAGATGATTTTAAATTTGTAACAGAATATTATGAAATAACAAAAAATGGTCAACGGGACAAGGAAAATTGGCCTTCAGCTAATTTTTTTTTAACCCCAGGAGTCAAACTCACAACCCTGTGCTTGCCAGGCAGGAGCTATGCCACTGAGCTCTCTCCCTGGTCCCCTCAGCTAATTTTGACATAAGTTTTCCATATCTATAAACCAAAAGATATCTTTAAAGTAAATAAAACCAACTCCTTTGATCCAAGAAAAAGATATGCAGATTGAAAAGAACTTTTAACTCTAAGTCTACACTATCATTAAGTGTACTTAGGTTTGTACCGTATAATTATTATGATTGTACCAATTAATCAATCAGCTGATTAGCATGTAGGGTCAGTAGGCTCCAGTGATCTTATCTTGAAGCTTGAATTAATTAATTATACTTTCTTCAACATTATTATTTTCTATTTGTGTACCCAGTTTGTTCGAGTTTCCCCTATTGACAAAATGTGGTTTAGTCTCTATACTTGTCACAGCAGGTATGAGTGCTCACTGAGGTACTTTTGCTGATATAAAATCAAAATTATGAGGAAACTGAAATATTTTCAATATTTCCTCCAATAATTAGTTGGTTACTTTTTGCCATAACTTATATAAACCATGCAGATTAATGAACTGCTTTTGAATGACCTTCAACATAAGACCGAAGAACTTTCATCTGTTGTAAGTCGTAGGGAACTCTGTATTATATATAAAATAAGAATTGTATCACCCAGAAATCACAGTTCCTATTTCAACAAATCGCCAAAGTTGTACTTTTCACACATGTACATGTCCCTTTTGAAAAATATTTTAAACATATTTTTAAATATTGAGTCTTTTTTGCTAAGTGCTTGCAAAATGCTGAAAAGTGCATTATTCCCATTTGTCAAACGAGGAAACTGAATCTAAAACACACAGAATAGCTTGTCCAGAGCCTCGCAGGTAGGCAAGCACAATACTGAAATGGAACAATTTTCGCCAAATATGGGTGGATTTCCTGAGTAGACACCTTGAAAGGAGAGGCAGTGAGGGGATCAGAGCATGGTGCACTCTGAAGAATCAAAATTCAGCAGGAGAAGCAGGAGAGTGACAAGATACTTACAAGGGCAATGCCAGGGTACAGTGAAAGGATGGCTGCGAGAGCAAGAAGGTAAATGTCAGTGGGGACTGTTAGTCTCCTTCTCACCGTGTTTCAGGACAAAGCTCTGGATGGGGTTATTCCTTGTGAAAGAAGATAACCACAAAAGAGGAGAAGACTGTGATACTAGACCTGCTGTATATGCTAAAGCTAGTTCACTTTTCTTCTTTTGTTACTAGAAGCTACTTAGTAACAGGGCCTGTCTCAGTCGGAGGCTCTGCCTTTTGGTTACAGACTGCCTGACGCCTTTATAAAGTGGGCCACCGCTCTGTTGATTACTGCACACCAGGGTGGTCTATGAGCTGCTGTTTTCTGCCACCCCACAGTGAGACAGCATCTGAAGTTCTGGTCTCACATGTCCTCAGAGAATGGTCTGTGTTTCCCAAGAAGCTTAAGTCCGGATGATTTACTCGGAACATTTTAAACTCCTGTTGTGTAACGCCTAGACTTGGATTTATAAAAGCTGAGAACAATTTTTCAGGTCTGTGTGGGACAGCTACTTGTGCATTACATCATCCATCTTTGTTTATCTGTGAGACTAGAGCAAAGCAGTCCGTGATGTGAGGAGACACAAAGACGCACAAACCCTGTATCCGCAGGACAACGTCACACCATGGGTACCCTAGTCGCACACTATAGTCTCATAGTCAAATGACTAAGTGTTTGTCAGTCCAAATCAGATGTGTTTAGCTTTGATTTGAAAAGAAGCAAGAAAGGCAATTGGGGTAAGACATGAAGTAGGCAGTTTCCTTATGTCTGGTTTAGTTTCATTTTCTCACACCTACTCTTGTGCTCTTTTCCAAGTGAAACAAAAGTTCTCCTGGTTTTGAGAGCTTGTCTAATGATCACTAATAAAAGCTTGCCTAGAACAAGTTCAATCTGTGAATCAAAAAAGGGATATTTGTCTTCACCTTCATAAATATTAAAAGAAAAACAATGCACGAAAATCCATAGAAATGTGGCTGTCATACCACACGGACCCAAATTAGAAGACCTAGAGTATGACATTGCATGTAATACATGCGGTGGGTGTGGCTGTGAGTGGATGTGTGAGATTCGTTCTGCCACAGTGTAAGAGAGTTGAATTAGCTTCCACTTGACTAGATGAGAGCTCTTAGTTCTTATTTTGAAAGCAATCAGTTGAGCATAGTTAATTAGGGTATCAGTAGTTTTTTTTTTTAAAAAAAAGGGAAAAAAATTGGAGCACTTACTAAAAAGTATACTGTAACTCCACTCACGTTACAGTGCTGATCGAAGGATTACAGAAAGAATGCACTGAAGCTGTGGTTGTTAGGTGCTTTCTGCACACATTTTTCTGCAATTACAACAAAATATTATAGGTATTTTATGTGGTGCTGTAGTACCCTCTGTATGTGAATCAAGTTAGGAACAAAGAATACATTCCAGTCTTCCAAGCAATAATTGTAAAAGGACAAGGCAAAAAGAACTCATTTGGGGAAAAAAAAATTAATCTTTAATTCTGCTCTTCTTCTATCTATCAGAACTCTTTTATCTCAATTTACAAACATAGATATTTTTATGCAATGTTAAATTACAATAAAAATTGCATATAACTAGCCATTTTAAAATTAGTTTTCCAAGACTTACAATGTACTATTTTATTCAAGATATTTGTTTCTCTTCAACGTGTCTATGTCATAAATACTTAACTGTTCTTATTTAATATAAAAATGAATTTCATATTTTCAGATATATACCTTCTTCATTATATTATGATACAAATACAATTGTCTTTGAAATAGATGCAGAAACGTAGCAAGCTAAATAAGTTATTAATCCTCAAAATCAATTTCATCAGGCCTCTAGTTCCCTAGATATAATGATAATTATATCAAAAGGAGTTCTCTTAACCCTGGTTAGGTTGACCATTTACACGATTTGAAGCTTGAAAACAAAAGCACAAAGGCAAAATCCACATTCTGCCCTAACACTTAGATGGCTTCATGTTTCTTGTGTTCTTTGTTTGAAATATAGCCCTCTTTATTCACTAATTTAAGAGTTATTATACAATAACCATTATATGAGAAAATTTTCCTATAATTTATGAGTTTGAATGAAGGAAAATATAGATGTTAAAATTTTATATGCTTGTCACTAATTCTTCAAATACAGAATTAGGAAGCCCATTAGTAGCCTGTAGGGCAACTAAGACTTTGACTTACATTTTTGCTCTGCTCAGGAGACACTAACATTTTCAAGAGAAATTTGGTAGACATCTTTACCTCATAGAGAAGACTACTTGTCCTTCTCATGTCTGAACCTCAGTGAGTAGGATTTGATTCTGCTTCGACCCACATTTGTTGAAGGTGGACATACAGAGGCTTTGCCTATTCCTATCAAATGAGTCCTTGGATTTTCCCCCTTTCCTTCCTTTATTACAAACATACTTCAGTTCCCCTGAAAATAAAAGAGAATATAGGTAAGAATTTGGACTATCAAAAATACCTTTAATTTTCCAAATGAGAATCGTTGCCTTGTATCCAGTGCCACAGCAGAGGTTACCACCATGTCTTGTAGTCAATACATTCTATTCTGCCATCATTCTTATGATATACACCCAGTCATAGTTTTCCAAAAGACCTCTTGTTCATAAATATGCAATGATAGCACAATTCTCCATCTTCATTTCCTGTTTTTATTTGTACGTCGTTCTCTGAGTGAACAGTAAAGCAGTCTTTACAGTTTATCCGTGGTAAAGATGGCCATGTCTTTATCAGTATAATGAGATGTAGGTGGAACACCTGACTTAGTTCACTGGGGTTGTTCTAATGCCAAATCTAGAGTTCAAACAGTTTTAGTCCCAAGTCAAGAATTTATAACCAAGTCAAAAGATTTCTCTGGTGGCACAGCGCCTGCCTGGCACGAATGAGATCCTGAGTTCAATTCTTGGTACAGGAAAAATAAGATTTCTCTGACCTTATTGAATAACCTCTCATCAATGTGTTCCCTGTTTCTTGGGATAAACAAGGTCATGTAGTGGAAAGTATTTCCTAATAATTGTGGCTACTTTTTTAAAAATATCAAATAAAAGCAGAACTTCTCCCTACTGAGCAATAATAATTCTCTTCCATCTCATTCATCATCACTGTCATCACCAACTATGCAAGCAGGTAAGGAACCAGCATGTGATTCTATATTCTAATTGTTATTGTTCAAAAAGCAAGAGAATGAAATTCAGACCTTTTGTTCATTTCAAAACCATTGTCAAATTTGCCTTTGGACTAGTAAAGAAAGCTTGGGAGAAATTGACATCTCAATCACTGGTTAGGATGTAAATATCGAAATGCAAAATAGCATTAAAAAAAAAAAAAAAAACTGCTTTCTTGGCCATAACTGAATTTTCACATTGTCAGCACTTCCATTATAAACATTTTTTTAGCTGGGAGTTTATAACACAAATGTAAAGATTTGCTATGGGCTCAATCTCAACCCAAGAGCAAATGTTTATACCAATTTTGAAAACAATCAGCTTGCCCATTTGCAGTTAGGCATGTGTTCATCATCTGTTATTGCTTGTCCAATGCTCTCCAACTTCTGGGAGAAAAAGCAGACATCTGGAAAGAAGAAACAATGTTTGCTCTCCGGCAGATGTAGTCTGTTTTCCACAATCGTTGAATAAGGAAAGTATCAAATAAATATGTGCCCTTTAATATAAGGAAATGGAAATGACAAGATTCCGCAAGCATGCTAATACTACTGAAATAGTAGTTGGTCACTCTATAAATGGGTCCCTTTGGGTTACTAGAACTGAGGATTTGACCCACTTTATGGAAGGAAGGAACTAGACTATTGACATGAATGATGAATGATAAAAATGAAATGCCTTGTCCTGTAAAAAAGTGCACTACACTTCAAAATTTGCTACTAAAATAAGTCAAGAGTAATCATTTGGGCAAAACAGTTTCTTTGCTACAAATAATTCATATTTTCCAGAAGATTTTAAATTACTGGTTAAGTTCCAGTTTCATGTTGTTAGAGGCATTTTCTTCTCCTCTTTAAAATTTTTTCAGCAACTTAATAGTGAGATAACACCTTGGAAGAACATTTGGTCAAACATAATTTGTATCTGGAACAATTCTAAAACATGTTCCCAAGTTTAGGCTGAGAGAGTGAGGCTGGATCTACACTGAGTTTTGGTTTTCAGAGTAATGTGGTAAACCGTCAGTAGGTCCTTTCGATCAGCTAAATGGGCACAAGGGGCAACAATGTCCTTACCGCGTAGAGTAAATTGTTAAGTGATTTATTGTCTCCTAGTTTAGGCCCTTATTAGCCTTACCTCATCAAACAATCTCTCATTTTGTCACTTCTGATATTTTGCTGCTTCAAATGAGATTATTAAACTAGGTAATCTAAAGTTTTATGCTTTTGTAATGTTACCTGATAGTACCTTCTTCAGAGGTTTGCAGTTCTTTGATGAACTAAATCAAGTCTTTTGTTTTATTTTCCCATAATCTTGGATCCATCCATTAAATTATCAACAGGTCAGGAACAAAATCAAATGCTGAAAAGCACTTTCCTTTGTTTTGAGGGAAATAGAATTTAAGATTCTTATGCATAGTAAATACTTATTACCAATAAAATTCATTTGGTATTGATGGGGTTTCATAGTACTAGGAAGGAAATTAAATTCTTGGCCTAATTTACCTCAGTTAAATGATGGCAGTTAATGTAGCTCTTTCTTGTGTAAACTTTAAAATATAATTTACTTATTATTTTATTTTCAAATCTCTTAAAATACTATCCTCAAAATAAAAAATCAATTTTTTATTGTTGTTTTGTTTTCTGAGACACGATCTTGTTATGTAGTCCAGGCTGGCCTTAAACTCACTATGTAGGCTGGTCTTGAACTCATGAAAATCATCCTGCCTCAGTCTAGGATTACAGGTGTGTGCCACCATACCCACTTAAATCAACTCTCAAGTATGATTGCATAGCACTCATCTCACGTTGCATTTTCACCCAAATCAACACATTTCCACACCTCTATTTTTACGACACTGACAATAATTTCCACTGGTGTCCTGGAGAACACTTACAGGAAAATCCCCTATCTTAATCACTAAGTGCCTTTTCATCCATAAAACCATCAGCTCCTCATGCCTTACCATCAAGAAAAAAGTCAAAGGCGGTGGCTTCCCTGAAGTTCACAAGTGTCCTGGGTGCATTCAACTTGGGTGCTGTTGCTTGTGTGTGTGTTTAATAAAAGCTATAATAATAAAAACAAAACGCTATGTGATTGGAGCAGCTCCAGTGGATTTTTTGCCAGTTGTGTGAGGGTATAATTTAGTGCTAAAATTTAGTAGATAACTTGATATGCTTGATACAATTTGACATATATGCACCCTCACCATGAAACTTCCCCTCAATCGAAACAATGAGCACATTCTTCACCCCAAAATTTCCCCATGTCTGCTCATAATTCCCTCCCTCCACCCTCCACAACCTGCCCCACACCAAGTGATTTCTGTCATCACAGCCTCATTTGCGTGTGACAGAATACTGAACAAATAGAATTGCATGGTACGTACTTTTTGTCTGGTTTGTTTCACACAGCGCAATTATTTTAAATTTTATCACTGCTGAGGCTCATGTGGGGTTCATTCCAAAGGAAAGATTCATTCCTTCTTATTGCTGAATAGCATTCCACTGGGTACTTACGTCAAAATTTGCTTAGGAACTTACCTGCTGATGGGCATTTTCATTGTCCAGTTCTTGCGGGTGAAGAGTTGAAGGTGAGAAATAAGACTTCATAAAGGATTGCAACATGTCCCACACAGTGGATTAGCACCTCTACTTCCAATTGTTTCCTTCATTCAGACCAAATTTCTAAATTTTATTTGTGTAGTTTGTGGTAACTCTTTGCTTAATACCTTCTTTGTCACTTCTAATAGTGCCAGGACAGTACCTGGCATATACTGAGGACTAAAAGTGAGTTAGTCTTTGATTGTGTAATAATGAATTAACATAGTCATTTTTAAGACTTTTAAAAGTTTTTCTATGACTTACTATGAAATTTGACCTTTATCCCTGAGGGCAGTCAAAATCCACTGAGGATTTTAAACAAGTGCATGACATAATTAGATTTGCAGTATAACATGTGTATTTAGGAGACGGGAGGGAGTAGACAAAGGAAAGCTAGGAGTGGGGAAGCAGTTGACTGGCTGTTGGTTATTTAAGGAACATTCAGAGAGTACAAATTATCGAATTTGTTGACCATTTACAGTTCACAATAGAGAATAATGGAAATTAGACATGGGGAAAGAGGGATAAAAAGGAAACAACAGATTATCAAAATTGCAGTTTGGACAGTTCATCAGATTATGGTGTCATCAAGTAAATTTAAAAATAATGGAGTAAGAAAACCCTTTACATTTCGAGAAGACAGGTGTTTACCTGTATAAGACAGGTTGTTACCTGTATAAATCTGCACTTCAGTTCTTTTCTCCACAGTTGTTCTCAGTGAGATTGCCAGAGCTCACGTAAAGAAGAGTTGGGAAAAGTGCAAAATGCAGAACAGGTCTTTAATACTGATTCATTATCAGTTGTAGCACGGATTCAGCCTATCCGGTAACAATGGATTCACACAAGTGAATTTCTCAACAGGTGAAACAGCACTTTAAGAATCTTTTCATTTTAATCTTTCTTGGTAGAAATCTTGCTAAAATGAATCAGATACTTCCCTAAAGGACTTTCAAATTTTCTTTTCTTATTCCGATGGCTGTGGGAATAGGAATTATTATTACCATCGTTTTCTCAATAAGTAAACTGAGACTCACAGAAGTTAACTGACACTTCTAATGTCATAATTTTGTTATTTTTCCTTTTTTTTTTTTTTTTTTTTTTTTTTTTTTTTTTTTTTTGGTTTTTTTTTTTCTGGTACCGGGAATCGAACTCACGACCTTGTGCTTGCCAGGCAGGCACTATGCCATTGAGCTAAATCCCCAGCCCCTAATGTCATAATTTTGAATTGTCAGCCTCAGACTCAGATTTCCTTCTAAATCTGGTTTCTTTCCACCTTACTGTATTATTTCGTGTATGTTGTGATATTATCCAGTGATGCTGTCAGGAATGAGAGTTAAGGGAAAAACCACGGTAAAAAATTAAAATATGAATTTTGAAACACTTGTCATTAAATGAATAAATATATTTCCTCAGGGTAGTAATTTTAATGAGGAAATAAAACAGGGTATTATGGAAAGAGGATGACTCTCAGAATCAGGCATGTGTGGACTCAAATCTGAGCCCTAATGTTTACAGTGGACACTGTGGTGACCAGCAAAATCTCAGCCCCCCAGTATTCTCATTTTTAAAATGGGTGTTACTCAACTGATAGAATTTTGGTAAGCATTAGCAGTTTCGAGTGTGAACCTTAGAAATGTACAATGTTAATTTCTCTTTTTTCTCTAAAGTGTTGATTTTAGGAGCAAGGGGTTTAGCTTTTGTCTATCACTCCATTGTGTAGCTAGGTAGCTGGCTGGTGGGTTGAAATGCTTTGCAACCTTTTTAAAATCACAGATTGTACCATCCAACTTGAAAAGATTAAGGACATGGACTAAAAACATGACTCAGCTTCCCCCTGCCTTTGTACACCAGGCTCTCCCTGCAGATATTCTCGCGGAGGTTGCCCCGGCCTGATAAGTAATGTGGAAAAAAAGTTTGTACAGGAAAATGAGGCAACTCAGCATTCTGTATGGCTATTTTCTGGATTTCTTTCAACAACTAGAGACTATTCTTTGGTTTCCTTTTAAGATCAAAGACCATTAGCTTCTAGGCAGTAAGTGGCTTTTCTCTCATACAGATCTCGCTTAAGCATGCTCTAATTCTGAACTGATTAAGTGCTCCTTATTTCTGGACAGCAGTTTATAATAGTTTTCTTAGTTATTGTGCAGAATCCACAATGATGCTTGCTTTGCATTCAAGATGATGTCCTTGTCCGCAGGAGTCATCTTTGACCACACTACCCACAGATCTGGAGTAAAAAGATACCACAAATGGTTGAAAGTGTCAACATAAATAACTATCAATAAATATTATGGAATGTAGCAAAGCATTTGGTTTGCATCTTCCTAACGTATCAGAGGTAACTGTATGGGTATTATTGTCACAAGGGATGCTCCCAGTTTAGCTACATACAGTATTTATAAAATGCCCATCACCATGGTATCTAAACACTTGGGCAATCTAATTAGGCTAGTCCAATTACTTGTGCAGAAGTAGAAGAGGTGCCCTTCCTTATATCCCACTCCACTGGAACCAATTTGATTGGTTTTTAAAAGCAATAAAAGCCTTCTGTGAGAATAGGCCTCTTGTTCCAAGATTAAAAGACTGTCTGGGTAAAGAAATGACTGTTTCCTATTCCTGAAGGTGATAATGTTCAGAATCAAGCAACTCTCCAGTGTAGAAAACACCACAGCCCAGAGATCTTGATTGAGAACATTGTACTCCCTTTTCTTTTGAACTTCACTCTGGGGGCAGGTAACTGAGAAGTACTTTCTAAAAGCAGTTCACCTGAATGTGGATTATTTCCAAAGACTTTCATGGTGAGAAGTGATGCTCTCTCCTGGCCTGCTGCATCGGAGAGTGCTTCTGCTCTTGAGGAGTTTTAACTAGGTCAGACCTGAATTTAAGCTTGGTAATGAAGACTGCCCCTCAGACTTTTATTTTGGACAGATAAAGAAAACTTTGGAAACATTTTCTGTTCTCTCTGCACATATCAGTATGTTTTCAACAAGGCTGAAATACAAAGTGGCATCTCCCTGAATTAAAGTCCAGTTTGCTGTGCATATGTGTGTGGGTGTGTGTGCGTGAGTGTGTGTGTGCATGCATGTTTGTGCACGCGTGCATGCACGCACATTACGGCAAAGGAGTAAAGGAGCATGATATCCGTACGTAAAATCTAATGAACTCTTTTAGAATTTATAGTTAATCAAATATTTTAGAAGCTGTTTCTGTGCAAACTGAACACCACGGTTATATGTTTCTGAGAAATACTATAAATATTGTGCTTGTGCAGAAAAGTAAGATGGTGCTAACTTTACCTCGGGCTAAAAAACAGTTATCTTTTTGTACTGGGAAGACTTCTCCCTGCAATTTATCACTAATGCGGGTTGATAGGAATCTAATTTGTCAGATATTTTATTTTATTATGTTTTTCATAACTAAGTAACGATCAAGACAGTGTGGCCTGTAATGTTTCAAAGTACAATTTAGAATTTCACAGGACTAACATTTACCTTGAGAATGGGTAGACTTACTTTGCTCTTTGGTTACTCCTTCTATGGGATGAGTGTCATGTGACTTGTTGCTCAGTTCAGCTGTGAAACGGTGCTGTTTTCTTTGCCACTTTTTGACATCATAGTTTCTTGACTCTTGTCGTTGATTTAATCTTCTTATTGCATCTTTGGACATAATGATGAGTTTTTAAGTTTAGACTGAATCCTGGTCCTGCTCTTTCAAGTTGGTGCTTGCAACCACCTGGCTCCTTTAGCTAACTGCTCCTCTTCTTTCTCACTGGAATCATTTCCAGGTGTATTCTCAGTGCTTCATTGTCTGGGGCATTCAAATACTCCTTTCTTTTTTTTTTTTTTTTTTTTTTTCTTTGCAGTACTGGGGATTGAACTCACGACCTTATGCTTGCCAGGCAGGCGCTTATGCCATTGAGCTATAGCCCCAGCCCCATTCAAATACTCTTGAGCTGTCTTCCCTACAGAAATTCTCACCCAGGGCTCTTAAACAAGTTTTTCCTCTGGCCTTTAAAATGCTGGTTGCAATTATTGAACATCTACTTCATGACAGATATTTTAAGTGCATTATCTCATTTGCTCTCTTCAATAAATTTGGAAGGTAGGTTCATTGCACAAATATAAAGATTGGAGTTCAGAGAAAACACATAGGCAGTAATAGGACAGGATAGAATTTTAGGTAGATTTGTCTCTCAAACCTAGGCTCTTTAACTTTCCTCTATAATTACATGCCAACATCAATTTTTCTTCATTATTTTCACCTGCAAGTTACTGAATGATTTTCAACTATTCCTATGTGGGTATCAAATGCTACGTCAGTTGGATGATATTTAGCTACGATTGGTAGAAAATCAGCTTAAAATTTTTAGCAATAAGTACATTTCTTGGTTTGTATAACCAGGAATCCAGAGATAGAGTGAATTATAGAATATGCTCATCCAGAGACCCACAAGTAGATACCCCAGCTCCAGGCCAAGTCATCCCTTCTGTTCCATCTGCAGGACTGGCCTCACCCCAGTGCTGACCGTCCACGGTGGGCAGCATGGCCAGAGCAGCAACACAAGCCAGGCCTTTCTTTGTCTGACCTGGTGAGAGACAGAGGAGGCTGTTTCCCAGAAGTCTCAAGCAAACACCTCTTTTTTCCTAACTGATTTAAATTATATCAACTTATACCTTACTCTGTTCTTAATAGAGCCAGGAAAAGTACTTGGACTTAGAGAAGTCAAGGCTGAAGCCTAGATCAGGAGTCAGGAACTGCTAAGGGATAAGTCAGACCTGTAAATATTATGAAAATTATCTTTAGAAAAAGCAGGGGAGGAAGAAATGTGGAACAGACAGTCATACGTACCTCCTGCCCACCTTGTTAACCACCCCAAAACTACACTGATCCTTCAGCTTCACATTTGCTTTCAAATCCTTTAAGCTGACCCAGAAATGCTCGTTGCCCCTCCTGCTCCTCAAAGCTGCCATAGCTGGTTGCAAATATCTGAGGTCTGTGCTCATTTTCCTTTACCAAGTGTGATGTGGCTTCTTTAAGAGATCTCTTTCTGCTACTAAAGCACTTACTATTCAGGAGTAGGGAATGATAACAACATTGAATTTTCCAGTTGGTGAGGATCTAATACACAGTATGAATGGTCACAGGCAGGTTAGTTAATTCTATTACAGTAGTCATTACACAATGTGCATGCTGTACACCTTGAATATATTAAGCTCTGTTGAAAAATTTTTAAAAATCCATCTGGAAAGGTGAACAACGGAAATGATGTGTTGGCCCTGGATCCTTAAGATGTGTGATATTCTGCTGAGCAGGAAGATTGTGTTCTCATGCCTTGGCTGTGGAATGATTTCCGGGGTCAGTGTAGCACATTCTAGCTCTCCTTTCTCCAAAGTTCTTACAAACTCTTCCTTTGCTAGGTCCTGGATGAGAAAGACATGCTACAGGGCCTCCTTTTACAATAATTCTTCCCATCCCTGCCCTCCGGGGCAAAGGGAAATGTTAAGGAATTGTCTGCCCTTCTTAGCAGACGTGGGTTCATGTGGTAATACAATCCTTTCTAAAAGTTTAGTTTCCAGTAAATGATATCAGCTTCCAATAATTCTATGTTCTTTTGTGACCTTATTCTGTAAAATTCCATCTCTTAGCAGTTAAGTTTCTGTGTTCTGCCCATTTTCTCTACAGTTAGGTTTAGTGCAGTGCTGTTTCTTCTTAAGATTTTTCTCAAAAGCAGTCAAAGCTACTAGAAGTAGCCAGTGCAGACCAACATCCAGAATTTCAATTTTTCCCACCAATATTATTAATGTGATAGTATGTGTAGACTTGTGGTCTTTGTTTAAAATGCTATACAACAGATCGGAGTCCATTCGAAAGTTTTGCTGCTATGTGACAAGAATAATTGCAAACTTCAGGACCTGGAGCGACAGAGTTCTCCAGACCTTCCATGCTATCTCTTCCCCTTAAACTTTTCTCTCCTTAAGTCTTTACTTATACTGTACTTGTTTCTATCTGTTTTTAACAAGCATCAGTATAATTCTTACTCCTCCATCTTCAGCACAGTTCTTTCACTCTTAAATGTCTTTACCATTCTGTAATTCCAGAAATTCCAGGAGAGGCAATGGAGATACCAATTGCATTCATGGAACTGTTAATTTTGTTCATATTGCTTTCAGCCCATTTCCAAATTTCTCTATTCCTGGGCACCATTTTGGGGAGCAGAAAAGAGATCTATACACTAGCCATGAAGGCAGGGTTCACGATTTAACATGGCCAAGGATTGAAGGGTGGAAAACAGGGGACAGATTTTTTTAATTGTTGGGACTAGAATCGACTCTAAAATACACAGCTTGTGAATCGTTAGGGAAAGGCATTGGGAAATGATTCCTTCAGAGATAAACCTATGCAAATCTCAATGAATCATGCACGCAATGTATCTGCACTGGGGTCATCTTTAAGTACAAATGTGACACATTGGAATATAGGGGCTAAATTGTCATAGAAAAATACTGGACCCACCGTACGTGTTTCCTCAATAGAGAGCTTCTCCTAGTTACAGATATCCTTTTACCTAGGAATGAAAGCAACAGAGAGTGTATGTGCTATGGTCACCAAATATCACAGGGCTGTGTCCTCATGGAGCCCGTCACACACTCTATTAGTGTTCCACTGTAGCTGTGGCCAAATTGCCACACACCTAGTCCCCTCTTATCACACCGTTTGGTGGTGTAAAAGCTCAGCGGAGGTCTTAGGGGGTTAAAATCAAAGTGCTGGTACAGCTGGTCTCTTTTCTCTAGGGAAAAGTCCATTCCCATTTTTTCCAGGTTCGGGGCCTCCCCCTTTCTCTAGCTCTGTGTTCCCTTCCTCCATCTTCAGAACCAGGAAGATGGCAGCCCCCTTCCTGTCTCTACCTCATTGGCCACAACAAGCAAATCTCCGCTGTTAAAGACCCATGTGATTAGATTGGGTGCACTCAGATAACCCCGGATAATCCGCTCAGCTCAGTGTCCTTAATTTAATCACATTTATGAAGGTTTTGCTGCCATGATGATAACATATGCATAGACTCCAGAGATCAGGACATGGATACCTCTAGGGTCACATTTTTTCTGCTTACCACAGGTCAAGTAGATATAATATCGCTTAGGTGACAAAAATTTGAAATGGGTCATTTTTTCCACAAATTAATGAAACAATGACTGTTTAATAAATGTCAATTATGAATAGAGACAGGAATACGAGGAACAAAGCACTTCTCATTAAGGAATATGTGCTGTTATTATTAAAGTAAGACTTTAAATGATAACTACCTTGAAAGTAAGTGCTCAGAGCATGTTTATTTAAACTTCAAGAAAGTACAATTTATCATAATTTGCTCTAATTTATGATTATGGTTCAGAAAAGAAAAACATGTTGAAGAGAAGCAAAGCAAAAAGACTTGAGGCATGTTTTTTAGATTCAGCAATTTGAGTTCGGAGACTCGTTAGCACTATTGGTTTAAGTTTCAAATCCCATAGCATAAAAATACTGCGTAGATAGATATTTGGATTTAACTAGATCTTGACAGTATGTTGGAGTCACAATAATGTCACTTTCTAAAGAGCTCCTTTACTATCTGGGCTCTATTTTCTTTTGGTTTTTCATTATTTCATTTTCTTCAACACATAGAACAAAGTTCGGTGACAGTTTTCGGTTCTGAATGACTAATGAATTGTTCATCTGTGGATAGCATCTCCCTGGAGCAAGCTCTGTGTGGGTCTCTATTTCTCCCTATTCAAAGATGACATCGTTGATTGTGGTGATATTACCCACATTCGCAGAGCCAGCTGAAAAGACAAGAGAGAGGCCAGCATTCCTTTCGAACGCCCCATTCCTTAAACTATGTCCTTTGTTTGCAGACACAATTAGCTGTTTGTAGGCCTATACTGATTCTTCCTTTGGGTGCAGCCGACATGACCGACTTAAGCTAAATAAGTCACCCTGCTGTTTTTTTCTGCAGCTGATCTATTAGTTATTTTGTCTTAAAGAAGCCCAGGCTTATAATATAATTGTAGTTCCAGTCCCCCCTTTTTACAATCCTTTGATAAGTAATTCCAGCTTTCCAGTTGGAGCTGAATATGTAGACAATCCAAACAAACTGCTTCAAGAATTCTTCCATAAAGTCGAACATCTAAGCTATAGAACAATTCAAGTTCATAGTACAAAACTTGGTTCCCAGTAGCACTGCCTCCCCAGGAAAGAGGGATGAGTGAATAAATTATATGGAAATAAAATATAATTTAAAGGCAATAGTCTTGCCTCTATGAAAGAATCCGATTTTTAGTTATTTTCAGACTTTCATGTTGGTAAGCAAGTTGAAATTTCAGTTTTTAGAATCCAAGTTCACACCTTAAAATTTAAGTTATAGCTATTTATTGAGTATTTATTAGGTGCCCAGTCCTAATATAACAGAATCAAAAGTGTCATTTTATGCTTTCAGAACCCTAGCGGATATGTACTACTATCGTTTATATTTTGCAACTAAGATAAGTTGCGGTATCAAAAAGTTATCCTGCTTTATCCTACTGTCTAGTAGGACTGGTATTCAAACCAATGCAGCATAGGACAAAGTCAGCTTCTTCAATCTCTGTGCTATCCCCTCTCTGCTTTGTCTCCTATTCTGACTCGTAGTTGGACATGAATCCATTACCTATACCAGCATGAAATCCAGTAAGAGAAACACAGACTTAGAATTACTGCCTAGAACAGTGCCTGGAATACAGAGTTTGAATCAATAATGAATGACCTAAACCCATCATGTCATGGAATGAATATGTGAAGGACAGGTGCAATGGCAGATCTCTCCAGATAGAGATGATACTAATACCATAATTTACTGAGCAGTAACTGTATGCTCAAAGCACTTCTACTAGATCAGTATACATCAAACAACATGATGGGGTGCATATAACTCCCCTTCCTTTACAATAAGGAAACCAATACTTGGAAAGATTACAAATTTGCCCAAAGTCATGCTCATAGTAACTAACAAGCCTATGCATAAATCTAGGTCTTGGTTCTATGGGGCAAAGTTTTGCCCTAGTCTTCCCAGGCCTTAGTCCAACAGGACTCGGCCTTTATTGGGAGATAAATACCAGGGAGAGCTATGAGAATGAATCCCAAGTTTGGTTATTTTTATAGTCCTTTCAGGCTGCTATGACAAAATATCATAGACTAGGTAGCTTATAACCAACAGAAATTTCATTCTCACGGTCCTAAAGCTGAGAAGTCCAAGATGAAGGCTCCAGCAGAGTCAGCGTCTGGTTTCAGAAACAGCACTCTCAGGGCTCATTTCACAGCTCGCATTTAACACCTCCTAGTTGTGTCCTCACATAATGGAGGGACCAAGCAGCTCTCTAGGCCTGCTTTTACAAGGGCACTGATCCCATTACCTAACGGTCCCCTAAAAAGCCACCTCTCTTTGGTGATAGTTTGAATTTGCAGGGACACAAACATCTAAACCCTCACTGTCTCAAGTGATTCTGGAGGTCTAGGAATATGATAAAAGTTCCAGACCAAAAGGACAGAGAGAAGGCAACTGGGAATACTCCTTTTGCACCAGCAAAAGCCAATGCCGAGAATGCTAAGGTTATATTGGTCTGATGACCAACACACCAGAGCAGATGAAAGACGGCTTAGGCTAAGATGAATGACAAGGGTAACACTCTGTCCAGAGCCCACCGGCAGGGGTTACAGACTAGACTGTCCTGGGTTTGCACCAGTGCTTGAAGTCAGGTCAGACCTCAGAGGGTGAGAAGGAATTAAGCCCCACTGTGACAGTCTGTGCAGACCTATGGGGTGGGCAGAAGAGATTCAAAAACTCTAGGAATCGGGATTCACATCAGAGTCCTTAGTGTAAACCTCTCCCCTGTCGCCAACTTTACTCAAGCCCCATAATTTACATCATCTATCTTTTTCCACATACAGCACAAAACCCTGCTTCTGTCTCTATTGATAGTGCTATTGTATTTGCTCTGGGTGTTAACATATTTCCTGTATGGCACATATCACATCCTGAAACTTGATCCAGGCTATGTGACAATGTCTGGGTTTTTAAGATTGCAGAGACTGGTGACTTAGATGCTGGGTTTACTTTTGCTTTGTGATACTGTCTTCTGGAGCAGTGAAAAGAAAGTACCAAAGATTTCCAAACTCAAGAATCCACCTAAGTGGAGCTGGGGATTTAGCTTAGCGGCACAGCGCCTGCCTGGCAAGCGCAAGGTCGTGAGTTCGATTCCCGGAACCAGAAAAAAACAAAACAACAACAACAACAAAGAAAAAAATCCACCTAAGTTTATTTCTGCACCCCTCTGCTTGTCCCCTTCCAAGTTCCAGGGCTTCAATGGCCTGTACAAAAACTCACTGCATAATACAACCCTCTCCAGGTATCCTGACTTTTGCACTGTTGGCTGGGGTTGATAAACACATTGTCACACAAATCCACCGTGAAAACACACAGTTTTGTTTTCTACAGTTACCTTTACCAAACCCTCCATTGTGCCATCACACCACCAGCTTCCCTTGCAGCAGTAGGACTGGCCTTGACTTATTGAAGCTATAAGAAAGAATCTTGTACATGAAGCCATTTATACATTTTTGGGGAGAACAGTTGTGGGGATAATGCAGACTTCCATATACTTTGTTACTGTTTAATCATCAGGTAAGTGGACGCACTTAGCAGAATGGCTTGCCGAGGTAAAATATCCAGCTCAGGATAAAGGAAAGCACTGGTAGAAGTTACTGGAAAGGAAATCTGAGCAAAACTCATTAGTTCTCCTAACTCTTACTACACTGTCTCTTTTCTCCAACTATATTTTCTTTGAGGACAGCGTACTAGTGGCATATTTACTGAGAAAATGGTGTGTCCGCAAGCAAAGTTACAGTTTGTGTTACTGGGTGGACAATAATTAGACAGTACAGGAACAATGTTCAAGCACTATAAAGCAATGAAGGCTCAGCTTCAGATTTTGTTTTGAAGAGTCTTTTTGAGAAACTATTATTTTGATTAATGGATCAAAAGTTAGGCTTTATTAGCAAGTTTCTTTATGATAGTGGGCTGTGTGCTTCTAGGTACGCATGTGTAGTGTTCTGGGTATTTGTCTTGCAGTGGCCACCTGAAAGAGTGGCTCCTTAGGATATGTTATTAGAATGGAGTTTTTCAGCTTGTCAGAGTAGCTCACTACAAGATACCATTCCTTTGTTAATTTTTAAAATTTTTCTTAGTACATATTTGCAGCACATAATGATTACATTGATCACGTGAAGTTGGTCCATGGACGTAAGACATCTTCATTCTCTTTACTTTCTGTTCCCTCTCCTCCCTCTCCTCCCTCCATCCCTCGGTCCCCTTCCCATTTTCCAAGCATTTATCCCCTGCTTTTTTTATCTGTCTTTTATTTTGCTCTTCAAATTATTTATATTTTAGATTTCTCATACAAAAGAAACTATGCAATAGCTTGTGTGTCTGATTTATTTCACTAAACATTATTGTCTCAAGTACATCCAGTTTCCCAGAAATGACTCAGATTTATCCTTCTTTAAGAGGAAATAGTACTCCATCTTGTATAAATACCACACTTTATCCATTCATCTGTTGATGGACATACAGTTTGCCTCCAAAATTTAGCTATTGAGTTATGATGCTATAAACATGGAATAATTTTCCCTTTAGTTGTAAAACTGAGGAATTACTGATTTGACTGAAGTAATTCATCTTTATGGACATCTTTAGTGAGATTATATTAGATTAATGAACTAACTCATTTATAGATGTCCAATTAAACCTGTTGTGACCAAAAAAGAAAAGAAAGAAAAACACTCACATAGTTTCCTTTGAGAATGATCTGTAGTTGAGTCAATACTCGGAACATGAAAAACAATATATAGCTGTGCCTTGAGTGCTTTTACTAGTGTTAGTTCCATGAAATCCAGTTATCTATCATTTAACTTCATTTCTATATGCTCTTTAAAGGAAATCTTGTAACGTATAAAGCTGCCTTCTACCATTTTATTTGAAAAGCTTTTGACTTTACGTATTTCTTTAAATATTATGTAGAATACCCATATAGGTCACTTCACAATACTGTAGTTGCTTAATGTGAATTCATGCCTGTGCTCTCCTTTTAAATCATCAGTAGAAGATAAAGGAGTTATGACTACTGATCTAATCAGATATTTACCCACAAATAGTATACACTTGGTGCTATGCAAAGGTCATTATTACTTTTAGTAACTTATCTGTAACTGTAATTTAGCAGGGCCATGGCTGTTATAATAAACAGACTATTTCACTTACAGAGAAGGAGAGAAACAAATAATGTATCCATATTGGTGTATTTTCACTTCAGGGGAGGTATAAGTAATTGACAGAGCCACTGGGGCTGGTTGCACTAAATTAGTGATCAGAAGAAAGCAAATTAAAAGCACAATAGGATTCAGCATCGTACACATCAGCATGATCAAAATTTAAAAAGTTAAAAAACTAATAACATCAAATATTGATGAAAATAGTGAACAACTAGAACCCTGATACATTGCTATTTGGAATGTAAACTAGTACCATCATTTTGAAAAAGCATTAGGCAGATTCTTAAAAATTGAACAGACTCCTAACCACTGACTCAAAAATTCTACTCCTACTTATACAGCCAAGAGCAATAAAAGCATTTGTCAATGAAAAATGCACACAGGAATCCACACGCTTCATTCATCACATTACCCCAAAAGTTAAAAAGAAGTCAAATTTTCTTAAAAGGAACGTTGACCAACAAATCACACAGTGGAATACTACTCAGCATTTCAAAAGGATAAATAATGGCTATTCACAAAAACATGAATGAATCCTTGAAACTTTTTCCTTAGCGAAAGCATTCAGATACAAGCGTATGCAGTGCATGATTTCATCCATGTAAATTTCAAGAACAAGTAAAATTAACCAATTATGGCTGAAATCAGAACAGTGAGTGCAGAGACGGGGAAGGAGATTGACTATACACAGACAATATGCATTTGTCAAAACTATTTAAATTGTGCACTTAAGATTTGTGCATTTCGCTGTGTGAATTTTATCTCAAATTTACTTCACCCAAGAAAAGGAATGTGATAGAAAGACCTTTTATAGCATGTTTCAGGATAAAATATTATGTTTTGAACCTATGTAACTCCATTAGTCAGCTGTTCATTGCTTAGTGAATCTTCTTTGTTCCAATGACGCTCATATTGACATAGAGTCCAACCACTTGGGATTAACCCAGAGAGTTGAAATACCCAGTGTAGACCAGTGAATCTGCTTGTGGAGCATTGTGTTGTGAACACCAAGTTCTGAAAGAAACAGCTGGTACCTCTGGTCACTGAAACATGAGTGGGGAAACTAGAGTCAGTGGATAAAATACAGAGTGTGTGTTGTTTTACTTATCTTTAAACATTAGAGTAGAAGTGGGGGAAACATTTTGGCTATTAAAACCCTCAGCTCGATTTTCATGCAGTCTTCCTGGATTTTTCCAGAGATACTTCCCTTCCTCAATTCTCCAGAATAAATTGGACTTCTTTGTTGCGTCTTGTATTTTAATTGTGTCCATATCTTATCAGCTCTCTTCATCAGTTACTCACTTCTGTTGCCTGTAGCATCTACTTAGTGAAGGTTTTAAATATTTGATGAATTGGATTTTATTAGCCTGGATAGAATAACGTGGATAATGGAGCCACAGGTCAGGCAATATTAACAGGGATTTGAGAAAATGATTCACTTGTGACTTCATATAATGTATAGTTCTGAATATTTACCATGCTCCAGACACTAAGCTAAGAAAAAAATTAAAGATAATGAGACAAATTTCTTGCTTGAAAGAATCATTTTGGCAGTGTAAATGCAAAGTGTACAATTGCAATATAATAAAAAGTCATGTGAACAAAGAGAGAGAGTTCAGTGTTCACATGTTGGAAAAGCCAAAATAAATGCTAGTCTGTAGTTTTAAGAATTCCCTTGTCAGTGAAGAGTTAAGATGAATGCCTTCCTTGGAGAAGACTATCAATATTCCTTCGAGGAATCTAGTGTGGGTGAGTGGGAAGAGATGCCAAACTTCACAACAGTCTGTTCCTTTCTTCCTCACGGCAGGCAGCACCAACCTTGAGGAACACTAGTTTCTGATTTCATCTTCCCCCATTACCAGGGCAGTGACTTCTTCTTCTCCCCTAGTCCATCTGCAGAAAGGCTTTTGCATCCATAAAAATCAGAAAATAGAATAGAATCACTTTCAAGACATATTCCAACTCTAAAACTATCATATTTCCATTTTCTAGGATCCTAATTCCTCCTGGTAAGATCTAGTGATTAGAATAAGATTGACAAGTTCCCCAAACTTCCTTGACCCAAATCCTGACTTCACTGCTTATATTTTCAGTAATATCAGGATTAAGTATTTTTTCCTAAAATTATATGACTTTTATACTTAAAAATATTTAGTTTTCTCTAAAGCAAAAATATCCATGAAATGCAAATATTTAAATATTACTTCTGCCTATCTAAAAGATTAAAATAATTGCATAACAATTAAATCTCTTGTTTTGAGGTTTATATATACTACTCATTTGTATTATATAGTATATATATTCTCCTTGAAGAACATTGCTCTGCTATATTAAGTAAGAAAGCCTTATTCAGTATCTCTGCCAGTTGATTGGAGAGGCCAGTCATAAATGTTGTAAGAATAAGTCAACCTCTACGCACTAGTATCTATAAAGATTTTTTAAATACATGTTACACTCAACTAGACTCTTCTAAAATCCGAGGGTTCAGCTTTTAAGTGGGTTTGTGCATTACCTGGAAAACAATTTGCAAAACAGATTTTTAAAGTTCAGAGTAAATTGAAGAAAAGGCTACATTACATTTGAACCTTAATAAATACTTAATAACCCATAAGACAAATAGCCATGAATTACTAGAATGATTTCAAGCACAGCGCTTCTGCTGAGAGTCAACCTGCTCTCTTATTTTTGCTCATTATAAAACAGGAGTCATAATTTGCAAAGTTTATTAGCATCATTGATTTGTGTATTTTATGAAATAAGACATTTAAATAATATGGAACTGGAACCATTAGGAAAATCTGTTTCTTCTCTTTTATTTTCTTCTCTATATAGTGTCCTCTGCCTGTGATAGCTTTAAAATGTCTTTTTCATACACAGAAGGAAAAACAAGAAGATTACCCTAACCCGGTCCTTTCTTATTAGGATTATTTACTTCTTCAGTGTGTGTGTGTGTATGTGTGTGTGTGTGTGTGTGTGTGTGTGTGTGTGTGTGTGTGTGTGCAGGCTTAGGTCCTCAGGTGGAACCACGGTTCCTGTGCTTTCGTCCTCGAAGCTGTTTTTCTGGAAGGGAATGGAGGCAGCTGTGTTTACAGCTCAAGTCTTGGCATACATTTACCAGAATCTATTATTCATATCATTCAGTATCAGGGAGAGATCTCAGGCCACCTGTCTATCTGACAAATTCACCCTTTTGTGAGCTTTCTGTTCATAGCAAATTATGTTCACATTGATGAATTGAGTTTTTATGAGCATTGCTAACTAACATTCTCACAGAAGGCCAGGGGCAAGAGCCTGCAAGTGTTTCTGGTCTACAAGTAAATGATAAAAAAAGAGAAAAAAGAAAAAAAATGATAGTGTTTAAAGACAATTTGCCATGAAGGGATAGTTAAATCGTTTGGCAATGCCTTAATATTTATAATTCCAAGACTTTCCATAAATTATTGCAAATACTCTGCTTATAACAAACAAAAACATGGGGAAATCTATACATTATTTTTCTCTGTGGCACAAAATGCCCTTGAAAAACCCTGCAACGTGTTTACATGTAACCAGCCATGCACCAGGGCAGGACATGGCGTGCCTGAGGATGCCCGACACTGATAAATCCAGCAATTTTATACTCTACTACGGAAAACTTTCAGCAATAATAGTTTAAATCCCAGCTTGGTATTTCCATAGATACAAAATGGATTTTTTTTAATCTCTAGAAACTCTATACTTGTTATGAAGCTAAGCCATGTGGCATGCGTTAAACAAATGAGAGCAATCTTTCACAAAAGACTAACAATTCCTTCTGAATGGTGGGTGGGGAGGTACCCATGTTCATAATAGAAATAAAGATTTTTTTTCTCAGTTGGCATGTAGAACTGGTTCTTTTCCTCAGCCTTCTATGCCCCTTGAATTTACTCTGACTTTCATTCTGCATTTCATTTAAAGCAGCTGAAAAGGAGGAAGGGATTTCAGAAGAAAGATGCATTCTTGTTTTACTGTACTTGCATCTCAAAGCTCTATTTTCAAATCTACTTAAAATGATGAACGTGCTTGGGTGACACATCTATTAGTCAACATGTATTTTATAAATAGCAACAAAACAGAAATTTTGTAAGGGAAAGCAGTGAAACATGTTATCTATGAAAAATCCACGATTCTCAGTTCACTCCAGAGCTGTGATCCTACTCTCCCAAAAGTCACATTATTACCTCGGTAAGGTATAATCTCATTCTCTTAAGTTATAGTGAAAGTCAGTGAGAAATTCTAAACCTCTTCACAGTATCCTCCCGAATGTGTCAGACACATCACCTTTCAGTGCAAAGACACCATAACACAAAGAACACTTTGGCATCATCCCCTGAAAATACACACCTTTCGAAGGAGCAAATGGGAAGTGTAGTCTGTTAAACACCATATGTGAAGGAGCTGCACCGGGCTCCTTTCTCCTTCTAAACACCACAAGCTGCTACCTAACTGTGGGGTGGGGGTGGAGGGCGCAGAATTGTTGTCAGCCGACAGGCTAACTGGCCCCAATGCCAATTAGCCTATTGACCACTCAAGTATGCAGAGCTCAATACGATGCTATGGCTCCAGCAGTCTCTAAGATATAGGATGCCTACACCTCTGTGTTAGTTTAGTAACATATGTGAAACTTTTACAGATTTTCCACTGGCTGTCATTGCCTTTAGATTTATCAGTGAAATGAGGAGACTGGCTTTATAGTCTTTGACATATAAAGACATGCAAGCAATTCTTTAAATTTTTTTTTCTGGACCTTCCCTTCCAGTCCTAAAAATATTATGGATACATGCTTCTGTTTTACTGGAAAAATAAATTTTGGCAGGGTCATGGCAATGAAACACTGCATCACAAATTTGATTGGAATTTTCTGTGGGAGACATGGTGACTATTCCTACCAGAGTCTTCATAATAGTTCAGTTCTCGAATAGTCCATCCTTTTATTCAACCATATGTTCCTATTTTAGTTCAGAAAATACGATAAATGCAGCTGTAAAGCAACAAGACCAATTTACCTGCAACAATTTTTCACTTCAAGACTATGGAAATTAACACGGGAGACGGAGATTGAGGGTTTTCATCTCTAAGTCAGCAATTTGAGATAAAGAGTGCATTCTTTGGTGGTGAAGACAGGGCAGGCAGCGCTCAGCAGCCTGGTGCCATATTCATAGTGTCAAGCAGCTGAAGGACCACCATTTTGCTCCCGGGAACTGCTGCAGCATTTTAAGCATTGCTAGAAGGCTGAAAGTTGGCTGCAGCTGGTAGAGCATTGTTCTTTCTTTAACCCATGTGATAGGTATCTTCAACAGTGTCAAACAAATTTGTAGAGCTGGTGATTAGTTGCCCAAAGAGCATAATGTATGCATTATTAATTAAAGAAGGTAAGTTTGGCTAATTGTCATTTCTATACAGTAGCAGTGCACTAAGATACATTTTAACAATCTATAAATAATTGATAGTTTTTTTTCTTTCATCTTCCTTCCTAGTTTGCATAAAACTAATGACTTGGTAAATGTTACTCACTTCAAAATATTCCACTGCTTCTATGAAAATTAAACTAACGCTGTAACCTTAGCAAATAAGGATTTTTTTCTTTCCTTTTATTGCAGGTTAAAAAAAAAGATAGGAAATATAACACTTGTAACAAAAATGTGATTCTGTGAAAGCCAGATGAGAATCATAAATAATATAAAATCAGCATTAAGAGTGTAACTTCAGGAATAGAATCTACTTTACAAGCAGGAAGATTCAAAAACATGATCACGTATATTTAGATATACATCCACTTACACATATATATAAATGCATGTGTTTGTGTCTATGTATATTTATATATTTATACACCGAATCCCAGAAGCTTTGCCTATGCACCTTCCAAAGCCGAAAATGTGACCAAAGGGTTTGTTCCAGTACCCCTCCCCTATCTGGTGCTGGGGTTTCAGTATTTATCCACATCTGGATGGATAATTCTTTAAATCTAATTAGCAGAGGACCCGACATTTTTTCAACTGAAGTGTTTGAGTGCAGTTTCTATATGCTTTGTCTGTTTGAGTATAGCACCTAGCTGGATCCTTTATAAGAAGAAGAGATTTACTTCAGCAAAAGTACCTTCTCCTCCTTTTTTTTTAAGGAATTCTCTGTTATTTTTACAAATCCACAATCTGCCAGTCTTGTGAAACAGCACAAGAGCTCACTCTCTAATTTTCAATGCAACTGAACACATTCCCAGAGTTATTGATGGCACTATAATTTTACGTTTATTTTGTTTGGAATACATTGTGGTTGAAAAAAGATTTTTAAGAAAACCCACAAACAAAAGTATTGCCTAAGTGACATATTGTTATTTAAGCCTTCATCTAGTCTTGCATATGCTTCATTATGATAAAAAACAG
>NW_004955440.1:10102030-10198688 GCF_000276665.1 Chinchilla lanigera
GAGCGCTTGACAGGTCTGTGTTAGCAGGGTTCGCAATGCCAGTTCTTTATGCAAAAACCCTAATGCTTCCCGTCAAGCCATTAGAAGTGATACAATCAGCCCAGGCCCCATTAAACCATCAGTGTCCACCTGTGATAAAGATGGCCATTTGTTTTCTTAAAGCCCACTTAATGTCTGCTTAACTCAATTTGTCAGGAAATGTAGAACAATTTCCTCACAGCCTGAAATTTGGTAGTGGTTCAAAGTCAAAAGGCCAGGTCTAGTCCTATTCAAATGATATAATAAACAGTCTTCAGATCTAAATCTCCCTTGAGGAGTTGATGTTTACTTTTTTAAAAAATTATGTTAGCTGGAAAAAACCTAACATTTGCACCCTTTATCATTATTATTATTTTTATTTCTGAAGTTCTGGAATTTGTCGACCACTGAAAAAGGTCCATTTCTTGATCATAGAAGAAAATAACTTTATTTGCTTTCTGAATTCACAGATATTGGTTTTAGGATGAACAGAGGAGCCCTTGCAAAGCACCTAGGCTATTCCAGTGGCAACCAGTTCCAGCTTCCTTGAGGAATCCCACTGTAATATGCTCAAATTTATTTTCAGTTTGATTCTGTTTCAAACCTTTCTTGTATTGCCTGCATTTCTAATTATCCGTTAGTGGTTCACAGTGCTCTTTTATATCCCTTCAGATAAAAAGTTAAAAACTGTTTCTGAAAGCAGGATTTTGGGAAAATATTATTAATCAAATATAGAGGCTGATTTTGCCCCCATCCCAAATCATGTGGCCATTAATTATGTGGCCAACTGCAGATGCTTCAATAAATATATCTGATCATCTGGAAGACAAAAAGAAATCAGAACACATTTCTATGATTAACCAACAGGGGGCTCCCTTAAGTATTCCAGACATACTGGCGTTCTAACATTCCAAATTCATGGTCCATGCAGAATACCAATTTTGACTAAAAATTTAACCAAAAACTTAACTTCTGCCTCTCCAACAACTTCTACATTTAAAATATTTTATTTTTGTTCATTGCTTAGTTAAACTGGGATCTATTAACAGTAACTAAAAAATGATTTTTCAACTGACTGCATGTAAAATTCACTGAAGAACAAAGGCAATTACCTGAATAATTTAATCAACATGTATTAATTGGGCATCTAATATGTGCAGAACAGTAGAAGTACAATTAAGTTGTTTTTTTTTTTTTTTTTTTTTTTCTAGTACCAGGAATCAAACTCACAACCTTGCACTTGCCAGGCAGGCGCTTTGCCACTGAGCTAAATCCCCAGCCCCAACAATTAAGTTTAGATATGTAAATTAGCTACATAGGGGCTGGGGATTTAGCTCAGCGGCACAGTGCCTGCCTGGCAAGCACAACATCCTGAGTTCGATTCCTGGTACCAGAAAAAAACCCAACAAAACAAAACAAAAAAAATAGCTGCATAAATATCTCTTTTCTCTACAACTATGAAACAATTTAATGGATAGATTTTCCATAAGAGAATAGAGATTAATATGACTTAAAAGCTCAGGAAAGGGAATAAAATGTGTGTTTTAATACAAAACAAATAGCTTTCTATTGTTTTGACTTGGCAACATTGCCACGATGTCTTACTCATGAACTAGCGTTGGTGTGTCAGTTTTCTTTTCCACCTTTGAGAATCTCAGCCCAATGGACAGTAAAATTCCACAGGAAATTAATTGATTGAGGAAGAACTATAAATTACAAAACCGAAGAATGCTTACATATACAGTACAGTAGGATTCTTTGTACTTCTTCGGGTACCAGAGGCCCAGTCCTACAGCATTTTGTATCTACCTACAGAGTTCTCTTTACAATTGTCCCTTCACCCATATCTTCACCCGAAGGAACAAAATGGTGAACACAGACTTTGGTTCCTTGATTCTGGAAAACAGTCACTAAATAAAGGATTAATTACAACACAAATACCTAGAGGAGAGTCCTAGAGAAAAGGAGCATGATTTCCCTAGAAATTGCTTGAACTATAAAACTACTTGTGTTTTTCATGGCATGGACCCAGTGGAATGTCGTCATCATAACAAGCATATTGAATTACTTTCATTACAAAATAACACAAAACCATTATCAGAATGTAAAAAATATATTTTAATATGTTAAAAACTCATTCACATTTCTACCATTCAAAGATAACTTATCACAGTTAATGCTTTGATATATTTTCTATCAGTCTTTATAGTAAATGCTTGGCAAAGCTATAATTATGCAGTTGTACAAACTCACTTTAAATTGCTTTTTGTAAATTAGAAATAAGAAATATTTACTGAAGGTAACTTGAAATTTAAAGAAAAGTAAAAGTCACTCTAAATTTCAGCATCATGTTTCCTAGTTATTTCCTTCTCTCCTGTTTGCTCCAGATTTGTTTTTTCTTAACATAATTTAAAAACATCCATAGTAGAGGAAAATTTATATACAATATCTATCATTGCCTGATTTTTTCAGTCCTTACAACTTGCACTGTCCTCCCACTCAATTTTTCCAATATAACTATTATATATACCAAACATGTTTATTAAGGATTCTTAGCAATAGAAGTAAACACTCTGTTGCTCCCTGCAGCTTTGATTTTTATGGACGAGAAAACGTGTATAGTATCTCTCCAGCACAACGTTCCAGTAACAGTGTTTACTAACAGACTTGGGAGTGCATCGCATCAGTCATTGTTTGAAATAATTACCACACATCCCCAGAGCTTTCACCTGAACCATGAAGAGTGGATCACACAGAGCCATTTCCTGTACCACAAGCAAAGCTGAAGCCAAAGAGAAGTAACCCAATGGGAACTTCTAAGTTTGGGCTCTAAACTAAGTAAGGAAGATATTTAGTGTTGCTGTAATTTTGTCTAATGTCTCTATTCCTGAGGTATCATTTTTTCAGTACTGAGGATTAAACCCAGGGCCTTCACACTGAGCTTCTTCTCCAGCCCTTTGTGTTTTTATCGTGACATAGAGTCTCACTAAGTTGCCCAGGGTGGGCTCTTGAGGTATATATTCTGAGCTATCATTTGGTAGAGTTCCACAAGCCTTCAGAAGGCTGTGCTGCTCTACGTCTTTGCGTAGATGACAATTCCTATTGTCTCAGCATACAAAAGACAATTTTGAACATGTGCACAATTTGGGGGCCACAAAACTTTTGCTGTAAACCCACTATACTCCTTTGTTTTCCTTGAGGATTTAATGAGAAAAGTCTTAGGAAAGCTTAAATGCTTATTTAGTCTTATTTTTCTCTACCTATTTATAAGGTACTGTTTTA
Organism: Chinchilla lanigera; assembly: GCF_000276665.1. Classification (NCBI taxonomy): domain Eukaryota; kingdom Metazoa; phylum Chordata; class Mammalia; order Rodentia; family Chinchillidae; genus Chinchilla; species Chinchilla lanigera. The sequence continues at coordinate 10,105,331 of NW_004955440.1, forward strand.
TCTTTATCATCATAAGTTTTGTCAAAATATATCAAGATAGTGCATCTACTCGTGATATTTTCTTAGAGCCTACCTGTCATTCTCAATATTAATACAGTTTTTTTTCACTCGCAGAAGTTTTCTTTGATTTTGGCCTGGGTTATTTATTACATTTGGCTTATCTTTATTTTTTCAAATGTCCTAGCTTCTTCTTTAGGGTACATATAAATTATACATAATCTCTCCACTCTGACTTCCAACATATCTTCCTCCTCAGCGCTGTCAGTGTCTCCATATTCTTGGGGAACTTTCCTAGCTTGTGATCCGTATTACCGACATAATTTATGTGAAATTTAATTTGTTCTGCATTTTTAGTTTAAACATGGTTCCTCCTCAAATCATCTGTATCCTTACTACCTTATCCTAGTAACTTTTCCTTTTATCCTGTTCTCTTCTTTTGACTAGCTTATCTTTTTGTTAAACTCCCTGATGTATCAAACTCTATTGAGTATGCTAAATAATTGCCTATCTTGGGTCCCTGTGATACTGCTGAACTTCCTCTTGCCATATTTCTGTTATCTGAGATAAATTTTTCGATAGGTCACATATTATTGGACATTTTGTGATGTTTACTCATATCAAAAAGTAGAAAGGTTTGTCCTGAAGCTGTACCCAGGTAACAAACTGATAATCACAGCTCTTGTGTCAACTCTTAGTGTATTTGTTCTCTTATAGCACAATTTGCCTGACATTGAATTTTTTCCTACCTCTACTCATTTAAGGTTTGGCATGCAAAAGTTGGAGTACACACAATATTACAGTTCTGAGATTTTATGCCCAGGAGAATTCTGTGAGCCTCTGCTTCACCATGTTTGCATGCCAGACAATTCCTAAGGCAGAATGTGCCATTATCAGAGCTTCCTTTTGCCTTCTTCCTGTCCACAGTTATTTTATGAAAATTGTTATTGATGAATTATTCAAAGTAAAAGAGGAATCTTGATCTGCAGTAAGAAAAGGAAGAGCCTGGGAAGAAGAGGAAGGAGAAAGGTATTCACCCTTCACTGAACAGGGCTAACTGTGTAGGGAAGAGAGTATTGGCCCATTTTCCGTTTCGTGTCAGCCTCGTGGCTTTGATTTTAAAACCAAAGAGTTGGAGAAAGATAAAGAGGTTTTTATCTGCTTTCCAAAAGGCAGTCTCTCTGGTTCAGTAATTCCATAGCTCAGGTAGATTCACCCCTGGCATTTTCCAATTACATCCAATGCGTCTTCCAGTAAACTGTTCTTAATTTTTCGTAACTACATTGGCGGTCAGCCCCTGTTTTGCTTAAAGAGGTCTAAGCTATTGTCTTTTGATTCAAGCTTATTTAGTCACCAGTTGAACAAGGTGTTGACTGGCAGTTGTAGTTGCTGTTTGAACCCAAAAGTTAAGATTTACATCAGCTCTTTCAGGGGGTCCAGGGTGAAAGTTCACTTTCAAGTTCATCCTTGGTTGTGACTTCTGCCTGTGGCTTCTTCTTTACCTTTCATCTTTGCCTAGAAATCATGAGACCCAAGAGGAGGGTATATATTTTTTGTTCCACCATTTGCAATGACCTTTGAGATTCTAAGAAGATACCTAGAAGCTCAAAATACAAATCAATCATTTAATCATACAGATAGATTTCAGCGGATTATTTTTTTCCATCTTGGGGGTGTACTTTTTTCATCTTCTAAACCACACCATGGTTCTTTACAAAAAGAATTTTGGATTTTACTTCATAGCAAAAAGCTTCTCTTGGCTTGACTTGCTGGTACGGAGGTGTGCGAATGGCCTCGAGTTATACATTTGCAGAGGAAATACCATCCAGATGTCAAGTCAGCCTTTTCTTGGCAAACGACTAAGAACCTTACTGAAACTGAATCTGAAATCTTGAACAAAAGAATCCTGAAAGCTCTTACCTTTAAAAGGACATTAATGAGAAGAAATAATCATATCCCCCATGTCAAAGTTTAACTACTACGCATCAGAGTTCACCACACAATTAACACCTTGAACCGATTAGTAAATGGGATTCTAGCAAAAAATTTTGAGGGGAGAACAGTGGATGGACGTATTCTCTTATGCCTCGCCCTGCCCTTCATCCTGTAAAGGAAAGAGAAAACAAGGAAGCACGCTCGAGTCATAATGAACTGGGCAGATTTTGTTTTCGGTGAGGTGTTTGCCATTACATATTGCACATAATGTATGGCACTGCTAGGAGGAAAAAATTGGAGTCAAAGAGGCTGGAAAGTTAGGTCTGCTCTGTAGCACTGTGAGATTGTTGACATCTGCCGAGGTTGGAGCGCTCAGTAAGCAGGAAATGGGGTGTCACTCTGAGTGGTAGTTTACCATTATCCTGGCATCCTAATGAAGTGTCTGCAGTGCACAGAGCTTCTGGATGGCATCTTAACGCACGGCTAAGCAAAAGCACTTCTCTCCCTGTCACTGTCATCCATCTGCCTGCACCCTACTGTAGCCAATGGGATGGAACCATGCTACAATGTGCTATAAGCCATTTAGAGTTGCACATTGCATAATCAGTCCCATCAAATATGTTAAAAATGGCTATTATTGGTTATTTTCCTCAAACTCTGGCACCTGGAGTTTGATACATTAAAGTTAAACTTTCCCAAGTGCTGTATTTGCTATTAATTCCACTTTTCTCCCATATCTAAATGGGAGTGAGTCGCATCCTCATTGTCTTAAGTCTTGTTAATGGATTGAAAGAGTGGTATGAATATTCATTAAAAACTTCACTGTACATCATACTTGGTAAATTTAACAATTTACCATATAACAGAATGGTCATTTTCTTTAAGAGAACCACTTTTTAAAAAAAAAAAGAAAAAGGACAAATCTAATTGCAAATTGGTTGTTTCCATCTTAGAGGACACATTATTTAGTTTGCAGTGAGTCTGAGGTCTTTTAATAGATTTCTTTAAAGACACAGTGCATTTAACCAAGTACGTTCGCTTTTTAAGCGAGAATTGTCAATGTCAGATGATTAAATTTGGTGCTGTAGTATTACCTCAGATAAAATTCTAATGCAGTGGAGAAGCGGATGTCTGCTATTAGACTGCATAAGTAGAACAGAGTGTGTGCAAAGCTCCTGAAACTTCTGGAGAGGGTTTGCAGGCAAGGCTGCAAAGCAGCTGGGCTGTCTTGGTAAGAACGGGAGTGGTAAGATGGCCACAAAGTTGAGGAAGAGCTATTTGTAATAAGCAAGGGCAACGGTAATCTGCTAAATTGGGAGTGGGGGCAGCAGGGAGGGTAGGGTTCTATAAACAAAAGGGCATAACATAATTCGGTTGCATCAGGAATTTTTTCACAGACATTAAAACTACGGTAAACATAACAGCAGGGAGCCTTGCACTACCGCACAGTGGGAAGCTCAGAGCGTCTGCCCGAGCTGTGTGCCTGGCTCGAACCACTTCTAAAAGTCTCCGACTTTCATTAGCACTCAACATTTCACCCAGTTTCCCTGAAAAAGAGAAAATCCAAGCAGCAAAGCCCTTCACTAATTATTGTAAATGCTCCCAGGTTACAGTTCGGGGGTGGAGCGGGGGGTTGATGGCAAGATGGTATGAAATTGGAACACAACAGTCATCCTGAAATAGAAAAGAATAAAGGGGACGTTTGTTGCTCCTCTGCTTGTTTGTTTTAAAGCAGCACTGCCCTTTGTTTGATTGGTGAAGCAGGATGTTGGAATACTGGGCCACCATTTTACAGTGTTGTTTTAGAACACTGAACCAAATTATCTGCAACTCCTTTTGAGCAACGAAAGTACAGGTTACTTTCACAAGTGCCTTCCACTGTGTTGGCCCTCGGTTTGTGCAGCACACCTCACAATGAGTCTCTGATGCAAGAGCTGCTTTTTTTCTGGGGGAACTTTATAATAATACAAAAGTTAAACCCACTGTAGCAACGTGGCAAAGTAACGCACAATACTGCAAAATAATGCACCTCGGGTTAAAGGTTTTCTTCCTGAAAGAATAGAGGCATTTGAGAAAAATAGTAGGTTTTTCCAAAGGAAAAGATAAATACTATTGATGCCCATAAACATTTTGGGGGATAGATTTGGGGGAGGGGGAAGATAGGTGTTTATTTTTGCTAATTCCAGATTCTGGTTTCTTCATTCGTATCCCCCAGCTGCTGTCACAATACAGCACATCAGTTTTCCTTCATGTGCGAATATTTCTCCAGAACGCATTTGCAAAAGAGTCGAAGCAATATTAAACCCCACATCCAAACCTCTTTTACACACACAAAGAAATGGGAAAACACATCAGAACTAGACCATTGAGAAAAATCCGCCTTTCAAATGTACTGTTCGTTTCACATGCTAGTATAAAATATCCCACAAAGTCCCGTTTGTGATCCATCTGAAACAATCTTGATTTGCTTAAATTGTCACATTCTTCTTGCACATTTCTTCCTAAATGCAGAAATGGCAAAGAATTCCTCTCCTTCATTATAAAAGTGCAGAATTTCTGACTTGTTTATTCCTAATGGAACACTTGAGAAAGAAAGAAAATATATAAATATCTCTTTCAGAAGATTAGTTGTCTCAATCTTTTTAAAAGAGAGGATTTGTTCATTTTTTCCCCATAGTAAACAACTTGGGCTTTTCATTGAAATTTTCCATTGCTAAATGAATGCATTTTAGTTTACTGACTTGATCCCATGGTTCTAAAACATCAGACCTTTTAGTAATGTTATATTTTCCACAGTATATACTAATATATGCCATTAGGACAATGATATGGAAAGAATCTAAGCATCTTTTTAAACCAAATTTGTTGGAAGAACTTTCTACTACACTGTAAATTACTAAAGCTGAGTCTGAAAAAGCTCACACTATAACAAAATAAAACACTTTTGCTCCTCATGAGAACATATTTCCAAGCTAAGGATTTCAGACAAGAAATGTCACAAGTGTTTGAGTATTTCAAATCAAACACAAGAAATTTTGTATGATCTACTGGTGAGTATTCTACTGACAAGGTCAAGAACAGAGAAATGTCTGGCCACCAAGACAGAAAAGAGAAGAGTAATTTTTTTAAAAAAAAAAAGTAAACAGTTTAACAATTTCAATTTCTACAGTGCTACTCAGACCTTTTATGCAACGTTCAGGAAAGTCCTGTAGCTATAAAGAAAGTGTACCTATATGTATACTTACTATACATGTGGTTCAAAAACCATTTTAAACATGCTAATGAAAATGGCTGGTATTTTCAAGAAACTATAAAAATAGAGAGGGAGAGAAAAGCAAGCTGTGGCAAAAAACCTAGGCTCAGCAGCTTTCTGGGGGAAATGGTGGAATGTGACTATGTGATTTATAATGAGAAAAGGTATCTACAACATACAATTTTCTACCTAGCTGCAAATAATAATTCATAGTGATGTCCCTTCCAGATAAAAGACCTTTGCTATGTAGGACCCATGTGGTAAAATGATCATGATAAATGTCAGACCAGTGCAGGTAACGGCTTTACAAACCATTAAGATTAGCTGGGCTCTTTTTTCCGATGATAACAGTAACCATGCTGTGACTCTGTGTGGTAATAATATCTCAGTTCTGATAAATGCCAGAGCCAGGCAGAGGTGTTTATCATTCCCAGTTCAGAAATGCTGACTAAAGTTACCACATGTTGCCTGTTTCTCTTCTTTTACAGTAGTCTCACAATTTAAAAAAAAAAAAAAAGCTGAATCATAAAATTATTTTATAATCTGTTTCTTAAAAGATTTGATGTTTAATTCATACCTCTCTACTTTTCTCAGTGTCACTGTATGGCCATGTCAAATGAACTGGCCAGGTCATCTACCGTATTAGCCATTCTCTCTTCTTAAGAGGCCTTTTGTTTTGTCAAATGGAAATGGATAAAGTTTAATATGCTTTCTTCTAAAACGTCATTTTTAACCCAAAAGGCAGGGAGAAATGTTTTTTAGTTCACAGTTCATATTTTTTTCTAATACTGAGATAGATTTATTGTTTTCAAGTGAGATTTTTAAATCCTCTCTACAATAAAGTTGCCCATCAATGGAAAGAGATAGATTACACACTTGTATGAAAAATGTCCAACATGAATAGTATTTTCACACTCTCAATTCTTGTAAAAAAATGCACAAAGATAACCAATTTAAATAGCTACTTAAATATTTGAAATGAATTACTAGTTTATGATAAGACATCAAATGATTCAAAATGGTAAGAATTTTTTATTTAAAGAACTTGTACAACCAGATATACATGAGTAACCATATTTTAAAGAACACTTAGGCACAACTGAATTTCAGAGAAAATAAACTGGTGAGCTCTACTTCCTCAGCACTGACTTCCACCTGAAAATGAATTTGTTTTCATTTGTAAGTTACAGAAATGGGCTTGGAAACCATGACACCTACAAAATTAGGAAGAACTAGAAATTCTGGGGAAGACAGTAAGATGATGCTTTTCCTATGAAGACTGCTGCTAGAGTATCACAGTAGCACTAGCAGATACCACTAGAGTATCTTCATTTTAGACAAACAGGAGTATCATTGCAAACTCAAGAAGTAGACATATGGTTTAAGGTTAATTTTAGGAATGTTATCATCCTAAAATTGATTGCATCAAAGACACTCCCTTTATTAGAAATTACATGGAGCCTAAAGCTTGAATATTTTCCCCAAACTTGCTCCCAGTGTGAGGTTAACCTGCCAAACATCCCTAGAATAATGCAGATATAATTCTGTGCAAAAGAATGAGATATTTTTTACTTCCTTTGAATTTTTTTGAGGTTTCATGAAGAAGTGAAGCACACAAATTTTGAAGAACCTCAGAAATTGACTAAGCAAAATGTTATACTCATTGATTTGCAAAATTTGAAATTAGTTTAAGTTTTAATTTTTGTTATTATGAGTTAAAATTTTGGAAGCTTTTTCAATTTAATGATTATCTTCAATGATCTCTTCACTAAAAAGAAAAATGCAACTTTATTGATACATATATTATGATATATCATATATTTAAGCATCTGTTATGCCATTATTTTATATCTTATCTGCCTTCAGGAAAATGACAAAGACAGAGATTAGCTTTATATCTACCACAGGTTGCAATAGGGCCTTCATGAATATCATTTCTTCTACCACATATACACGTATATGTTTAATACTCTAAATTATCTGTTTGTTTAATTTAGCTACAGACAAATGTACTCCATAGTTTTTTTTAATTGTTCTTTGCCAGAGAGTAGGATTAGATGTGCAAAGAACCAAGACTGCTCTTTGGATGAACCCTAATGAACTTTCTAACAACATTATATGTTCAGAATGGGCTCTGGAAACAGTGGTCAAGTGGGCTGTGGATTGATGCCTTGCTCATTAAATGGATGTCTGTTTGTTAATATGTTTTCCTTTTATTTCTTAAAATAAAAACAAAAGTTTAAGAATTTAAAAAAGGAGTCCAGGGACTTATACGGATGCATTGGCCAGAGGATTTTTGATACTGACATTTATTGACTACAAAGTTGTCCTCATGTTATAAATTTTTCCTGAAAGGGATTATTTATTTGAAAAACGGTCAAAATATTAACATCTCCTAAGGGAGAAACTTTCCCAAGTGCTACATAACTACAAGTTAATCTGATGTAGAAGTGAAGTGATCGGGTCAAATTGCCAGTTGGCCCTTCAGTAGAGAAAGAAGAGTCCTACTTAAGTCATATAAACTTAGTTCCTGTTGGGTCTTTCCTGCAAGTAACATATCGCTCTTCTCAAACTGAACTATTTGGACATAACTTATGAGTATCTAGAAACAAGCATGCCAGGTGTCTGCAGACACAGAATGTGCCTTCCTGGTTTTTTGGGGGAGAGTGCAGGGCGTGGTGAGAGTAGTCTGAGGTATAGTGTCTCTCAAAATGACAAATTGCCAACTACAGATTAGTCTCCATATACAAGTATTTCTTGTATATGATGTATTGACACTTCTATTTCTGATATCCTTTATCTATTTATGAATTTAACTACATGTCCTTTGATAGCTCACAGCATTCTACTCATTTATAAATCTATTACATACCGTAATCTGTTTTTGATTTTAAGAAAGGGTACTGAAGTGTAAATTTATAGCTTCATGTGATTCTGGAAACAACCTTCAGTATGAGCAGTCACGTGTCAGAGCTGCTAGAGTGAACAACCAAAAAAACAAAACATACTAAAGTGAAAGGGAGTTACTTTCAGTGAGCACTTACTATAGGTGTGTCTGCACTGACACACTTAATTTTACAAAACTTCCATGAGATGTACAGTTTTTCTATATTTTTAAGGAAAAACTGGAGTTCAACTAATGTGCCCAAAATCACACTTCAGAGCAAAAATTCTAACCCAGTTCTTTCAGACTCCTTGATGATATACCTCTTCTCTCATTTATAATGTCCATGTGAAATATGTGTAGATTTGCAACCATTTGTGAGGTTCAAATCTACCTCCAGAGGGTCTCTTCCCAAAGAAAATATAAGCTATTTAAAGACATTAATTAGGGGCTGGGGATTTAGGTCAGCGGCAAAGCACCTGCCTGGCAAGCGCAAGGTCGTGAGTTCGGTTCCCGGTACCAGAGAAAAACCAAAAAAAAAAAAAAAAAAAGACATTAATTAAACACTTTTTGTCATACCTCAGATGATTCGTCAGCCCAAATTTTTGCCATTAAAAAGGATTGCCTCAAAGATTTATATCTGGTGGTCAGGTACAGCGAAACAAAGAAAACAAGCTCAGAGGGTGCTCATTCCTCCTATAAACAAGAACTGTCTCTAACTAAACTCTCAAATGACCATGATACAAAGTGTATGAACTGAATAGAAACAAGAGAAATGCTTTATTCTAAAGATAATGCTAACAGAAGTGACTCCTGAGCTGCTTTTCAGACGGGATGCTTTAAATATTCCAGAATAACTTGCAGAGGCAGAACAGCTCTGGTCCTGATGACCTTCTTAAAACAAAAGGATACAGTTGTCCTTCAAGAATTGCAGATAAATGGGATGAATGGCAACCCCTGTCCATTGGTTACTGGGAGACCCTAGTCTTGTTTTCATCTGGTGAACCTACGTAACACAGTACAATCTATTTTGAAGTATGATTTAATATACGGCTATAAATAAGTTAAGAAAAATAAAGGCATAGATGACAAGGCCAGAAAAGTGTCCAGAGGTCAGAAGGCCCAAGGTTCTGCACTGAGCAGAGCTCTTCCCAGCATCGCATAACTTCTCATGTCCCTTCTCTAAAAGGCATTCAGCTCTAAATGCCCCATGTTAGTAGCACCACTTCACACAAATGCAAATGTAACTATCATGAACTGTATTCTGAAAAATGTGCCCTCAAAGCATGAATAAGGGGAAAGCTAAGAAACGACATTCTTATCATAACATTGAAAACCATTTCACGTCACATAGGAGATGTTACTTCTCTAAGTGACAGGGAATTGTCTTTGAAGAAACTGTTCCACAATTCATTTGATATAGTTTGAGAGGGGACAGGTGGATGAGAAATGGGCCAGAAACAGTTTCTCAGCGGTGCTGGGTGGTGAAAAGGAACCAGCACAGGAGAACTTAGTACTGCTTGTGGATTAACAGCTGAGAGACTGAAGAAACTATCTGGGTGTAGATGAGAAGTAAAATGGAGGCATTAAAAAGCCTAGAGTAGGTACAAAAATAAATCATGGAGAATGAGGCCGTGAATAAATTTAAATAAAAGAGGAAAATTATAGAGTTTATTATTTCTGGAAAGATTTTGTGTAAATCTCTTAGTATATGATTTACCTAAGAGGTTCTTTAATTCTCCACATAGAAAAAAGAAAAAAGTTCCTTTACCCACTCCAGTCATAGAGTAAAAAAGTCAGAGATATCGCAACGTCTTCTCAGACTTTCAATACTTCACAATAATGAGAAACCATATGCTGGGAGAGAAATATTAATAGAAAATGCTGTCTTTCAGATGTTCACTGAGTCAATCGCAGGCAGTTGACACATCTTTAGTAAGCTGTGTATGAATCTTAGCTCATTAACTACTCCTGTATTATTTATGCTGCTTCCAGTTCCTAACATGACACATCAATAAACCAGATCTGAAAAGGTGTCATTTTGATTTTAATGTATCCAACTGTATTTTTAGATGTTCCCCCTCTTAGAGGTGTTTGTGTTGTTTCCTGATTTTACAAGCTATGGAAGATTTGAGTGGAGAAACACAGCTCTCTTATAACCTTCTCAAAAGATTTTGTCCTGATTATGTTGTAAAAAAAATAAATAAATAAGTAGTTCCTCCATGTATAATTTTCCCCTCTAGAACTTCAGCATGACTTAGCCACCAACGTGCATGTGTTGCTCATTGTTTGTCTGATTCCTCAAATACGTGTGCAAGCAGAAAGAGAAAGAAAAACATGTCTATAAAATATTCTGCATGTAGAGTGTTTCTCATAAGCAGACTAAGGAACCACCATATATTTTATAAAGATTCTTAAATGTAACTCCTCCCCAGTCAGCTCACTGATTTCTCAGGCCCTCATGAAGTATTTAGTGTATTGTGTAACGCCAAACTACCATAGTAATTGTGTTTTCACCAACTGACAACAACTCAGTCCAAAAATTAGCAACTGCAGTTTAATATTCCCTGCAACCAGATAACATAAGTGCTAGAAAAAAAAGGTGAACTTGACCCAGCATGAACCTCAAAAAAGGTAGGAGGAGGAATTTATAGAGTAATTAGTTTTATTAGTCATTGTTCTAGGTACAGTGCATACTATTGTGTTTATTACATAAAATTAGTACCTTATATGTTATTCAAAGAGAATAAGAAATAAGCCCAAGAACACATGGTTTATAAAAGTTGCTAGAATTCAGACTAAGGTCCTTCTACTTTAACCCATGCTCTTGTCTTCTATTCATTCACTAGTTCTTTTTTTCACCCCTTGACTCTACTACCTCGCAATATAGAAGCTGCCCGGCTTTACAGGATAATTCCCTACTCAACCTTAGAGAATTGCAAGTGTTGAAGCAATGGAAATATTACATGAAATACTGTGCAACTGGAATGCTCTAAATGTGATGGAAAATAGCAGGAGAATTAGTTATCTAGGAAAGCTCACAATTTTCTTACCTGTGGTTTAACAGACTTGGTAATATTTTAGTTGCTGCTCAGCACCATAGAAATGACCTTGAAATTCAAGTACGCTACTAAGCATTGCTCAACTTTTCTTCAGTCCACTCTGACCAGATCATTTGTTCCCTCAAACTAGGGTTTGCATGTGGACATGAAAATAAGTCTCACTCACTGTCTGTCAAGCTCAATTTAGGCCTGCTCCTTCAGAGACCTCGATGTCACCCAGTCTGTTTCTGGGGAGTTTTAACATTGACCTGACTCCTACTATAGTCAGAAATTCCAGCGAATTAAGAAGGTCTCCTTTTGCCCTCACCCCTTGTCCCTGCCACTTTCCAGTGTCATCCTCATTGCTAAAAGCAAGCGGTTCCCCAGGTTTTCAAATAAAAAACACTACTAGCATTGCATCATATGACATCACACACACGTACAATGTATGTATTAGTCCCGTCATCGGTGCGTGGCATTACCTTCAGAAGGTGAGGTTGTAAGGCTTCCAACATGTCTAATGCCTCCATCCTGGAGGTGCTATACCAACTTGACTCTCACTTCTCCTGGCTTTTTAAGAATAATTTTTTCTGAATTTCTGATAGTCCCTAGTCCCCAACTAGTCCTATGAGACATCACATTTTCTTATCATCCTTAAGCAATGAACAAGCTTATTGCTATTTGGCAAAAAAGATTACATCTGGTGTAGCCTCTGATGTTGCAACTTTTTCTGCTCCTTTTCTTTTCCCTTTGTTTCGTTCATTTGCAGTTGTCCAAGCAGTATTATGTTGGAACTCTTCTAAGAATAACTGCAATTTTGAAAGCTTTGACTGTGGGAGGCATTATTTATAGACCTCTGTGGTTTTAAGAGGAAAAAGAAAATCTTCCAAGCAGAGTTCTACTAGGAAGACTGCCCTCACCCCACTTTAGCCAAATACCATCTTCAGCAGGATATTTTCCTATAATTCCCTACAAGATTTCTTTTGCAAACACCATATTAAAGAAACTCCTTGTTTCTAAACTAACTCTTTCTTCCCCACTGTATAAAGTGCGTATACCTATTAACAGATTATGACTTAGGCTGTTAGCAGCACATCTTTTTAGGAACTGTGTTGGGCCTTAGTATCAGAGACTCATCTTCAAAGGCTTTGGTACAAAAGGGGTCATTTTCTTGTCACAAAACTGAGATCTCTTTGCTCCCCAAATCAGAGATGATCCTTCTAATAGTTTGCTCCACTTTCTGTAGCCTCGGTTGTCAAGGTCATCTCATAATACAACCATCCAAGTTCTAAGAACCAAAAAGGAGAAAAGATAAAAGGACTAGGGAGCTAAATTAGCTCTGTACTTAGCCTAACCAGAAGTCCTACCTAAAACTCTAATAGATGAGTCAGAGATTAGTCAGATATGGTCCTATGGCCACTCCAGCTGCAGAGGAGGCTGCATATTGCCATCCCCTCTACGTGACGGGATTGTCTGCCCAAGGAAGACGAGGATAGGAAGAGGTGAGCATCTCTCTTCCATATGATTTTCCTGCTTGTCACCTTTCCCAGCGTTCTTCTCTTTACACTCTTGAGGATCTTTGTGCTCCAAGTTAAACATAAAATACGGAGAGGAACAGTATCTAAGTCAGTGTGCATAAAGCATTCAATTATAATAAGTAATTATACCTGTAGATGTTAAAATTCTGGTTAAAACTATGGTTAGACCAATTTCCTAGGGTACTAAGTAATTCAATTCTTATTTTGCCATCCAGGTGAAGGAAAATATAAGAGAAGCAAATAAGGAGTTTTGAGAGAAATTCTCAGATCAATGAGAAATGAAAGAAGTTTTTAACAACTTCTAAATTTAAAAAATGTATATCTGGATATTATGCTACTTAGACTTTTGAGTTTTGCATTCCCTTATTTTACAACAAAAACAAATGTGTTTGGGGAAAAAGATAGCATAGGAGTAATTTTTTTAAATGTTGTGCTTTTCTACAAAGTCAAGAAAACTATAGAATATTTGGAATCAAGTCACACTATATACCAAACTACACTGTATATCCTTTGTATTAGTTTTTACTGCTGCTTTAGCAATAACCCAAACTCTGGTTTAATTGTGTTTTATTTTTTATAAAATAAAAGATATTTTGAAAAACATATGAGCTTTTTATCTTACAGTTCCTGTAGAGAAGTCTGAAATCAGTTTTACTGGGAAAAGCTCAAGATATTAGCAGTCCTGAGTTTCTTGGAAGCTCTTTGTCTGTAGCTTTTCTAGCTTTCAGACACTAGCCGTTTCTTTTTTTGTTTGTTTGTTTTTGTTTCTGTTTTTTTTTCCCGGTACCGGGAATTGAACTCATGACCTTGCACTTACCAGGCAGGCGCTGTGCCGCTGAGCTAAATCCCCAACCCTGACACTAGCTGTTTCAAGAAACTCAGGTCCTTCTCCTCTACCTCCGTTGTCGTATCTCTCTGTGACCCTCATAGTCCAGATAAGGACGTTTGTGATTACACCAGACCCACAAGGATGGTCCAGAAAAATCTCCCAACTTCAGTTCCTAAATTGATCACATCTGCAAAGACTCCTTTGCCACATGAAGTAACATAGTCACAGTTTCCAGGGATTAGGACATGGCACCCTTGGAAGAATTATTCACTCTATCACTCTTGCTGAAAGAGAATATTTTTAAAAGCACTTCAATGCCTGATCTTAACAAGATGATGTCAGAGTCAATTACTGATGCTTTCATGTCACCCTGGTCTAATTTAGAGTTAAAATATGGAAAGTTGATACTAACTAGGTGGAGAATATATTTTCTGTTTGACTGTTTATTAGTACTTTTAGTTGCTAAGTCTTAGTCCAAAATTTTACTAAGAATATTCTCCCATGTGCCTAGGAAATCTTATTCTTTTCTAACCTTCTTTTTCATTTATTTTCAGAAAAGCAAGACAACAATGAAAGGATCGAAACTATAAAGTGTCTCGTACAAAAACTTCCTCCACCAAATCGTGACACCATGAAAGTTCTCTTTGGACATCTCACTAAGTAAGTTATGAGGGCTTCTGGGTCTGTCAAATTTCAAGCATTTCCAAATGAGCAACCTTTCATTTTAAATCTCTATGACTGGAGTTTCCAAATATAACCATCTCATAACTTCCTCTATAGCTATAAATCTTCTTCCACCAGAAGCTAGAAAATGTAGTAGTCTACCTTACTATAAGAACGTCTCAAAGACTGTTTTTCCCTGCCTTTTCAGCAAGCACATTTTTCCTGACTATCAAAACCTTATCTGAGATGGTTCGTCTTGAGTTTGTTATCTAATATCACGGAAAGAGTATGAAATGATGCAGTTATAAGGTCAAAGCCCAGTTCCACCACTTATACCAAGGTTCCCTAAACTCCCTGTAACACAGTTTTCTTCTCTGCAGTGTGGGCTCAGGCTGACAAAGTGCTAGCCAGGAAACCAACTAAGAGGGGAGCATTCCCGGTAGAGAGGGGCAAATATAAAACCCAAAGGCTCAAAGAGGACGTATTTGAAAAGTAGAAGGAGGCCAGGAAGGCTCTTAACTAATGAATAGGGAGGAGTAGGAGCTGAGGTTCTAGACAATGAGCCACCATCAGATCACACAGGGTTCTCTTGGGCCAGTGAGAAACCTAGATTTCATCACCTTCACACATCACATGACTTTTCCTCTTGTCACATTACTTTCTCCATTCTGTAAGCACAAGGAGGAACTACTGACAAGCGCTAGAATGAGGGCGTGGAAAAGATTGCTCTCACTGCTGAATGGAGAGCACGTTGGAAATGTGATAGTGGGGAGATCCATTGACAGGAGACTACACCCGTCCAGGCCGTAGCAAGCAGTGGCTTGGGTGGAGCCCCCAGAAGTGAGTGAAGAGGTCTCAGAGGTACATCCTATTGGATTTGCTGCTGTTTAGTACATGGTGAGGAAAGGAAAGGACAAAGAGACTGTGCCACTCAAGTTTCTGCTTGAGCAAGTGGAGAAACGATAATAACACACAAAGAGAAGGGTGCAGCTGGGGAAAGAGCGGGCAGAGGAGGTTTAAGATCTCTATTTTGGACGTGTGAAATCTGCAAAGACTGTTGTTCACTTGCCTTCCGTTAGCAGCTTCTTCAGAGGGGAACAATGCAATACAGGTGAGGAGGTTTTAGCTTTCACCATATATGCATCGTAGTAGTGAAGCACCATTCTCGAAGAGTGAACTGGGACAGCAGTTTTGCATTTTGATGATAAATGTCTTCAATCACCCTAGTCATTCTTCCTCAGGCTGTGTCGTATCTCTATATTATTCTACTAATCCATTACTTGATTTTTAATTGTGAATGTAATACATGTAATTACACAAGAAATAAGCAACTGCGATACATATACATTAAAATATGAAATTTATTTACTAGTCATTCTTAGTCCACTGAGCCAAAGGACTAACTTGTTTTAATGTACCCTCCCGGACCTGCTTCTGAATACATGCAAAAGTATGTACGCATGGTGATTTTTGTGCTAAGTAACCTCCTACTGCGAATGCTTTTGTTCATCTACTTTATCTTCCATTTCACTAAATAGGCCTTACTTTGCTCATTTTAATGATCCTATTAATACTTCATGGTATAGATACTCTATAACCTTGTAAACTAGTCACTGCAATTGAGAATATGTTTTACTCCAATGCACCATTTTAGTTATTCTCTTACTTTACCTTTAGAAAAGAGCGTTGTCTCAAAACTGAGAACATCTCTTATTGTTGGAATGGCCCTCCTTGTGACCGCCACACACTGGTTACAGTGAGCAACCCCATGTAATTCAATGACAGGATCTTGAGTTTTAAAGAACTAGGAAGGGCAGGGCTGGGGATTTAGCTCAGCGGCACGGCACCTGCCTGGCAAGCGCAAGGTTGTGAGTTCGATTCCTGGTACTGGAAAAAAAAACAAGAACTAGGAAGGGAGAGACATAGAGTCAAACCCTGCTCTGTACTTAACTCATACTGTGGTCTCAGGCAAGCAAAATTGGATTAAAGAGTATCACACATATCTTGTGGCTATGAGCACTAAATGAGATAATGCATATAAAATGTATGGCACAAGGTAAGCATTCCTTAAATGTTAATGCCTCTCCCTCAGGATTCTTACACACCGTGAAAGAGGTTTCAAATTACAAGTAAATACTGGCGCTCTTATCTCAGTAACTTTAACTGGGCAAAGCGATAAAACAAATGGAAAAATGTAGTCTTTAATGTTATGTAATACCTCCTCTTAGAGTTCTCAAGAAATATCCATTACTCTGCATCACTTGTTCCCTGTTTTTTCAAGTGAAAGAACAGCTATAAAATGAAGAAACCTAGAGCCAGTTAAACCCAGAACCAATTAAACAGTTAAATCTGTCAGGTTAAAAACCTGCAAAAGACGAATCTTCATTTAAACATTTTCTTCCTATTTTACAATATCTATTATCCATTTTGGTCCTTATTTCAAATGGGAATGGAAACTAGGGAGGGGACAGGGGAAAGGAAGGAAGGAAAAGAAAAAAGAATGAGAAAAGAAGGAAAAATAGAAACAAAGCTTTTGTCAATAGGGAGAGAAGGGGGTTGGAGAGAAGGTAGGCGAATGGGGAAAAAAAAAAAGAAGAATCAAGATGTATCATGTACAGGTACAAATCCCAGTGATGACTGTGATCATTATTATGTCTATCTAAATTGTACCAATAAACTTAATCAATTAAAAAACACGAATTTTCCATGTCCATACCACACAGTCCCTAGTAGTAATTAATTTTTACTGATGTTTCTTATACCTAAATGAATTTCCTAACCTCGTGAGAATTTTCATTTAACATTATAGAGATGAGAATAATTATTTTTGTCTTTTTCAGACAGTATGTAGCTATGCAGTTCAGGCTGGCCTTGAGCTCACTTTGTAGCCCAAGCTGGTCTGAAACTCACAATGATCCTCCTGCCTCAACCTCCCGAATGCTGGCTTTATAGGCGTGTACCACCAGGCCAACCATGAGAATACATTTTTAAAACTGAGGTTTCGGATCAGATTATTTTTCTGTATCACCTCATAACATTCTCATTTTAAGATTTATCATTAATGATGAGGAGAAAAGTGTTACTTACCAGCCACGAACCTTTCTTGGGTGGTGTCACCATAATTCACCTTGTACCAGTTTATAAACTGGGTCTAATTATGCACAGTGTATGCACATGATTATATCTTGTTAAGCATTTTTTGCTAAGTTTTTGATAAACAGCCAATTGTGGCATGTCATCAAAGCTTGAGAAGACTAAATAAGAGGATTGTTTAACTAGAATTTAAATATATTCATGTTTGAAAGAATCATTAGAATGTTTTCCTTAGTCTTGATGCATTTGGTAGCTCTTCAGAAAACCTACCATCAACACTTGTGTGTCTTGTTTATTCCAAATTGTTTCAAATATATATATTTTGAAGTTTGTTTAGTGAGGCTCGAGGAATGTAATGAAGTGCCAGAAATTCCACTTGACCTATGTACTCTACAGTCAACAGAATAAAACTCCATTTTTGCCAAGTTCTGAGTTAAACATTCCCCTCAAAATAGAACAATTACCAACAAAGACAACTTCATACAACACAATTGGAGTGGAAGATGGATGTAAGTCCTGTCCACAAAAGCCAGAACTTTTAAGGATAAGATGCTACAATAGTTGAACAGGCTAAGTAGTATAAATGTCCAGAGTCCTGATGCTCAAGCAATCTCAAGGTCAAGTTCTATGCTTCTGCTATCTTACTTGAAGCCAGTAACTCCGAGTAAGTTCTCAGCTCTAAATGCCAGCAATTGAAATCTATATTCATGCCTACTTTTACAAACTGACGTTGTAGAGTTGGGCCCTAGAAGGCCTGTAGTACCTTCTGAATCTTCAGATAAATGGGAAATTCTACCTCTATACAAGATGGGTCAAATGTATTTTCTTACAGCCTACTTAGAAAGGCGAGAAGGCAGAGTGAAGGGTTAGTAGAAAATGATATAATTGCTGATGAATAGTAGTTAGAGGCTGAAAGCCAATTAAAGGAGCTGAATAACAAAAAGGGAAACACTAAAACTTTAAGCATCAGTTATAAGATGTGCTCATTGTTTATGGAAGAGTATCAGCAGTATGAAGGGTAAAACAGATAGGAGGAAAGAAACCCAGGCAACCTCAGAGTTGGACTGGACTGATGGGATGTGAATGTAGAGAAATTATTTAAATCTAGTGACTTTTCTAAAGCAAGGACCCAATCATCTTTATTTCCCTCCTTTATGCATTCTTCATACCCGGTTAGCCATAGAGATAAGTCTGAAATGGCAGTGCTGGATAACTGTAAAACTCCTCTGAGAGCAATAAAAAACCAAAAGACGATATTGTTTAGGAAAGGGTCCTTTCTCTTTTTACTAAGTGTGGATGAGGAGAGAGGAAGATGAGATTATAGAAAATTAATGAAATAGGTTGAATACTATTGTGGCACATGTGTATTTCAAAATGCCTTCTATTTGCTGCTGTACACTAGTCAGCATATTTAGGAGAGCCATTAGAGGCAATATAACTTGAGAACAAAGACATCATATATTTTGAATGAGTAATTTTAGTCTTTCTATTCTACAAGAAGCAACAGGAAGGGAAGTCTGTGCAGATTACGTTGTTTATGACAAGACCATTGCCCTGGTAGAAACTTGGAAATACAATGAGCACCCAGGTGGAGGAGAAGAGTAAGGTGCAACATTGTAGGTTACACTGACTTCGTGACACGTAGCTCACTCATAGGTTTATTTATGATTTGGGAGAGAACTATATGTTAACTTGAATAAAATCAGGGATAAAATATTCCACCTACTTAAAATATAATTCTAAATGTGTGGAAAAAGTTGTCCATATAGAAAAGTAGTAAAAATATTAGCTCAAAAGTTAACATTTCTCTCATTGAGGTTTTGAATTACAAGAGCTTTCTCATGTGCTTCCTTTCCCTCCTAACTGCAGTGTAGGAGGAGAGGGTGAGGTTAAGAGAACAGAGAACAGACATCGTAGTTAGGCAGACCTGAACGTGGGTCTTGGCTCTTTCGTTTACTGGAAGTCTTGGCCAGCATTGAACTTCTATTTTTCTCATCTATAAAATGGAGATCTTAGTGGAATCTACATATTCCTGTGGTAAGGAATAGATGAATAATGCTTTCAAAAAGTCATGTACAGTACCTAATGCATATAGGTACCACGTAAACTTTATGCCTCTATATGTGCATTTTATAGTAATGTAAATATAAAATATTTTAGTGGAATAAATATAGGAAGAATTGATGGCATGACATAGAGTGAAATTTCTGTCAGATTCCCGGGCTTCCCGAAAAGTCTTTACTCTACCTCCAAATTATTCCAAAGCTTGGGTTTTCCTCACTGGCCTACCTCAGCCTGCTTCCAACAGTCCCAGTGAGGCTATTCCACCTCTGATAAACTTCATGACACCCTAACCTTGTCCCCAACCCCAACTGCTCCATCACAGTTTTCTACCAACCTGGCTAACACACTGTTCCATGGCTCTGGGTCCAGTTCTTTTCACCATCCAGATGCTGGCTTGAGGGCAGCCCAGCCGCTTTACTTTGGGGCAGGTGTGAGGAGGCTGGAGCGGGAGGTCTTCCTCTGCCTCTTATCAAAAGCCTACCCTGTTACAGAGGTTTCATAGGGAGAGTTCTCTTGCTTTCTGTCTAATGTATCAGCATAACTCTCACAATGACAATATCCTACCACACAGAAAGAAAAAAAAACATTGGTTTTGTGGAAGCTTCAGACGTGAATTATTTTTATATTAGACAGGGTAACATGGCAACATCCTAAAAAGTTTAAAGGGAGGCATATCTCACACAATGGCATGAACGTCCAAGTCACCATGCTTATAACTCAAGGACCGTGAGATATTTTGCAGCTGGTAGGGCCCTACCCTGTGCCTCACTCACCAATGCAGACAGCCCTACCAACTATATATCCACTTAGGTCTGGCACGGCCCTTTTGAAGTACAGAACTGGAGTCCTTGTTACCACTACTATTAGTAAAGTATTCTAGCTATTGCCGAAGTCTTTTTCCACATTTTTACTTTCCAAGATAAAAATAACACATGATAATTACTGAAAATTTAGAAAATAAATACTAAACTTTTTCCACAGAGTGAAATTGAACTGCTTAGCCAGACTTACTTTGTGGCGTGCATTTGGAAAACCAAAACAATCTCAAATTTTTAAGGGAGAAGAACCCAAAAGAATACTCAATTTCCCGGAATGTACACATTATTTAGAGGAGTAAAATGATTTAGAAATGGGTGGCCTTTAAAGATGACTTACAGGACTAGGGGTGTAGCTCAGTGGTAGAGCACAGTATTATGGTACATGATGCCCAGGGTGTGATCAAGTAGATCGATAGATAGATGGATAGATAGATGGATAGATAGATGGATAGATGAATAGATAGATGGATAGATAGATGGATAGATATGACTTATGAAATAATAGCACTCCTGAAATTTTTTTAAAAATATGTAGACAAACATATTTGCTGTATTTTAGGTTCTTGTAGGAGACCGGCATGTTGTAAAATAAGTTGAAAAGAGAGCTAAAAAAAATCCTCCTTTTGTACTGACCGTAAGAAAATCAGCCAGCTGTTCATAGAATTCTAAGGTGAAAAAATGATATGGCTGAACAGACAAATCTCATGGAAGCGTGCCAGTCGAACGCCTCGTTGAAAGCAGAAACGGTTGAGCTGTGGCTATTTTGTGAGAGTAACTGATATTTAAAGCTTCTCTGTGGTCTTCATGGATATTAAGGAAAATATTCTACAAAAGCATGTCAGAGGCGACTTACATGATGAGGACCTAGAAATATAAGGGTTGCCTGAGGAACCAACGGCAGGCAAATAATTCATCCACCCTGTCTTTAAAGTGGCACATCTTGACCAGAGGGATGCAAATGAGGCATGGTTAAAGTATGGACTTCAAAGCTCCGAAGACCTCACCCCTCTCTCCGGTCGGCAAGGAGCAATGATGGGTGAGGCTCCCTGCTGCCCATCCAAGCCTCTGAATGCTCAGGTCTGGTGTGTTTTGGAGCGGGGTGTGTTTTTCTGCGCTGTCTTTTGGCACTGCGCTCTTTTTCTGTACACTTTGGTCTTCCACCCAACCACAATACCTGATATCCAAAGACTTGCAAGCCATGGGTATTTTTACTGGAAATTGAGAGATGAGTGCAAAATGTTATTCATTCTCATTCTCCCAGCCTCTCTTTCATTCCCTCCCTCCCTCCTTCCCTCTCTCCCTCCCCCCCTTCTTCCCTCCCTCTCTCTCTCCCTCTTACCTCCTTTTCCCCCTTGAGGGACCAGGGTTGTAAGTTCTTTGAAACAAACCAGAAGCTTAGCGGTTCCTTTGCTTGTGTGTTTCAAATGACACCCTCATCACTTTGAAGAGCTAATGTACTTCCTATGGGCCTGAAATTTCTCAACTGGACTCCTGTGGCAGAATTTGGCCTGGTAGTTAAGAAAATTAATTACTCCGATTGCAAGGGTGAAGCAATAGTTCCCAGCTCCCCATAGTAATCATTAAAATGTCATCTACTAAGGAGACATCTTGGCACAGGATTTATAAGGTCTGTGAGTTAGGGACTAAGTTCAATGATCCTTCCTGTGGTGAATCCTTGTTTCAGGAGAAGCTTTGGGAGATAAGGTTTTAAGATGGGAGTGAAACTATTACTTTAGATCTTTAGATTTCACATTTGAATGGTAAAATTTACCACTGAATCACAGAAAACAAAACAAAACTTAAATAACTACTGTCCCATCTATTATGTCTTCTTTATCATTAGGGAAGTTCCACTTCCTGGGGATATTTCCCTCATACGAGGTAAATGTTTTAGGTTGCCCTGCCCTTCTGTGCTCTGAATCTTGGCCTCTTCCCTAATGGAAAGAATTGGGGATTTGGAATTGGAAGACATAGGCTCAAGTTCCAACCTCAGCCCTTAGAAACTATACAACATTGAGGAAATCTTTTAAAGCCTCCAACTATGCCTTTTGTTCCTGTGTAAAATAAGTCAAATAAATCCACATTTGTGAAAATGTGTGTTGATGGTAAAGTCCTACGTATTAGTTCCTACAGGGAGTTTTATGTCAGCTGTATTCCAAGTCTGGACAAGACCAAGCCTTAGCAAACTATGGCCCTCAGACCACACCCAGCCTGCCTCCTTTTTTAATCAATACAGTTTTATTGGAACACATACACACCCACCCACACACACACACATCTATTTTTATGTATTCCTTGTAAATGCTTTCAAACAACAATGGCAAGAGCTAGATACAGCAAAGTGAACAAGACATTGCACTACCTGAGGCTTGTAATAAAAATTTTCTGACCTTTCATCTCAATACTAGAGGCATGAACCACCAAAAAAGAGTTATAACTTAGCTTAGAGAAGGCAAAGAACAGGACACAGGTTAGCTTTAAATATGTCAATTGGACAGACAGTGAGCCTGCTATAAGCAGAAAACACAATCATCACATGGTATCTAAACAGAGTTGGTTCTAGGACATTCCCTATACACACACGCACACACACTCCCATGGATATCCAAATGCCTAAATTTCCTATATATAATGATATAGTTTTGTACGTAACTGAGACCATGCTTTTGTACACTTTAAATCATCTTTAGATTACTTATAAGACCTAATTAATACAATATAAATGGTATGAAAACAGCAGTTATACTGTAATATCGAGGAAATATGACAAGAAAAAAACTCTATATGTACTTAGCACAGATCAAAAATACTGATCAGCATTTAGTAGAACTTTCCAGTCTGGAACCCACACCTACAGAGACTGACCGTACTGTGTACTTGGTCAGGAAAACTATCGTGTGGCAAAGAGGTGGCAAGTCCTCTGAAACGATCAGCACAGTAGGAAGCATAAAGAGCAGGGGCAGAGTATGACGCAGTGCTGCAGACAATTTAAGTTGTGAAAATCAAGCTTGAGCTTTGCGAAGGACCTCGAGTTGTTTTCTGTAGACATCCAGAAATTCCCTGAGGGGTCTGAAGCAGTGAGCGAAAGTGATAAATTTGTATTTATGAAGATCTGTGAGTAGGCAGGATGGCTTCCAAGATGCCCATATAATAGTCCAAACTAGAGATCCCAAGCCAAGCAAGTGGTGAGAATTAGGCGAATGGATGGACTCGGGAGGCACTATGGGGTAGAGTGTGCAGGACACACAGTGTGCACAAGAGGGCAGAGGAAGGGGATTTTAATGACTCACAGGTTTTGAGCTAGCTCAACAAGTGATACCTGCAACTCCTGCATAGGGAAAGGACCTAACTGTAGGCATGACATGTGCTAAGATTCTTAGAGCAAAATGTAATTTGTTCATTGTTTATATTAACAAAGTCTGGTAAAGCTTAATGTTCATTGAAAGTACAAGAAAGTTGAGATCTAGCTATAAGTTTGAGAGCTGCCATTTTAAAGATGGCAGTGGGATTTGTTTTCATGAGAAACCACTTTGAAGATATCAATATGTAATACAGCAAGCATTGTTAATTTCCTACCACTTTGCAACTCCGTACTGTCTGTACTGTTCTTTTGCTATTTTGTAAAAGGTTGTCTGTCTGTTAATGTTTTCCTCCTTTTATTTTTAAAATAAAAAAAAAAGATGGCAGTGGGATAAGGTTATAGTATTAGTCAACTTTGTCATCACTAAAACACAATGCCAGCCCCCCACAAGGTAAAGGAGGCTAAATTTCATTTAACTCTTCGATTCAGAGATTCAGTCCATGGATGGCTGGCTCCAAGGCAAAAACATCACAGCAGAAAGTGTGGCAGAATAAAAATGGTCAGCTCACAGTGGGAGGGAAGTCGGGCAGGGGAACAGTGCCAGAGAGGGACTGGTGAGGGACCAACATTAGATAACACCTAAGGCCAGGCTTCTGTGACCTACCTGGGCATGGTCTACTACTCTGCTAGGCCTTTTTTAATCCATTGAAGTTGACATATCAGGATAACAGCCACAGCCGTGACTAACAGCAAAGGTAGTATGAAGAGAGTTGAGAACAAATCCCTAAGGACTTCTAAAGTTGAAGAGATGATCGAGGAAGAGATAGTCCAAAGCATTCTGAAAGGGCAGGTATGCTGATGAAAAAATATGTGGCAAGAACACAAGAATTGTATTTTGTGATTAAAATAAATAATTCCACCACACATAGATATTCAATATTTTTTGTAGAATACACCAAATCACATGACTTCATTGAACAACATAATGATAGTCTAATAATGAGTTAATGGTTTCCAGGTAAAATCAGCTTAAGCTTGGAATATGAGAAACCTAATGTATCTGTGGCCGTGGAAATATTTTGTTTTGAGATGCTGCTAATAAATTGTTCCCAAGTGTGTGTGTCTTCATCTGATCTTCCTCTTTTCACTATGTGGGAGAGAAGAACAGTTCTCTTATAATTGTAAAGAACCCAAAATTAACAAGAAAGCCCCCTGTTATTAACATACAAGAACAATGACAACCAGCATTGAGGAGGCTGGGGGAGCATTAGTCAGGACACCCGAGAGCACCCGTCAGAAACTTGGAACGTTAGGGCAACTACCTCTGCACGGTGAGATTGCCAGTACTTATGACTTCTTGAGTATTTAGGGTCAGCAATGGGCCTTGGAATACAACACGTATCTTTATGTCTTTTGTCATAATCCTACTAGTGCACAAAAGAACCTTTATTAGTTCTAACTTCTGCTGGATCAACTCCAACCTCTCCATTCATCATGCTTTCCAGATCCAGTAAAATTTCATATTCTCCTGAATTATTTAGCATCAAGTGAAGCAAAAAAAATAATAAATTCAATTAAATAGAACAAGAGAAAGAAAAAGGAAAGCGCCTTGCTTACAAAAGCTTGCCCTCTCCTTTCAAATGTACAAAGAAATGTGGTTCCTCTGCTTATAGAACAGAGACACGGCAGACTTCAAAGAGGAAGGGGGAAAAATCAACCAGACCTCAAGTCACCTGATTTCCAGTCCCGTTAACCACACGTGGCTTTCTTGCCAGTACTAATACTCAGTCATGTTTCCTGGGAAGAAGGGATAGCAACACAGAGTGAGAAGTGCGAGCCAACTGTGATAGAGGAACAGGCCCACCTCCCAAGTTTCCTTTTGTGTTGAACACCAGGTATCGTCCCAGCCTGCTAAATCAAATTACCTAATTACCCCAACTAACCAGTAAGCCCTCATATTTATGTAAAAGGTTCTATATCAGTGCATCTGCTTCCCCACTTCCCCGTTACACTGCTTTTCATTTTAAAAGCACTGTGGGAAGTTTCATCTTGAAAGGTTCTTCCTAAAAGCGAACTCCCGGTCAGCATTCATTAATGCTTGTGTGTGCACGCATGCATGTATTTGCACACTTAGAGCATTTTTTTTTTAAGGTAGAAATGGCTCTGCCTTTTGCCACCTTTTTTCTTTAAATGGAAAGCACTGAACCCAGATGCCCAGCCACGGAAGACATTCTTCCAGAAGTAGCATCTGGCTTCCTGGCAAGCCCTTCCGGCAAGTTGTTTGGGGAGCGTTGCTGTTGTCTCTGGATCTGTCACGTGTATCGGATACCATGGCCTCTCTGGCTGGCATGGCCAGACAGCTGCCAATTCCTTCTGGTTCACCTTTCATTCTGAGAAGCTAGTGCCCTCCTTTTCCTTTCTTACTGGACTTGTTTTTCTCCCTACTCTCCATAAGATTTCCAGGACAAGCCTAATTCCTCATAGCTCTCTGCCTATCAACTTCGTCTCCAGGCTCCTGTCTTTTGAACCCAAGAGAGCTCCTTGGCCGTGTAATCCTACGTTAAAATAGGTTACTTTTAATAATATTTCTTAGCCACTTCTTGTCAGCACAGCTCCTTGTAAACTGTGGGGTTGTTCCCTGAAAAGAAAAACAAAACATTCCATCCGAGTAATTTATTCTGCTCTGTATACAAGACATGAAAGTATTCTTGACATTTGTGTATTATTTAGTTAAATCATCCTGGCTCTCCACATCCCTGACACACCATGAACAAAAGAACATCCTAGACTGCAAAAGACGAGAGGACGCTGCATTTTGCTGAGGCCGTGAGGCATTTACAAAGAGCATTCACTTTAGTAAACTAAATTCTTTAAAGTAGCTTCCCTTTTTTTACCTGTTAATATGTTCTTCTAATTGTGAAGGATTTTGCGGGGTTTTTTATGGATAATTGTTAAGAACACAGAGTCCGACGGTAGCCCACGCAGCAGAAAGCAATGACAAGGTGCTGACGAGTCCGGCGGCAGCACCCAGAACGCAGAGGAGAAAGCAGAAATTAGAGCTGCAGGGTGACATCCAGGAATAGTTAACACGGGGAGCTGCAAATTTCCATGTCACTGGGTTTTTTTCCTTATGCAAGAAAAAGTGCAGATTATATATGATATTTCAGACCTCAAGACTATCACAGCAAAGCCGAGAAAAGACTGGATGTTAGCAGTGGCCAGGAGAAAATATCAGCAATAAATAATAATTCGTGGTCAGTAGCAGGCTCTCCACGCATTTGACTTTGGAATGCTTTATAACTAAAATCAGAAGCTTAACTTGAATTGTAGTCTCTGGGGAAAAACAAAGCAGTTCAGGGGCTGTTTGGGTCAGGCCATCAGCAAAAACCTCCTTGGAGGCCCTCTATATAACCGTGGAGTCCAATTAAAGACGAGAATTTGAGTCAACAACATTTTTGATCCGTAATTTCTGCCCAGGATCATTTGTTAATATGTAGCAAGGAACTAAACATGTATGCGGCATGCATATGCTTTATACTAAGTACGGGCCTTTGTGTAGACACTCCTGTCTATCACCTGTACTACTCTCATCCCTTCTGAGTCCTACCCACATTCTTTATAACTAAGCTACTTTCCCGACATTTCCCACTGTCTTTCTCGGCCTGTCCTCCCAGTGTCATCCTCCTCCTCCTCAAATTCTTTCTCTCGTGCTTCACTCTGAGACCTCTTCTCAAGATCAAAGCAGTGTTGCCCCCACCACGTACACATCCATTTATTATGAACAAACACATACGCTATCACGTATTCACTGTGTGATACATGCTGAGGTGGACATGCAGAGAATTTCACCAGGAAAGCAGTAAACCCCTTGAGTGTGGGAACCTTATTCAGTTATGATGCTGACCTCTCTGCTTAAATGTGGGAATGGTCCGTCCCACCATCCCATTCTCAGTCCCAACTCTGTGATTCTACATCCCTTCTCTTCCACACAGGGTTACTGCAAGCACGCGGCCTTTCACAGCGCGCCCCTCAGACTGAATGCAGTCCCGCTCTATTTTGCATCCTGCTGGCAGTAGGACAAGTACAGCATTTGGGGACAGAACCATTGTGAGGGTTGGGAGGACAAAGGCACTGATATCCTGACACTAAAAACACTTTCATTTTCTTTTTCCTGTGAATTGGAAATACGCACCTCTTAATATCTTCCCTCTATCAATTTTATTCACTCACTTGTTTATTTCATTCACTGATTTTCAATTGGCTCCCATAATGTTTAGAATAAGAAAAAAAATAAAATAAAAGGAATTACCCTAAAGGAATTTTTCCCAATGAATTCATGTCTCTCCGTTCTTGGATATCAAAGCAGAACAAATTTGTTCACACAGCAAAAAGCAAAGCAAAGTGACACCTTACCTCATTTTGAACTTTTTTCTCATTGAACTTTTTCTAGCACTGTACATCTCAGAAAAATTCACCTCCTTCGCACATCTCTTTTCTGGTGAGACCACAACTCTGCCCTGCTCACTTATCTTCTCCTCCCGCTTTCGCTTGTCCAGCTGCTATTCCAGTCCTGTAAGCACTTCCCTGAAGCTGACCTCGAACACCCCCACAGAGATAGTGAGGCACTTCGCTGGTAGTTAACCCGTTCCACTATATTTTTCTAACTAGTGGGAAAAGAGAAATAAAATGCATGTCCCGTTCTCTCTGACCTCGCCTTCCTTTCCCATCGTAATGAAGATAACCAATTCCTGGAGTGCAGCGCTCTTACAGCATTTTACACCTCCCTAGCAATCCCTGGAATTCACTCTCCATCTTGAAGGGAATTTACTCTTCACAGGCCGCTTCCAGGCAATGGGAAGGCTTATTTTGGGGGCCACCTCCTCACATTCTTTTCCTTCTGTGTGTGTCTCTCCTCCACTCACATCTGTAACAAGCTAGGTAAGCCTGGAAGCAGGTGGCTACACGGAGAAACTAAAAAAGTGGGGGTTTTTGTCGTGTTCTAGGAATTTCTGATCTCGGAGAGCTTTTCCCCAAGAGGTGGTAATACCGAAGAAATAGGTAGGCAGCTGTACGCGGGACTGTGGCGCCCGAGCGTGGGGAAGGAGACGGCCGGAGGGAGGTGTTTTCTCATCCCGAACACTGCCACCTGCAAAACCCTGGCTAATTAGCTGTCTATAGCCACACAGCATAGCAGGTTAGTACAAGGAGTGAACAATATTTTACCTAATTGAAACTACACAGAGGACTTAGGTAGGCTGAATGCAATTATGCAGATTGGAAGTCAGCCAGGACACCGAGGTTAACAATCCCTTCTCACAAAAATCACCACGGGAACTTTAATGACCGTAAGTGGTTAGGGCTGCCATCCTGCATCCGGTCCTCGGCGCTCACCTGTCGCAGCCCGGGCTCCCTCTGAAGGGCTGAAGGCGTCAACTAATTGGCAAGAGAAAAAGAGCGCCCTCTATCAACACAGACGTGGCCGTACCATGTGACTGACTGATTACACTAAGGAAGCACACTTTGGTTTTTGTTGTTTTCTGTTTTCTTGTCTATATTAGTCCATGTTTGCAGTACGTCGCGGTGACATTTATCGTAGACGGAGTCTCTAGACGAGAACACAACACATCCTAGTTACTTTTTTGTCCCCTACCCTTCACTTTCCTTCCTGCTCTTCCATCTTTTAGTCCCCTTTCCACGTGTAAAAGCCCTACTTCTCAGGAAGCATACTGGCAAAGACCAAAGTGCAGAAAGCTTCACGTTGTCCAGGACACCGAGGGAGTCAAGAAATGGTCAATGGAAAGAGGAGGCTTGGTGTGACTGTTGGATCTCTGGCCTGCACTCCTGCCTCATGAGCATCCCCGAAAGAAGCTCGGGGCATCTCAGACTTCCTTTGCTCATATAATACATCACTGGGGATCTGGTTCAAAAAGGCAGACTCTGATTTAGACCTGAGATTTATGTAAAGAGCAAGTTCCCGGAGGGCACTGGTACTGGTCCTGGAAGCAGACTTTCAGTAACCAGCCTCTGCGGGAAGAGAGCAGTCCTGTATGACCCTGGGAAGCAGAGGCTGGGCGAAGGGGAAGATGACTTTAGAATGACATTTGGCATCCAGAATTATCGCACTGGCTTCATTTGTTCTAAGGACTAAATGAGTCAGAAATACAGAGAACCCAGAATAAAAATCCAATCTAAAACCCACTCCTGGAATGGGTTTCACTGTAGAGGAAGGGAAGAGGCATAATTAATTTAGCGTCTGAATGTGTTTCATGAATGACAGACCTACTCTAAACAGTATATTTTCTACTCACTGGTTAGTGCGGCGGCGGAGGGATGCCCACAGTGATCTCTTACGGCCCTCACGAACCAAAATTGCCTGGTTTTCAAGGCAAATCAAGAGAAAAAGGCAAAATGCACATCTTCAAAGCTTAACCCAAGGACAGTAAAGGGAGTGATAATTTTCCTTCAAAGCTTTCTAAAATGAAACCAGAGTTACTAAAAAGATCAGGGGATGGGCCCTGTTTAAGCTTATATTAGGCAAACATGGTCATTGCTGTGTGCTACTGAGGCTTTTGTGATAGAGCCCGAGTATACCATTAAAGACTCCTAATTGTTGGCTGGATTAATGATTATATTCTTTATCTAGTTATTTCCTGAGTGCTTTTTACACTAATATCTACATATTTTGTCACTTCTTAATGATAGAATTCACTTTAGTTGTTTGAGACAAAACATACACGCACACCTAAAGAGCAAGACCCAATTAACCCCTGATAGGAATACGATGGTTTCTGCCATTTATACAGGCTGTAAGCACACTGCTAGCTAGAAACGGCTGAAGCTTAAATGTGCACTCGTCCTTATACATACCTTATCAGTTTAGCTGCACAGATGCTGTTACTTGCTAACGGTATGTAAATGTCGGATAGCTTTCAAAACGTATCACTTGCCTGGTGTGGTGGCTCACACCTATAATCCCAGCACTCGGGAGGCTGAGGCAGGAGGATTGTTGCGAGTTTAAGACCAGCCTGGGCTACAAAGTAAGCTCAAGGCCAGCCTGAGCTGCATATCGAGACCCTGACTCAAAAAAACAACAAAAAAAAGAAAATTATCACTTGAAATGTTCAGTTATCTAAAATTGGCACGGCATGGTAAAGCACCTGTGCAAAAAGAATATGAGCAAAATTCAACAGGGTCTTTGGGGTCCCTGTTTTGTCCTCTATACCCTACTAGGAAAAGTTGAGAAGACCAAAGAAGTATAAAATAGAAAGGCTATGGATCTGCCTTTACGAAGTGCCGATCTAACGGGGAATAGATCACTTCTTAAAAACAGTAAAAGATAATTAACTGACAAACAGTACATGCAGCTTATGATTCAACTGGGGGGAAATGGACTAAAATACTTGTGAAGTCGCCAGTAAAAGGTAGAGATGAGGTTTGGCTCTGAAGCATGGGTGGGATTTGGGAAGCAGAGGGATGTGCCAGGGATGACGTGAGAAAAGTTGTGTGTAAGCCAACATGGGATCAGGAGCACCCTGGGCTGTGGCAGGAGGCAAAAGAAAGGGCGAAACCACAGTACAGAAAGAAGGCAGCTCATGGGTGGTGGTGGCAGGTCTTAGGAACCAAGGCAGGTTATTGGACAGTTAAAGAATGTAAGATCTGCTTTTGTTTTTAAGTGTCTCAAACAATTTATCCAATGGTCAAATACAAAGCAGATTTGTAGATGAAGTGTCTGGAGGAGGAGGCAAGGGCAAAGCTGGGAAGCCCGCCTTTATCTAGCTAGCTAGAAAGTGAATGTGCCAGCGCTGGCTGTGGAGTCCTGTGGGAAGACAAATATGCCCGTAGGGACTAGAAGGTATGTCAAGGATATTTTCCCGGGTTTTTTACGTAACATGTGAGGGCTTGGAAAGAGTTTCAAACAGCACCGGCATAGCTAGTCTGGAGACTGCAGAGAGTGGTCATGCTACCGGTGATACTTACTCATATGATGGTTTTTTTAGAGCACCAACTATGTACCCGGTCTGTTCTAGAAATTTATCATAAATCACTAAAGTTAACAAAAATCACCTTGCCCTCATGGAAGTTACATGAAACATGTTCTGCATAATATGAACAAATAACTAAAACAAATCAACATTGTTAACAAGGAAATGTTACAGCATATTAGAAAGTGATAGTTGCTAGGGAGCCAGCAAAGTGGGGCAGAGAAAAAGATTCAGTGGAGCAGAGAAAGCAGAGTAATTCCACTGCAGAGCGCTTTGAAATAAAAATAAGGTCACTGCAGTAGACCTCATTAAGAAGGTAAGATTAGAGAAGATTTGTGGTAAGACGGGATGTCAGTGACCAGGACAGCAGAAGCCAACGCAGTGCCAACATCTAAGACATGGGTGTCGGAGATCCATCCAGCAAGGCAGGGAGGGTGAGGTAGGGCAGCCAGAGGAAGATCTTGACAACTTTGGATTTGCATGACATTAGTAACTATTATGAGAACTCAGTCTTTCCCTCAAAGTTGAAAACAAAGGTGGTAGGGAAACCCGTTGCAGAGTCTTGAGCAGAAATGACATAACCTGATTTCAATTTTTAGTAGATTCTTGTGTTGAGAGTTCATTCTGGGAGAGGAATACTGGACACAGGAAAACCAGTTTCTATTTAGATTATCCAGTTATCAATCTAATTAGAAAAACTTATTTGCAAGTGCCAAATACTTCATGCATTTGACTCTGGCGGGTTGATAGATTCCAGAAGACTTGCCGCAGGAGGGACTTGACTGTGAGTTGCCAGGACAGCTGTAGACATTTCACCCCTCAACCATTTCTTTATCATCTTTAGCACAGGATTTTTGACTTACCTTTATGCATGTGTGTGCTCATGTTTGTGTGTTTGTGAAATCCAATGAAAGCCAAGAATATAGTCAGCCTTCCATTATCTATAAGTTTCACATGCAAAGAATTAATAAAAAATTCAAGGGGCTGGGGATTTAGCTCAGTGGCAAAAGCACCTGCCTGACAAGCGCAAGGTCGTGAGTTCAGTTCCCGGTACCGGAGAAAAAACAAACAAACAAACAAAAAAAATAAATAAAAAAGAAAATTAAAAATTCAAAACAACTGCATCTATGTTGAATATGTACAGACTTTTCTTGCTATCATTCCCTATGCAATACATTAGACAACAATTTGCATAGCATTTGCATTGTGTTAGATGTTGCAAGTCAACTTCAGATCATCTGAAGTATAAAGGGACATCTCAATAAATTCTTGCAAATACTATGCCATATATATAAGAAACTTAAGCATCCTAGAACCAATTTCCCAAGGTTATTTGGGGATATTTCTACTGTTATTGGAGTTTGATGTGACTCAAAATTCCAGCAGACTTCAGCCTGAACATTTGATCTTGCACTAAATTCAGTAGAGAGGTTACTGGACACAGAACCAGAACACTGAGTTTGCATTCTTAGTTTATGATTCTATCTTTGTCATCTTGAGTAGCACAGCTTCTTGAAGCTTTGGTTTTCTTATATATGTTAAAGGACATTACGCTGCCTAGAACTCAAAGGACTTCTATGAAATTGACAATTACCTGTGAATACAAGCCCACTTTCCACTGCGTAGCACCAAGAACTTTAGTTAGTTTTTTTTGTTGCCTTCCTGCAAGCTTCTATTTCAACCATAGACTGCTCTCTTCTATCTGGCATAAAATCATAATTGCTCTCCATGTATAGGTTAACCTTAATTCTTTGAGGACAGAAATCATTGCTTTGTATGCCATAATATGCTGTGTAACTCGTAGAGAGTAGAGTAATAGGAAGTATATAAGATATCACTTTAGCAAGTGGGCAAGTTAAAGTATGATATTAAAGGAGGAAACATAGATTTGAGAATTAGCTATTAAGAGTAAATATCCCAAACCACAGAAGTAGATGCATTCACAGAGGTAGTGCAGAATCTGAAGGGAATTAACTTGGTAGAACTTGATAGAACAAGCACAGCAAGAATCACTCACTAGCAAAGCAGAAAAAACTAGAAAGTAAACAGATAAATCAGAATCATCATCAATATTATAAGATCTTGAAGAGCATCATCAAAATAGTACGATTCAAAATAACTTCCTCTCCAAAAAGATTTCAAACGAATTTCAATGAGCTGCCATTCCACTCAGGAAAGTGTAACAACCATTCATTTATCTAATAATCACACTCCAGCACAGAGATAAGTTCAGTTCCTAACGAGAGCTTCAAGATTCAAAAGTTCCTTGTGAGTCATCAAAAGATGATAATTTGGTGTCAGTTGTAATTTTAATATTAATTGTGTTGTTTGATTTCTGCTAATCCATACATGATAATAAATATTTTTTGAGCAGAACATTTGCTTAATCAGAACCTTCTATACCCCATGTAAGTCAAAGAAGTTTCACTAGCAGTGTGGGAAAAAAATTGCATGTAAGACCATTTTTCCCCAGTCTGTTCCTTAAGTACATACTCAGAAGCCAGTCTTGCAACATACCTAGCCAATAATCTCTACCTCCTCCCCAAAGCCCACTTTGTGTCTTTTTAACTGACATTTTGGAATTCACCTGCAAACATCAACAATTTGCCAAGATGAAATTTGGCCTGTGGAGAAGACACCATATTCAGCGCCAATCTGGAGAAAACAACACACTCAGTTCTTTTAATTCAGTTGAATGATTTTAACATTTATTTTCATCGATATCCCGATCTGCAGATGACAACTGATTCCTAGAAATACGAGCCTTTAGGCGATGAAGAGTTAAAACCAGAAAGTTCACTCCGGGTGCCCTGCGCTCTCTTTTCCTTATCTCAACCCCTTTCTTTCCTGTACCACAAAATGAATAATGCCTCAGACATAGTTTTTGCAATGCTAATATTTGAACAGTAAAAGATACCTTAAGACCTTCATCAAGATTTTTTAAGGCCTCATTTAATGTCAGTGTCAAGGTTCCGTAAAGAATAATTAATAGAACAAAACAAGGTCTATGGGCGCATCGATTGCCGGGGAATTTATGCAGGTAACTCATTAATGCCAGAGGAGGCTCTGCATGTAAATCCAGGGGCCTTGATAGGGAAATGGGACCCAGTGATTTTTCTCCCCCTATAAAAAACACAAACAGTGACAAGTATAAAAGCAGATAACCTGAATATCTATATAAACAGCTATATGGATTGTCAAAGTTTTCCATTTCCATCCTGTCACCTTGGCTTTTCACACGTATAAAAGATGGGACAATTATTTCAACGGACCTACCCATATAAATCAACACAGTTTTGCTGTGGGAAGACTGGGTGTTTAAGGCTTTTAATATTTCAGCATCACCAGATTATCACCGGGATCCATTTCACTTTGTGGTCAAGTGCGTGATTAGCACTGTGACAGGATATTGGCCATTTTCGTAGGAAGATCTGCAAATTCTAGTAAACAAATACCAGTTGGAAAAATTAAGAACAAGCCCGTGGACTGGAATGCACCATACTTGTAATGGGAACAAAAAGCTGGCAATCAAATCTAAAGAAAAAGCTAAATCACAGCAGAATGACCTACTTTAAGGCGTTTGCCAAAGAGGCAGTGTTTTTAGACAGCTCTTCTGAAGTAGCGTCTTTCTGTCTATGCCATCTGCAGATTTATTACTCTGCTTGAAAAAAACAACCAAAGGGAAAAAAAAAAAAAAAAAAAAAAAAAAACCCAGCCCTGTTTGAATGATACTAAGAGCCTGGTCTACAGGAAAGATTCCAGCATTGTGGTACCACACCCACACCTCCCACACCTACTGATGTGGGCCAAGGTTTTGCTTTAGAGGCACCTAATTAAGAAACCCTGACTCATTTACATGGAGACGTTTGATCTAAATTACACTCCAAACCGCACCAAATTGGGAGCATCTGTGAATGTGAAATGTTTGTTCCCTGTGACGGCTAGAACAGGGCCAGCTCTGGACGGCACATGTTCAAGTGACGAAAAATATTTCACATGTAGCGTACTTCTGAGACCCACTTTTCCACTAATAATTCATAGTGAGCTTAACCAGTATCTGTACTTCTACAATTATTTCAGGCTGTGAAAAATTATGTCACTATTTTTTTTCTATAGCTAGGAAGAGGTTGAAGACCACCCACTTTGTTGTCATTGATAAAAGGCCTTAAGTGCAGCCAATAGAAAAAGGGCAAAGCTGGATAAGGTAGGAGCTGGTAATTATATATATTCCAACCCAGGATCCAAAAATGCAGAATGGAGAGCAGAAGGGATAAGCCCAAAGAATTACCCTCCTCTCATCTTTGCCTTAACTTCTCCAGCTTCGCTTTCAGGTTCTCGGCAAAGATTTGCCTCCCTGCTCCACAGAGGCTGTTCTTATATTCAGAAAAGACAGCTCATAGAGGTGAAGATGTTGACAGTGTAGAGGTCAGTTAGACATCTGGGTACAAGCCATCTCATCTCTACAAGGTAAAATGTCTGAGAAAATAAAAGTAAAACATCTCCGGCATCCACTGCTGTGAACAGCACTCAGCACATAATTCACATAAAAGAGTGTTGTATTTTACGTACAATAAACAGAGTTTTATAGATACAGTCAACCTAGCACTTTGGCACCTGGTGACTGCTTTACCTTATTAGGCCATAGATCACCTGTGTTTCGGTGGGAGTTCAAGAAAAAAGAAAAACTTTTAAAAACAATACCAGCTTCTTTTGTCTACAGAAGATATTAATGCATTTATCTGATGTACTGTTTATTGCAGTAGCTAGAATGAGATTTGAATATATTAATATTTTCAGCAGCAGAGCCCAGGGAGCCAGTTAATAACTTATGCATGGATACATAGATATACTTCAGACAGAGGTAAAGGTTTCAGCTCTCATGTTGGTAATGCTTAGAGAGATCGAATGAAAGGGGCTGTTCTCCCCCGGTCTTTGTTGTGGGCATGAATCGTGACAGTATGGAGCCAGAGTTCTTCTGGTTGTCTACACAGCCTGGATTCAATAAACTGTTATATATGCATATTATGACAATGTGGTCAAGGAAACCAGATTTTTTTACTCTATCTTCAAGTGCCTGTGTAGTTTAAATCTGGTGCTTATTTTTCTTGTCCCTGTTCAATATGTTAACATATTCATTATTTGATACAGGTTACATTCATTTTTTATAATTAAAGCTGCAGACTTAGTTGAGAAAGTATTGAGGCTGCAGAATGAAAAATATTTATCTTGCTTTATACTGTACTATAAGGTTCAATGTGGATCCAAAATCTGGATAGTCCTAGACTGTGTGCCATAGAGCCGCCATAACAAAATGCCACAGGCGACACGACTTAAACCATAGAAATTTATTTTCTCACGGTTCTGGAGGCTAGAGATCCAAGGTGCTGAGAGAAGGCTTGTTCTCTTTTGAGGCTTGCAGATGGCCACCTTCTTGGTGCTTCAGCCCCACATGATCGTCTTCTGTGTCTGTATGTCCTGGGCCTCTCTCGGGGTGGTCCTATTTCCTGTTCTTATGAGGACACAAGTCAGATTGGATTAAGACCCACCTCAGCAGCCCCATTTTCACTTAGTGCCCTGTTTACCGGTCCTGTCTCCAAATACAGCTACAACATGAGGCCCTGGTAGCTGGGGCTTCCTTTGCAGGAGTTGAAGGGAAGACCCAGCCCATATCCCAGCCCCACGGTCTGTTCACATCCAAGCTCCTGTGTGCCCCACGCCAAATAGATATTGATTAGATCCTCAAACTGAACCTAATTAATATTTTTAAGGCTGTAGTATTTTCCCAGTCTTGACTTTCAAGTGACTTCCTCCATCAATAAGAAGCAGGGATCCTTCTAAGATTTAGGGGAATAGAAACCAGCACAGTTCTTCTCACACCTGCGGCTAGACTGGAAGGAAGCAGGTCCATGTACAGTAAACCTCACCACAGTGCCGGCCTGGGCCCCGCCCTGCCTTCAGGGACCTGGGGCTGGAGGCATAAGTGCCTCCTTCTCCATTACTGCCGCCCTCCATTAGGAGCAGATAATGTGGGAGATATCACTTTCACAATAAAACATTGCACTTACACCACACCTTTCAACTCAGCATTTCCAAATGCTTTAAAAATCATTATTATTTTTATTATTTATTTGTGGAATCCCAGCAGTCTACTCAGCACTGGGAAGTGCAGTCAAAGCCACAGAGCTATGGTCTCAGTTACACAGACTTAAACTTATGCTCAAATTTCCCTCTTGATGTGCCAGTAAAAAATCTGAAGGAGGACATGAACATGTGCATGCATACAGAGGGAAAAATAGGAAAAGAAATCTAGATCTGAGTTGCCTTGCTACTTATTTAAAAACAAAAAAGTTAGAAAACAGCCATTTGTTGGTGTCATTCTAATAAACCAGAGCCCAACCAAGCAAAAAGCAATATAGTTTTAGATCCTAAACCTCAGAAAGTGGAAATTAATCATCCTAATCAACAACATCTACGGTAGCACTTTTAGAAGGATTATTAAGCAATATAGGAAGCAGAAATCAATCCTGATCTGCTCATTGTTAACTGGTCACTATTTCCTGGGTCAGACCTGCTCAACATTGAATTTAATATAGACTTTCATCAAGTTGAAAGGTCTTAGAGAAACTTCCACTGGTCAGCCACATTTTCTAACAGGGCTGTTGCCTGATCTACCTCACTTTCTCTTTTCCGAGTTTTTATCATTATTGTGTGTCATGCTTGCTTCTACTGAAACAACTCTATTACCTTCCATGACTTTTATACCACGAGTATATGTTGTCCAGCCCTGTAATGTCGGGATCTAGTCCAGTGCTTGTAATAGAGCAAGCACTCATAGTAGGTGAGCTGAGTGAATAATAGATTTTTTCAGAGTACTCCTCAAGGCAGTCTCAAAGTGAATCAGATACATACTCCTCAAAGTGAATCAGATACATCCTGCTTCTTCAGCAGAGTTATAAACTAAGACTGAACATCACCAAACAGATATTCCAGATGCTGTTTAAAAACCTAATGAAATGATGACTTAGATTGCTTTAAGTCAAAGAGACCAAATACATTTTCTTAGAAAGTATACGTCAAGAGTTACTTTTGTTATTCTTGAATTGAACCAGGGGAAGGTCTTATGGAAGAAATGTAAATTTAGGAATTTGTGTGATGATGAATGGAGCAAACCTAAATGAGTAGGTGTTCTGGAACATGGGGTGGATCCCCAGAGAAACCTGAAGGTCCAAATAAAGGTCGCTATCTGTGGTTTAGATACAGGGCTGGCGAGGGAGCTGGGGAAGGAGAGCAATGGCAGATTACTTGGGTTGTTCTACTGAGAGACTTTCAAGAAAGTAAACTGCTAGACCCTGAGAGCGACTTTCAAAATCTGACAGGGATACTGTTGGGAATACAATGGGGCATGTGGTAAAGCAGGAATTCTGAAAATCAAAGCTGACCTGGTGCAGCCAAAACAGGATGTTTCTTTAATCACCTGAGCTTACTGCCTTCTACAGCTGCACAACGTTCCCAGTGCTGAGAGCTTAAAAGGGGTGGAAGACACTGTAGTCATGTGTCCACTGTAGTAGGAACAAAGTGAGTCACAAAGGGCATTTCCTGGGCTTAGAAATAGGTATGCAATATTTCTTTGTCTTCTACCATCTTAAATTAACTGTGGAAAGATGATTTGCTATTCTGCATTTTACTATTCTGAGGCTTAAGTATACTGAACCTCTCAAAGGAAGGATGTGGCAAAGCAGAGAACAAAGGGTGTCTTCCAAAAATGAGTAAACCAACCCACTTAGGAGTTCCTGGTCTTATCCTGAAACCCACCAAATGAAAGCAGCATATCTAGAAACAGGGTTCAAAAGACAGAAGCACCTGGCCACCCTAAATTTTAAAAAACTGCATTGCATGACTTAACTTACATTGCCCGTGGTATTTTGTATTTAGCTTTCACACATTTATATTCCAAAGTGCAGTGTCTCTTTAAAAATGTAACTGTTGAGTTCAAAACCAGGAAATAGTAAAGTAGCTTCAGAGAGAGACTCATATGTAAGGTTTTCGTGTGGGAGGAGTTTAGAAGAGGTTGGTTTTGTTTATAGTTCTTCGGATCTCAGTTCAATCAACACCTAAACCCTTCCTTTAAAAAACAAGAAAAGAAAAGAAAAGGAAAGGAAAGGAAAGGAAAGGAAAGGAAAGGAAAGGGAAAGGAAAGGAAAGAAAAGAAAAGAAAAGAAAAGAAAAGAAAAGAAAAGAAAAGAAAAGAAAAAAGGAAAAGAAAAGAAAAAAAGAAAGGAAAAGAAAAGAAAGAAAAGGAAAGGAAAGGAAAAGAAAACAAAAGAAAAGAAAAAAAGAAAAGAAAAGAAAAGGACAAACCTGTTTTTTTCAATGTCTCCATGTGTGGAGCATTTCTTGCGGACATCCCTGGAGTTTAACTAGAGACATTCAAAAGGCAAGAGGAGGTAGAGCAGCCATGAGGAGCAATAGCTGACCTTTATTCTCATTTTCAAGAGGGAAATGGTGTATAGGTTTTTCCCGCTAGAAGGGAAGCTGTCTAATCTCATTTCAAAGATGAGCAAACTTGGGGCTTTCCAGGGTCATCGAGCCACGGTGCAGAACCTGTAACCCACTGTTATAGTTGTAGAAGGAAAATGTGAAAACTGCTTTAAGGCACTTGAGCTCCACCTGACTAATTATTCGAGGTCATTAAATACAGTCAGAGTTGTTAGCTACTTCATTTCCAACAGGGGTGACTTGATCACACAGGTCTCCTTCCTGTAAAGCCGCCAGTACTTCCTCTTGTGGCATTGAAGCCGTCTGGTGCACTCACGCTAAATCCCACACATACTTCACTCCCTCGAACGAGTGAGTTTTCTCTTCAGCCGCAGCTATGCCTCAGGTGTCTCCATCTCCAAGATCGACAGTCGCTCTCTCTCCAGTTCAGGCTCCTTCCCACACCCCCTGCACATCCAGATTCTATCCCTTCTTCAGAGGTTCTGGCTCAGTGTCCAGCTCTTTTAAGTTCTTCTGATCAGGGATCTATCTGGTCCTGCACGCAGAGCTCTTCCCCTACTCTAAATTCACTATTTTGTTATGAACAGATGTGGCGGTGCATTCAACACTTACACGTACTGTGTGAATTTCGAGCCAATGTTATTCTTTTTTGATGTTTGAATAGACACAATTTATTGTGCACTAAACATATGCCCAATATATTGCTGAATATTTAAAAACCCATGTCTTGATTCAACCACCTTGTAAATTATCATAGTTTATATCTAGAGTCCCCCAGTCCACTGGTGAGTGTAGAGTTGAATGTGACGTTGGGAGGAAAAGCCCGGCTGGAAGAGCTGGGTCACTTGGGATGTGGCCTGGGCAGGTCCCTCCTTGCTTGCTCTCTCCTTGCTGTCTGCCATGCCATGCCACGCACTGCTCTCTTTTGCCCCTCTGCCACGCCTCCAGTGGACTGCGGACTGACAGACAAGCTGTGAGCCGAAATAGACCTCTCTTCCTTTAAACTGTGGGTGTCAGGTATTGTGTCTCAGTGACGAGAAAGGAACCAAGATGAAAAGTAATTATTACCATCTATAAATAGAACCACTTTATTTTCTTAATTCACTCAACCGAGAGGTGATAGAGCCTCTGTTTCAAATGCAGGTGTCTAAATGCAAAGCTGTTGGGCTGTAAAACTGACTCCTTTCTTAGTGTAGCTTGCACATAAAATCCACTATACATTTATGGGTCTGACAAGTGAAATACAGTAGCCCCCCTTATGCATGGTCTTGGTTTCTGAAGTTTTAGCTTATCTATATCTACTGCAGAAATAATCCATAAGTTTCAAATTGTGCAGCATTCTGAAGAGCATGATGGAGTCTCTCACCAACCTGCTCCATCCTGCCAGGGCATGAATCTTTGTTTAGCATATTCCTGCTCTATGTACTACCTGCTGTTAGTCACTTAAAGCTGTCTTGATCGGATACACCGTCGTGGCATGGCAGGCAGTCAAGTAAAACCTTTGTTTTACTTAACAAAGGTCAGGCACCAGATCGTGATCTCAAGGAGGCATCAGGGTATAAAACACGGAAGGACAGAGTGTCTGTGGTACTGTGTGCAGCGCCATAGGCTAATAGGACAAAAACACATAGTCTATGTAAAATCAGGTTTTGTTTGAAGTTTCAGGCATCCATTTGGGGGTACTTGACAGGGTCACCATTGAATAAAGGGGAATTGCTCTACAGGGAACCTGACTATGCACCCATCTCATCTGTAAAGGAAAACTAAGAAATTGTTGATGCCTCTGGACACGTGGTTAGATAGAGACCATGAGGAAACCAAAAATAATTTTTGTGTAGTTCTAGGAATTGAACCCAGGGAGTACTAAGTTACAGCCCAGCTTTTTGTATTTTTTGTTGTTGATGTTGTTTGAGACAGGGTTTGCTAAACTGCCCGGGGCAATCCTACCTCAACCTCCCAAGTAATTGAGATTATAGGCTTGTGCCTCTGTGTCCAATAAAAAAGTGCTCTTAGAAATTAACAGTGAAATCATTCCTGGTACACCCACCTGTACGTAGTGTAACTCACAGAGAAGACAGCAAGCCTTGGGTCAAACACAGCTGACACTTTGTGAGCATGTGGATCTTCATAGCGGAATATTCTGCCATCCTTACCCCTTCACCTTTGTTTTTCTGCTCATTTTAACTGTCTTTTACCTTTTATATACTAAATTCAGTTTTAAATTCAATGTATTCTTTTATTTAATATACAGTATAAATCAGGTTAATTCATAATAAAATAGATTAACAAAATTAAATTGGTGCTTACAGTAGATTTACAGTAAAACTTCAAAATGTTTACTGAAAAGGTAGGGGTAGGTGGCGACACATGTCATTTCTCCAAGCCTAGGACTACAACCGTGAAGCTGTGTTTTAGGCAACAAATGAAATGTGTGTTACTCTTGGAGTAATTTAAAGGAAACAATACGAAAATCAGAAGAATGTAAAAGCCAGTGGGAGAGATGTAAGATTTTCATAGAATGAAAGACTAAAAGTTCACTAACTAGTACAAACATTCCCTAGTTTGAAGATGTTTTTTATCTTCTGTATGAGGCTTACAAACTGCTATTTTAGAACACAGAGATAAATGTTGGCTAAGACTGAAAGATATATCTTCATCAAAGCTTCTTGGTAAATCAATATGAAGACAATAGTGAGAAGCTCCTGCTTACCACTTTTTTTCCACCTGGGTGCTGAGGTCACGAGGTAGCAATTCTCCGTGTTCACGTCACCACGTGCAATGGCATTTCCTCACGGAGCGGGAACCTGGCAGCACTGATGTGACTCTAGTCATGTGACAAGAATGTCTCAACTTCAAGAAAGGCTTTGTCTGGGATTTCTCCAGTGTCGTTAAAGGGCAGTGACTCTTAGTTCATGGGAACAGATTTTGTTCAGAAAGTGAGCCATGCTCAGGAAATCAGGTGGGGAGGGGACATGCACTCATCAAGTTCCCATTGCCCTCTGCTCTGACAGAGAGTCTTCCCTAAGACAAATTCTCAAGGATGTTGGAAGAATCAGAGTTAAGCACTTTCTAGGAATGCTGAAAAGGATAGGTATCTGATTTGCTTTAACTGCAGGCATGTGTGTGATCAAATAAAGCAGATCCCTGAAGAGTCTTTTTCCAGATGTATACATAACATTTGTACTTTATCTGAGCCCATTTTGGGTAGAGAAGGCCCTTCAAAAGTAATACAATCTGTGTGGATCGAGGGTTTGGTACTCAGGAACCCAGACTTCAATTCCCAGTTACATCAACGAGCATGTGCCTTCAGTTGCTGATTTTAACTCAAAGCTACCAAAATAAAAACTACCTCTACTTCATTTTTTAGAAAATATGGTGGCAAACTAGCAAATCTGTTTCCCAACTTGGGTGTTATAAAATACCATACATTTTCAGTTCAAACTGTCCATAAATTTATTCAGAGATTATAAGAACCAATTTTCATTTTCTTACTTGTTCAGTCTATGGAATTATGAAACATGAGTTTTCCACTTTGTTATGGGAGTTGACCCAAGCTATTAATAGAGGAGGTATATATTTGTCTTCAGAAGCCTTGGAAGAATATGTACAATATCTAAGATTGAGTATGTACAATATCTCAGGTTGAATTTCTCAAAGTCCTTAAAACATTTAATCCAAAATATCATTACAATATTTAATATGCTTTTCAGAAAAAAAATATTTTTGAGGATTTTTTATCTATGTTTATACAAAAATATTTCTACCATACTTTAAGAAATTTCTTTTTAACTAGATTTATTTTTACAAAAAATTGTAACTTTACAAAGTCAGTAAATTCTAATGATCCTTCCTTCCAAATTTAATATGCTGTTTATTGGATTACCCACACATTCATATTAACATCTGAG
This sequence comes from Chinchilla lanigera, assembly GCF_000276665.1. Lineage (NCBI taxonomy): Eukaryota > Metazoa > Chordata > Mammalia > Rodentia > Chinchillidae > Chinchilla > Chinchilla lanigera. The sequence continues at coordinate 10,149,133 of NW_004955440.1, forward strand.
GGTGACCTTTTCATGAAGTATCCACTCTAGCTAGTCTGGCAGGGGAGGGCAGTACCTACCTCGGTTTAGATGTGCATGAGCAATCAATTCCCCTTCAAACGGTCACAGCCTTTTTCTCGCCAGAGATAGCCAGGGGCGGCAGCAAAGGGTGAAGGAGATCCATCATGAAATGTCCAGTGTCGATGCATTCCCCCCATTTACTGACTGACCTTCAGCTTGCAGCCATACTCTTAACCCTCATGAGATGGAGCCTAAGGGGAGAAATGGCAAACAGTACCAATTCCTGTGTCTTGTTGTTCTGTGCTCTCAATTAAGTGCTAATTAATTACCACTGGCATCTTTGGTATTGCTTGTCAAATTGTATTTAGAAGTATGTTTTCACTGTTTAAATAGTAGTGGTCCAAAACCCACAGCTAAAAATCCCACATGTTACTCTACCCTCAGTTTTTCCCCTTTTCAAAACTGTGTTTAAAAATTCAATAAAATGTATCTATAACCACTGCAGGTAGCTTTCAAATACAACAAACAGGAATTGGTATTGTCAATTTTGATTAATAGCACTTCATTAATAAACATCCTGTTATCCAGGCTCCACCTGCAGTTGCTGATGTGGCCTGGAATCAATTAACTCATATAATTTGATTTATTTTACAAAGACATTTTGGGATATGCTGTGCTAGTGATAAAGGTCCTGTTTTAACAGTTCTTGATTACAAGTTAGATTGTACCTGAATGGATTTCTGTTTCTGCATGGATGTACACGTGTGTGTGTGTGTGTGTGTGTGTGTGTGTGTTGCAAGTGAATAGGAAGAAAACATTCTTTGAAGTCTTGAATTAAAAAATTCATTTTAAAACATCATGGGGGGTATTCCTCAAGAATATTCTGACTTTATCAGGAAATTCCTAAGAAATACAGATCCTGAAATGTTATGTATCTTCTCTGTTAATCAAACCCCTTTACTCAGCACGTTAGTGAGTCTTCTTTTAATTCAAAGAACAAAATAGTGCAGTATTACCAAACCCAAAATACTAACCAGGACTCAGATATTAGAGGCAGACATAATATTCAGCTTCATGCACAAATGTGTTTTGCTTTGCTTTTAGATGAAATTTTTTTCTCTACCAAATATTTACGCAGTATGTTCTGGATTGATCCATCCCATCCCAATATGTACAGTACGAAAACATACCTTAAGCTTCTATAGATACTTAAAATGGACAACATTTGGGCCAAGTAACAAAAGCTGAGCTTAAACTATCTAGGCAAAAAAAAGAGACTTTACTGGATTATGTAACTACACATTCCATGATTAGGCGTGACTTTGGGCATAATGTGATTCATTTGCCATAGGGTATTGCCAGGAATTTGCCTCTTCCCATCTCTAAATTCTGCTTGCCTCTGCCTTAACTTTGTTTTGACTTTAAAATTGTTTCTCATGGAAGCAAATGGCAGCACCAGGATTGTACCAGATCAGGTTAGTAACCTCATGGGCATGTCAGCTTCTCTTTTGCTGTGGGAATAGAAAACTCTCAGTAATCATTCTCCTTGGGCTGGCTGGGTCTCTTGTTTATTCCGTATTTGTTCCTTATCCAGCCTCTATGGCAAAGGAATGCCTGACTCACCAGCCAGGCTAGGAACACAGGCCGCCCTAAGTTAACTTCGCTCAAACACAGAGACTGGGAGTGGCGAGCCACAGTTTCTGTCAAAAGTCATCTTATTAAAAGGAAGAAGAAATCATGACAGGAAGGCAAACAAGCAACCGAATATCCAACAACAACAAAACCTTCATCCACATTTGTCAGTTATGACTACAATCTCTTTCTCCATCAAACTATCCTATCTACGGTGGTAATAACAGTATAAGCTATGGAAGTACTGCAAGTGAAGGCTCATTTACATGAGGGAGCCCTGGTGTTTATAATTATGAAAAGTTGCCTTTCTTTTCCCATTTTCTAGCAAGTTGACACTAAGTCTTCTCAGGAACATTGAGGTAATATCAGATACCCATCCATCTGTGCATTCCTTCATCCATGTAACACTAATGAGTAATTATGGTGGTGAAAGAGCTGAATTAGATGCTAAGACTTCAACAATAAATATAGCAGATCCAGAAGAGACCCGTACACTGAGGCACCATAGTCTAGTAAGAAGAGTTGAGGCTTTCAGAATGAAAGGGAACTGGGTTCCAATCTCAGACCTTTCATTTATTAATTGTGAGTATGCACAAAGTTCTCATTCCTTCTGAGCTTCAGTTTTGACATCTAAAAATAAGTGTATTATGAGAATTAAGTGAGTACACATGAAATGGTCAGGGTAAAGCCAAGTATATAATATAATTTTTCAAACATTAAGTCATTACTGTATCTATCAAAACAGATAATACAAAGAAATCATTTTACATAGTGCTTGGCACATAATAAGTGCTCAGGAAATGACAAGTGGCAGCTATTGTCATGTGAAATATAATGAAAGACTAGATCAAAAGATAGCAGAATTGAAGCACATAAGAATTATCCATTAGGATAGATTTGGAAAAGACTTTTGAAAGTTCAACCAGACTTTCAAACTCTTCAGTAATTTTAGATTCAGTAGAATTTATCTTCTCTCCAATGAAAGTGTTCCCAAAGCAACTGTCTTCCTTTTGCTCTCATATTTCATCAGTTTACATAATATTTAATTAAATTACATAATTACAATAATAAGTACAACTGGCATAAACTTGTTTGGGACTCTCTCCTGGGACTTCCCTCTAGTGGGAACAGATGTGCACGGTTGAGAGTTATTAACTAGCCAGGAACATTGACTGTGCTGTGGGCATTGGCCAGTGTATTTTACAGAGGAAACGGAGAGCTGGGCAAGTGGGAGTCAGCCAGGAGAGCTTCTGCAGGATGCCAGCAGTCTTCTGCATTCTCTCCTCCACCTGACACCTGAGTTCTTGAAGGTTCTCCTCAAATCTGACATATTTACTTGTATTTTTTAAAATAATACCCTACAGCTGATATGATCAAAACACCATAACCAGGATTTCAAACATGCTTCCGGGACCAGTTTTGTTACTCTGTATCACGATCATAATCATGTGTTGGGCAAAGGAGCCACGTGAAAACGGAAGAAGGTAGAAAATGAATATTTGATGCTGTCCTCAGTCTTAAGCGGCGGGATATATATTCATTCCTGAAAAGGCAAGAATAGAAACTTGTTTCACAAATTGAAATGATTTTATTCATTGGCTAGACCCCAAAAGAGGGCTAAAAGATGTTGGTTGAATAACTTCTGGCCTTGCAACTAGCCAATGCATGAGACCAAAGGACCATTATATTGTTATTCCTGATGACTTCATAACATTTTCTGAAACCTGTGTGTTCACTGCATTACAATGCTTAGAATCAAAGCAGCACAAAAATGGAAAACAGTGGTGCCATGTATTTATTAGACTTGCATTTAATAGCTTAATAATGACTGACTCTGCGTTGTTTTAAGTAATACATTACTCGTTAGCTGCTGAAATCTAAGGAAGTTCTTATTGGCAACACGTACTTCTGCTGAGAAGAGTGTGTGCTTTACGAAGTTAACTTTTATGATCAGAGTAGACAAAAGCTATCATTTAGAATTGGTCAAATTCAGAAGGAATGTTCTTCACCAGTGGTCTTGGAGGTCATTTAAGAACCTAACCTATATTTTCAATTTTGTATAAGAAGCTTGGGATTTATTCCAGCAACCATGACTTCCTCAGCAGACACCAACACTGAACAGGATGGGTAGCTGGCTAAGGTGACTGAAGCCAGATCAGTTCCTTAGGCTTCTGCAACATCCAGCCTTCTGTTTAAGCGTCATGAAAGCCAAACCACTGTTTATGGGAAATTCACTCTATGGAGTCACCAGTGTGAAGTATTTTGAATGTAAACAAGAATTTAAAGCTTTATAATTATTTTTAATGAAAAAAAGATTTATGAACAAAGGCATTTGTAAATGTTTTTCCTAATCCATGAGTTATATTAATCACACAACGCAAATAACACGCTCTGTTTTATAAATGACTTACATTCAATAGCAATCAGATGGACTGGAACATCCTAACACTTTGTTTAAAAGCCGGGAAAGACACTGGTTGGTCCTATTATTTGACTGAAATGTCCAGCCGTGATACAAACAGCCGTAACAAAAACATAGTTAAGTCTAATTATTAGGAGAGAAAAAGGGCTATTTAGGTGCATAATCATGAAGACTTTCGAAAGAAGATGACTTTAAAGACAGGCTGGGGCCAAGCTATCAGAAGACTCATGTGTCCTACTAAAAGCCGAGGTTTTACCCTATGAACAATAGAAAGCTACTGATGGTTTTTAAACAGAGACGATTGATGCGTGCGATTATGCCAAGGAAATCCACCACATGCACATGATCTTAGAAGGCTCTCTAACCTGTGTTTGAGGACAGGCAATGGTAGCAATTTAAGTATGTTTGGAAGAAATTCTTGAAATTGCACTGTGGAAACTAGTAAAAGGGCTCAGGCATAAGAGCAGAAGGAGACCACGGCACCTCCAGAGAAGCCGGCAGAAAACGGATGAGAGTGTCAAGCTCTCCAGCTACCCAGCTGGGGAACAGAGCTGGATTCTGGTCCTCCAGGGGAAATGAAAGGCAGAAGCAAGAATCAAAAGCACAAACAAAAGGGCCATTTGGGAAAACTGTCCACAGACAGCGCAGTCTTTTTGCATCTTGGAATCAAGGAGTTGGCAAGATCCATCAGCTCTCTCTGTGAGGCAGGCAAGAAATGGCATCAAGAACCTTGGGAACTGTCCTTTGTCAGTTTAAATCATAATTCCACTTAAAATTAAAAGAAAATGTGTCCAACACAACCAAATTTTATTAAATTAGCATCTGTAAGGTTATCAGAAAAAGTATACATTTCATCAGCTCGTTTCTGGCCCGATTTCTGCCCAACTCTCAACGCACACACGCTTACCATTTGCCAGTGCCCCTGGTTTTGACAACTCCGTATCGCTTTCCAGAAGCTCACTGCAGACTATAGCTGCGGTAGAATTTCACCAAAGATTCATGAGAGATGCAGGGATTGTATCCCTTCATTTTTGTTGTTTGTTTGTTTGTTTTGGGTTTTTTTCCGGTACTGGGAATCGAACTCACGACCTTGCAATTGCCAGGCAGGTGCTGTGCCGCTGAGCTAAATCCCCAGCCCTGTATCCCTTCATTTGAGTAAATAATTTAAAGTATAAGCTTAGAGGATTTGCATCCCTGTTACCAAAATGGCCTTACTCACCCTGCCTTCTCCCTTCTTTCCTCCTGGCCTTTGACTTCTCACCACGCCCCTCTGCCCCAACTCCCTACTTTCATAATCTCTCTTTTTCCACACAATTGTCAGAAGTCCATTTTTATGTTCTGTCCAGAGAATTGGGTTCCATTTCAGGCTGTGTTCTAAGGATTAACATTTTAAACCAAAATGTCCCATCAAAATGTTTTGCTAAGCAAAAAAGAAAAACATGATTTTTCCCTGAAGTGGAATTTTGCTGTCTGCTACGAAAATAGAAATCTCCCCTAGTATACTTGAATCTATGAATTGGGCAAAATTTTATCTCCGATTATTTCCAGTATGGGTTAATATATCTAAATTGATTTACAGACAGGCTCCTGGGCTGCCCTGTATGTGTGCACCCTCTTGGCTACTACTGTCTGACTGTACAAGCATGTCAAAATCTACCTCTTGACTTCCCATGACAGGTAGAGATGTAATCTCAGCAGCAAGGCAATTCCCTTGAGCCATTATACATGCAAAATATTTCTTCAATTGAAAAATGCTCCTGGAAGAGTTCACTGAAAACTCCAGTAAAGAAATTCCTGAAATTGAACTGTGGAAACTAGTAAAAATGTTCAGCCGTAAGAAGCAATATTCTCACCAGGCTGTTGAAGCCATTTGAGAAATTTGCATCTTGAAAGAGTGGAGGGTGACAGTGATAACAAGTATATGTCGATGATCCGCCAGGTCTGTCAGTTGATCCAGTCCCAGGTAAAGCAGGGGCAGCTTACTGTCTTATGCCAAGATAAATGTGGGTCCCCACACTGTCAGTAACACACAAACTATTTAGTGCCCTAAAAGAAAATGAAATCCTCTCAGAAAATGATAAATATGGCCTACTTAGTTTCCAGTTTAAGGGCTATATTTTTCTGCTTCAACATTGCTTGAAGGTGCCTGTTGTTTGGCAAATACTGAATCACCCTACCCATTTTTTTGAAATATTAAGTTACGGATAGTTGGGGGAAAAAATACAGGCGAGGATTTAACGGTCACATTGAACCTATCATATTATTGTGAATATTGCTTCAATACCCTGTTTCGCATCCCCTTCTCCCTATTTGTCCCACCTGAAATCAATGAACTAACGACAAAGACATAAAAGTACAGGAGTAACTCACTAGCATTGACCAGTAGTGTGTTCCCACCCTGCCAGATGGCAGACAGGTCGACTTTGGCTAGGGCATTAAAGAATAGCATTCATAAGGTCCAATTAAGGAGCTTTTGTTGAAATACTTCCAAAGAAATGAGCAAAATAAAGGTGACCTAAAGAAAGTATTTTAAAATCTCCTACTAAGCATGCTCAAAGAGAGCATTTTAATTTCTTTTATTTTTAAAATGCTCAACCATTTTCTTCAAAAACTTGGCTTGATCTTCCTGATGCAATGATAACTGAAGTCATGCCAACTTTGATGTTTTTAGCTTCAGCTGTTTTAGAGCTATATGTGATCCCCCCAAAAAGGTTGGAATGAATTTTTTTTTCCTGAGTGAAGAAGGAAGCATATGTTTTAACCCTCATGTGCCTTTTTTGAAAAAGATGAATTAACATCCTATATTTTATCCTTAGGCTTAAAATGAAGAGTTTAGATGGAAAGTCAGGGAGACATTTTTCAGAAATTAAAATGGAGACTTGAACCTTTCGGAATGAAGACTATGGATCTGACCTGTCTTACCAAACGCGTGTGGCAGTTTGCGTGTCTGCTGCTATTGTGTTTAAAATGGCAGCAGAGACCAGGCGGCGTGGAGACTTGAGCAACAAGGACCACACACAAACTGAGTTTCAGGACATCAAAACAACAGAAAACTAAAATGCAGAAACGCTGGAGCATCTTGACTACATTTTTCTCTAGACAGATATATGACATAAAGAATGGGAAATAAAAATGAACTCAGGAAGCTTTAATCCACCTGATGATCCAATTTTCCCTGCTAATTTACAGAAGCAGGAAGGGAGTAGTAAACAGAGGGGCGGAGCGGCCCCAAATCTAACTGATCCCAAAGAAGAAGAGGGTAACTAGGGAGGAGAGTTGTCAGGGAGGCTTCTTGTCACCGTGTCTACTGGCCATGCAAATTCTTTGTCAGATTTCCCACAGTGTCATATACTCCTTAGGACACGTCAGAGAGGGTAAAGAAGGGAAATCAGGGTAACTATGGCAGATAGGATCATTACCCAGGAAGGCATTATGGGTTCTATCTGGAGGCCCCCCAAAGCCTCATGTGCTCATGGGTGGGACTTATAGGCAATGGCTGGATCACGGGTGAGTAACACCCATGATTGGATTAGTCCACTGATGGGTTTATAGTTAGCTGTGCTGTTGGGAGGCGCAGCCTGTGGGAAGAGGTGGGTCATTGTAGTGTGGCCTGAGAGGAGATAGAGATGAACCCCTCCTCTCCTCCTCCTCTCCCCTGTGATTGTTCACTGCCCCCTGCCTGCCTTGCCCTGAGCTCCTTCTCCTCTGCAGTGCCCCTGTGCCATGCCACCTGGCTTGGAGCCAAACAGCTATGAACTGAAACCTACAAACTGTGAGCCGAATCACCCTGTCCTCCTTAGGTCATGGGTGGTAGGTACTGTGTCTCAGCAATGAGAAAGTAACTGAGACAGAGGTACACAACAATCAATCAGAGCGACGTAAGAAAGAAGCGTCAAATGGCTCCCGCAAACCCTGTGTTGCTGAAGACTGACACAGAAGTGGCTTTGGCCACAGGGAGGGTTCCTGCAGATGAGCATTTCAGATGACACTAGCCTTTCCAGATCAGACACACGTCAGTTTTGCTGATGATTAAGCAAGCTCAGGTCTAGAAGTCTAATAACATCAACATAAATTTCTCTAAGTTACAACTCCTACAATATTCTGGTATGTACCCAAAACTCTGGAAGAACAACAAAAGAAAAAATTGCTAAAGAAATGACAAATGTCTCACTCTTTTATAATGTCAGAAGAACTATGGGCAGAAAAATTGAAACCAGGATGAAAGAAAGGTTTGAAAGGAAATTGAGTCTGTGTTTATAAAAGGATTCCAGTTCTGGATGAACTGTCCAGCTCAACCAGTTGCTTCAGAGAAACATGATTAAAGTGATGACTGAGGTGTTCTGCGTCCCAGCCTCAGTTTCCTCTATTCCCCTCTGAGTCCAGTGACAGCCAATCAGAAAGGAACCTGGCCCGGAGGCTTGTCAGTGATGATAATTGAAAACATCTGTCCATGTAGCAAGTGTGGGAAGCCAGTGCTGTTCCCTGACAGGGAGTTCTCAGACGGCAAAGCCATAACCACGACTGTGCTCATATTCTCCTTCCTAGACTTTCTCACTGCCAGCTGTCTTTATTCTCCTGCCAAGAAAGCAAGGGGCCTTGGGGCTCTGACCCAGGCTGGGGTTAAGTCAGCTGGGACCGGGGAAAGGAGGAGGATGAGCTGACTTAGAGTTCTGGGGATGGAGACGAGGGATATCTGATTGAGAACCAAAGAAACCAGAAGCTGAGGAAATAGAATAGCAGAGACACGAAGAAGCTCTACGAAGAACAAGAGACAGCACCCTAAGAATATTTCAGTTTCTAGGCCCAGGAGACATGGAAGTAAGTCTTGGCATAACCATTTCAGTGTGATATCAGCCGTCCTCCCTGAGCCTCGAGTTTCCCACCCTTAAAATAGGAAGAATAATTGTGTCTGTCTCATAAATGTGTTGTCAAGAAAAATAAAATAATGCATTTTAGATAAAGAAAGGACTGACCATTTGTTCACTATGTTGTGAGGTGAAAAGTGGCTCCCCACAAAGCCCTTGAAATATAGAAATCTAGAGGCAGATACCTTTCCTGAGGAAGATGTTACCTATTTCATGAGTGCCTAAGACCCTGCTGGCCAGGCCATATTGACTTAGATGATCACTGTGCTGTTCCTTTGAACATTGCTCATCTCCTGCATGCACCCTTTCTGGCAGTCCTTCGACAAATGTGCTCCTGAGTTCCTCAGTACTAGCCTCTCTCTGTCCAGAGAACCAAACTCGGCCAGAGCTAGCTTTTGTCGCACCTATCCGGCTGCCTTTCTCCTCATGCTCCAGTGACTATCCCCATCCTAGCAGATTGCCAGATCTTTTGGCTTGGTGTTGAGCATATCAAATGGAAATCAAGTTAGGAAACTTCCAGTAAATATTGTTTCAGCCAACTGAGGGGAAATTATACATAGTAGGTTAAAGTAAATCTAAAACAAGGAAAGTTGGAGCTGGAAGCATGAAGGAAATAAAGTTCTCAGGAAAGTTGAGATGTTCTCCATGATGTGGCAAGAAGAAAAAAGCTTTATTAACAATATTTTGATGCCAGGTATGGTGGCACATGCCTAAACTCCCAGCACTCAGGAGGCTGAGGCAGGAGGATCGACATGAGGTGGGGACCAGCCTGGGCTACATAACAAGAGCCTGCCTCAAAAACAAACAAACAAACAAAAGCAAAGAATATTATGAACCAGTAGATTTAGAAAGAAAACACAGGTAAAAAATCTATAAAAGACCTTTAAAACTAGCAAATTATCCAGATTATTTCATTATTTAAGATACTCTCTACATGAACTAACCACCCCTAGAAATTGCATTAATCATCACATTACAAATATATTTACAACTAACTCACAGCTATTTGATACATCCTAATGTCCCCTGGAAAGCTAGAAAGAAGAAAGCCAGCTTGCAAAGCAGCAGAAATTAACTCTAGGGTGGGTCTTAGGCTGTGAAAAAATCTTGCTCAACACATGGTGGCAAAAAATCATACAAAAGGAGAGGCTTGGGGAGACCACTTTGTCTCCTTAGTCAGGAACAGTTCTGTATTGTATATGCATCCAACATAAACACTGGCTCAGGATGTTATTCTACTGACAGTGTTTGCATTTCCTTATGGTCATCAGCTGGGTGACCACCACTACTTGGCTGAGAAACACTTTAGCCATAAAGAAAAGCTCCACAAGTAATAGTGAGGGCGAGTTTGTGTTCACTGCAGAGCAAGAATTCAGATCCAACAAGAGATTTCTCATCCAACTGAAATGAATCAAGCTGTTTAACCTACTGAGTGACTATAAATCAAGAGTGTTGTGATATTAGTAATCCTCCTAGATAAGGCATTGCAACAAGGCACCACACACAAGTACAGATGCAAAACAAAGCACTTCCATGGACCCTCTTCGATTCAGCAGCTTGTACATCTTTCCTACCCCTAGAATCGTTACTGTAATGAAATGATCACTTAACAGCTGACATTGGTGAATCTTTTTCACCACTGACAGACTATATTTGTCCCTGCAGTGATTGCCTCTTTAATATGCATATTCCACTATAGAAAGTCCTAATCTTTTGATAAATACTAAGCCAACAAAATATGGGGAAGAAGGAAATGTTCATCTACTGAAAACCGGATTTTAAAAATATGTATTGTGAAGACTGTAAAGTTGCTTTAGCTAAAAATGAAGCCGTTCTATATGTGCTAGTCTGTAAGGATCCCTGAGACTTGCTCATTTGTGCAGACACTCAAAAACCTGCCTCAAATGTTTACCTCTGTAAATCACTCCTAGTACCTTCCTAAAGTCTCTTGTTTGTCTACTTTTATACCTTGATCTATCTATCATTTTACCTTCTTTCTATTCTCACTTAAGGGAAACATATTTCAAAATCCAACTCCAATTGGTTTCAGGTTTCCAGATTCTCTCTCATCCAAGATGCCTCCTATTACTTCTGTAGACATATCCAGGATTCTTTTGCAGTTCCATGTTCCTTCTGAAATTTCTCATCCACTGAAGGGCATGTTCCTGGCACATATGCCACCACCCTCTATTCCCAAGCCCATGTACATGTTCTTGATTGATGGTGTCACCTCTCACAGCATTATTTCAACTTCAGGGTCCTGTCCCACTGGACAAGCAGCCACTAGCCCCCAGCACAGCGAAGCTTCATGTTATCCCCTTGCTAGAATGGGTCTCTTCACCCAGTACCCCTGTTCTTTCATAGGTGCTATGAAAATAATATGCAGACTTCATACACACTGCTTTTTGACAAAAGATCAGGAGGTTCATGTCTTTTGCTTTCAAATCCCTATTGTCTGCTGTTCCGATTCTTTCATTTTAATAAATAAGTATATAGATTATAGTAGAGATGTATAAACACCCCATACCTAATATGGAAAGTATGCATAAACATATATTTAAAATATACACACGTATGTATGCAAGATAGTACTACAAACCCCTTACATTTCAGATTTCATTTTTTTGGCAGTTGATGATTTTGTTGTCAATCTTTATTACCAATTATTTCAAGTCAGCAGAGTTTAAACTTTTCAAAAATTGGATTTGCACACAAGGAAACTATCTTCCAGCCCAACTGTCTGGTGTTCCAAATAAGGAAACTGAGTAGTATAAGAGGGAAAAATTAGAGCAGGAGACAAAACTAAGCTTTCTCTTTCCTTGTCCAGTTGATCTTCCATTCCAGTCATGTGCAGTAATGGGGCTCAAGCCTTGTGGGCTCACTACTTCTTTCCAAGTTCTATGGTATTCTAGGTCACTTCGTCTTAAGGATCGCTACACACTTCCACAGGTCAATAAAAGGGATTATTCAGATACTCTCTTCACTTTATGTATTCTCATCTAGATTATGAGATCGTCTAAACTTTTATCTCACATAGATTTTCCTTTGGATTATGTATTTTCTGTAAGGAAAAAGGACTTATGAAAACAATCTTTAGAAGAAAGAAAGAAAGAAAAAGAGAGAGAAAAAGAAAGGAAGGAAGAAAGAAAGAAAGAGAGAAAGAAAGGAAGGAAGAAAGAAAGAAAGAAAAAGAATCTTCATGATTCCTGCAATCTATTTTTGACACTGTAACCTAAAGTAAATTCACACTTGAAAATGGATCATCCAAAATTCATATTTTACACTTACTACATTCCCTATTCCTCAAAAAAAAATCCCTCTGTTACATTTCAGTGTTGTATTTCTAAATTATATTCTCCACTTTCTGTTTTTCTTTTCAAAGAAAGTAAAAAGGAGAAAAAAGTAGAAAAGTTAGACAAAATGGCATAGAGAAGCTATCTTCCCTAAGTGAGACTGGTTTTTCCTCCTGAATTTAAGGGAAAATAAATAAGAATATCTGTAGCCAGCTTCCTTCAGACTAAAGATACAAAAATATTTGATTCTTTCCAGTTGCTTTCTGCTGGAGCAAAAAGTCATGCAGATGAGGAAGAGCTTAACCTGTCAGTCACACATAAAATAAAATTTAAAAATTCTATTAGCAATAGGTATAGAATGTTTGAGCTTTCTACTACAAACAAAAATTGGAATAAAGCTGTAGGTAATATACCACCTAATCTCAAAGATTTTGCAATTTAATTGAGGGAGATCAAACATATGTGCATGAAATAACTTAGAGGTAAAAATAAAACACATCAACAAAAATGCAATAGAGTCTGAATGTTTAAATGCCAAGAAAGCAAATAACAAAGTGATCAGAATACAATTCATAAAGGTTCCCTTGTAGAGACACACTTAAATATGATTTTGAGTATGGCATAGGTGTGGTGATAAAAATAGTAGTGATGTAAGTGCAAAATGATTCATATGTCCAGGACTATAAAACAGACGAGCAGGTAAACGGACCTCGGGACCCCTAATGGATTACAATCGGCTTTCACTGTAATTTTTTTACTTTTAACAATTGATAGGTTTTATTTTTCAGGACAGATTTAGGTTTCCAGAGAAACTGAGCATAAAGTGTGGAGAGTCTCCATGAACTCTCAGAGGGTTCCCCTGAGCGCGTACACACACAGCATCCCCTATCACCAACATTCTGCACCAGCGTGGTGTATTTGTTATAGCAGGAGAGCCAACATCAAGATATTATTATCTAAAGTCTATAGCTTACATCAGGGTGCAGTGTTTGTGCAATGCACAGTCTATGGATCCTTAATAAATGCACAGTAGCGTATAAGCGTCATAGCAGTTTCATACAGAATAGTTTCTCCACCCTAAAAGTCCGTGTGCTGTATCTATTCATCCTCAATCCCTGAAATCTCTGGCAATCACTGATATTTTACTGTCTCCATAGCTTTGCTTTTTCCAGAATACCCAGTCACTGAAATAGGACTACATGCATTTAAGATTTCTCTTAAAGACTATATGCATTTAAGATTCCTCCATGACATTTCATGGTTTGATAGTTCATTTCCTTTTGTGTCGGAACATTATTGCATTGTGTGATTATACCACCTGTGCTTACCCATTCACCTAGTGGAGGACATCCATGATCTGTAATGTAACAACCGCTGCTGATTTGTATTATTTTGTCTTGAGACTCTGTATCACCTTGAACGTTCTTGCTTTGATTTGTTTATATTTGTGATACTGGTATGCTGCTACTGTTCTATTTCTTTGTTTGTTCTTCATTTACTACTCTTTTTAAAATAAAAATAAGTAAATAAAGTTTTTTAAACTGAAATTTTAAACATATAAGGAATTCAACAACACATTTCTCAGGTAGAAAAACATATTTCTCAAAACATGTTTGCCTTCCACCTTGAGACTTCCTTGTCTGGTGGAATATGCTTGAGTAGAGCCAAAGCCCACTTTATCTTCTTGCTTCTGTCTCCGGTGCCATGAGAAAAATCGATTTTACGATACACAGTCAAATGACGAGAGTTAGGAAATTAAGTAGCACATTTCCAAATGAATATGGTTACTATCAAATATTTATTGGAGGAAATGTTGTTTCCTTTCTTCTCCAACTACAACACTGAATTGTCTTCACAATGAACCAGAGTAAAAATCCAAATTTGAATTTAGTCCTTTTTCTCTCTCCTTTGATCATAGTGCTAATTATGTCCAAAAAGCGATTCCATGAGCTTTTCAAAAAGGACATCGAAGCTGTTGTGATTCTCTATGTGGAAACAAATGTCACCTTGCACACCTGTGTCTTTCTTTTTAACACCAAATAACATTGATAACTGAATTACTTGAGTAGAAATAAAAAGAAGCTTCCCTTGCATTTGAAGAGGATTTGCTATAAAAGCCATTTATGTGACCCATGATCATGTATACACACTGGTTTTAAGGTGATACACACAAGGCTTTGCCAAGAAAACTTTAAAGTTCAAGCAGAAAAAATAATCATAATATCTTTCAGTCATTTGCTGCTAGCATTTGTTTCCTTAAAATGCACAGCTAAATACTCTCTACACAGATATTACTTGGTAGGCGGGGTATATCTTATTACTGGGTTATTTTCCAGTACATTTGGCATAGTTAAGGTAAAGTGTATTAACTTTCTCTCAAAATAAAGATGAAAACAGAGTTTTAGCAGCTATGAATGCTTCAGCCATTGTCAGGAAGTTAAGAACTGACAGGAGGTCCCAGTAATCAACTGCGCCTGGTGCACACACCGTAGTTTTCCCCTGGGATATCTGGTCTAATCCGACAATGTATCTGACTGGCATGAATGTAGAATTACTTGCAATAAAGATTTTATTTCAAGCTTGGATGATTTCCCCCAAAACATCTTGTCACTAAGGCAAAGTATATCATAGAATATCTGATTTTTTTTCCCTACAAGTCAGCTTTTGAGGGGGAAAAAAAATACACATTTCAACTCAAGTACTCAACTCAGGTCATTTCACTGTAAAAATCACATTTTAACATATCTAGCCTGATTAAAGATTTGCTGTGTTAAAGAAATCAGGGGGCTGTCAAGAGAGCTTACCCTGAAGTCTGGAAATGTAAAGAATAAGTCACACGTTTGCCCTGCAATAGTTTGCATCTTCCTTGCAGTAGCCTCCAATCCAAGAGGAGGCAGGACAGATGACTCTTCTAGCTAACACTTGGCTTCTGGAATATTTGTCTTTTTGCAACTAAATAACATTTAAAGGTCACATCTTCCATAAGTATGAAATTGCTTCCAGGCTATAAGAGAAATAATGAACGGCCTGGTCAGGATCACACCACAATGATCTTCATTTCTCTACTTACTCTTCTCTGTCTTTATTCTGTTCTCTTCCTTCAAGATGCCACATTAAGTCAGGATGTTCAGGACAGTATAACAGTAGGTAATAGGGCATCGCTCTATTTTGATTTCACTTAAACCTTTCATTTGGTGCTTGCTTACATTACTTCAGCCTTGGTGTCACATTGTTTAATTTATGCTTGGTTCATGTACTCTTAAAACATAGCTTAGGTTACCTATGCAGTTGCACCCCTTACTTACTAAAAGAACACAAATCATATGACTTTGCAATAATGGGATAGAAGTCATTATTTTAACATTTAATAATTAAAGCACATTATAATTATATACTGTTTCTAAATTTAAAATCTCTTCTATCTCTGTTACTATACTTCATGAGTAACGTGCAATATTATGATAAAAAGTATGAGTACAAATGAAAAGTTCAACATGTTAATAGCAGACAAAACTTACAAAATGTTCAAGTTTTGTCCCTGTTTTTCACTTTGTTAGCTGTGTGACATTTGCACAGATCATTTAACCAAGAAGTCTCAGACCTTGCTACATGCTAGGTTTGTCTGGGTGGCATTTTTGAAACTCAGAGGTCTGGACCTCACCCCCAGATTATCCAGTCAGAACCATTTCTCTTTTTCAAAAGCTCTAGTCAGACGGAAAACCAGTCTTCCTTCCTTGTTAATAAAATAAGAATTGACAGAGACAAATGTAACCACATATAATAGAGGTTAACATTCCTATAATGTGCAATTATCACAAACTTTTAAAATCTAATCTTCAAAAACATTCAAAAAGTTACTTTTGCCAATCACTTGACTTACTAAATGAGGACACTGAAGCTCAAAGACCTGATAAAACTTTTCTATCACCGCACAGTTAGTCACATAGAAGGAAATTTTCAGACGCTGAGAGTCCAGATTGCAGCTTTTCCTTCAAGCAGTGGTTTCCTTTCTCCAATAACACGCAGAGCTTTTACAATATACCCAGGCCTCACTGTAGGCCAATTGCGACAGATTCCCTGTGGGTAGGTCGCAGACACTGACATGCTTTTGAACATTCCACAGATGATATTCACATGCAGGATGGATTGGGAATGACCAGAACAAGTTTGGAATACATAAATTACTACACAGATATAAACGATGATTTTACGTCAGTTTTGCTGAGGACAAAGCTTGACTCCAAAGTAAAAAGGAATGATTCATAAAATGTCAGGGTTTCCCTTTCACAAACTCAGTTTCTTTCTGTGGGAACTTCCCTGATTCCCTCGCATTCACTGTCACAGCTTTGTTTTAGCACGGCGCTAGGTACCTAATAACACCCATGAGAAGTGACACTTCACAGGGAAGAAAGAGAAGTCCAACTATGCTCTGGGCTCACCAAAGCCTGGCCAGCTCTGAGGAGCTCGGAGGCATCTGGCCCACCAGAACTACCTCCAGATCTGAAGTGCCTTGGCCTTTACGCCTTCACCGCGATCTGTCACTTCCTGTGAGTGTAGCTAGGGGTCTCTTGGGGTGAACCCTGCAGGGCTGGCACCTGAACCTGTCTGTGGACTGAATACCCAGCAACTGGGCTACGAGTCTGTCCCTAAAGACAGGTCTGGGCAGCACCTGTTGTGTCCACGATAGTCTATCCTCTGGGCCACTGGAAAGCATCATTTGTATGTTTGGGAAGCAGCTCTCCTGGGATTCTGGAAGGCTTCTTTTCTGAGGAAACCAATATTTAGGGCGATAAACTACAAGCCCAGCAATTGGAGATAGTTCTGCATTCAGCTTCCTGTCTTTTCCTCCACTATCCATCCAAGGTTCCTTCCCTCACCCTCAGCTACTGCCTCTGCTGGTCACGGTGACTGGCTGACCGGATGCAGCGATTTAAACCTTCACACGTGAGGGGTCCAGGCTCCTGTTCCCCTCAGAGAAGGATTTCTGCCACGTCCACTGACCCTCCAACTGTTCTCACAACAGAGAACCTGGAGGCCCATGTAGATCTTCTGGGTGCCACACATATTATCCCCCACTGGATCATCATCATTTCTATATAAATTTATGTATAAGCAATCATTTATATCTGTCTCCCCTATAGGATCAGATACTACACTTGATCTTAGCCAGACGGCTGAGAAGCGATCCCCATAGGATCAGGTTAATTATATCTGCTTTCATAATGACTCTTGGCCTTCACTGCTGGTCCTTAGTCCCAAGAAGCCCAAGTGCCCAGGAAGCAGCAAAGCTAATAATATGATTAGATGTACCATTCTGATACAGGGATTCAAACAGAATAGCATCCTTATAAGCTGTCTATTTTGTTCCTGATAATGCCATGTTCTGTTACCTATCTTCATACGACTGAGTCAGGTCCCTTTGCCTGACGCTTACACCTTGCTTCTTGGTATTAAAATTACATCTACCTGACTCCCTGCAATTACGCCCCATATCCTGGCCTGTATTATTCCAGTCTTCTATCATGCCCTTTGGAATCAATGAGCCTCGTTATGACAAGGGCTCTCCTACAGTCGTTCCTCACTCTCAGAACGAAGTCTTCTACCACCACAAAGGGGTTTTTGTGGAGTATCAGTGGTGCTTAAGAAGAGTTCTGCAATTTCACTGACCTTGTAGTTTCTATCCAGTCTCCTACTATAATTCTTAAATGCCTCGTACCTTACACCAGCTCTTTTTCTCCACAGATACAATACCCAGCTCCCCCCGTAGTGAGAGTTTTGACAATTGGGCTGTCACCTTGTGCAAGGATCTGTCGCTGCTCCATCTGCCACCATTCCCAGGCTTTTTCTTCCCAGTGAGGTGGCAGGTGACTAAGTTCCAAATCTCCGTCTTATTTTCTGGCTGTCTTGGACTGCATCTAAAACCAACAGTTACAGGTTAAGTTTGCCAGGAGTCCCTGATGTAGACTATGACGTACAAGGGATTTATTGGCGCTCATCCCTGGAGAAAAGGAGGAAGTATCAGCAGATTGGGTGTGCAAAGAAGCTGAGCTGATGTGTGAACCCTACAAAGCTCTGTCCAGTCCCACAGAAAGCTCCAGAGCTCATGGAGCCTGTCAGAGTTGTCCCACCATGGGCAGGAATGATCCAGCTTTTATAAGGACAATGAGATCAGTCAGTGCCCTTGAGCAACATTTCATATTGGAACTTTTGAATTTTTTTTTTATTTTAAAGAGAAAAAAGAGAAACGATGAAACAGGTTAGTAGGACAGTTACAATAGTTGATACACTGCATATTGCTGTCTTCCTAGTAGTTAATCAGAGTACAAGATACAGGCATGATGTCTTTGTCTAAATAACATTAGCACAAAGCAATTAAGGCAAACCATAGATACGAAAACAACTGGAGACCATCTGCAAACCCTGCAAATAGGTAACAAGTCTTCTCTTGCAAAGGAAATTCAATGGCTCATCTTTGTGTCCAAAGAAGCCACCATCACTACCAAACTGATCCATGTAGCAATGGTCCCTTAGCAGCTGGAGCCTAGAAACCTCTTTTGTGAAGCTCAGGATAATGCCCAGGAGTAGTTCTCTAAAAAATAAGACATGTCCTCCTGTTGATAAAACTTCTTACAACCAGAGGTCACAGATATGTGTGCTGGATGGTAGAATCAGGAGTTAGCCCCGCAACCATATTTACAAAAATATGCTAAAATGTGTAGTTCATTCCTCGACCACAGAACAGATGATAAACGTATATGTCTAAAAGCAAAGTGAGTAATTCGCTGTCTTTGAGTAAACCATTGTTTATGTTTTATAAAGGTTTGCATTTCTGCAAATACATCAAAAATTCTACCTAAAATAGAATGTGATGGCCAGGTTGTAAATGGCCAAAAAAATGGTGTTATCTTTAAATTCAAGCCACTCGTAGCATTAGCAAGATCAAAATTATACTCTATTCTATCCTCCTTTCACAAGTTTCATTCAGACTGGATCCATGTAGTAAACTTGTCAGATATCATATGAGAAGGAAAGATGACGTCTTGCACAATTACCATCCTTTAACAAGCCCTCAAGAAATATTAGTTCTCTTTATTTCTACCCTCATGCTCTGATTTTCTCGAAACTAAGGTGTGCAGCAATGTAATTACCATGCCATAACTGAAACTAATTTTTATCTCAAGAACTCATTCTTCTGAATGACTTAACTTCAGTTGGTTTAGATCATCTTCCAGATTTTCCTGGGTTTTGCTCTCTCTATTCTGGAAAGCTATGTACAGCCTAAGCATTTGGTGGGGTGCAGGGTGGGCATCTGATTATACAGTATTTCAACATATACTTATTGAGCACCTAGTTGTATGAGACAAATACAAATCTTGGTCTAAGTATACAGCACTAGGCAAAAACAGATCATGTCCCTGGGCTTAAAATGTTTACATTCTACAAGGGAAAGGTAATGAGGCAGACTAGCAGGGTAGAAAGTATCTGGCTCTTGCTACTTCTGTAGACTGGTGTCTGTTCCTTTCTGCTTTTTAGTAATCATCTCCAACTTCTAGTGCCAGGTCTAGCTCTCATTCACTGTTCATGAGGTACAATGTCCTGTAAAGCTGTCTTAGGCCACCTTTGCTTAGCTATGCATGCAGTAATTTCTACTGAGCTATTCTTGGTATACTAGACACGGCAAATCTGGAATCTGGCTGCATCTTTCCCAAAGATAAGAATATTGGTGTGTCATATCTTAGAACACACAGACCATCTAAAAGTCCAAGCCCAGGAGCTGCACAAGAAGGACTCAGGATTTTGTGGGGTGTCACCTATTCTCAGCTCTCCATGATTGTCCTTCCCTCAACCTAGAAAAATCTTTCCCTGACCTGGCAGCAGAGTAGCGTGTGGGTCATCATCTGCCCCCCCAGTCAATGATTGGGCCATATCCCAGCCTTAATTCTGAGTTCTGTGTGGCACTTAGCTTCTGAAACTCAAAGGCAGCATCCTTTGAAATTCACTTGCCCTAACTTACAGTGTAATGGTGTATTGGCTGAAACTTGGGGAAAGTCAAATGTTAGAGGAAAAAAAGGCAAGGCAGAAACTTTAGTTACTGTAATACTATCTCATCTCATTTTAAACGATACCTTGGCTTTCCCAGGACATCTACTCTTTTGGCATTATTTGGGGGCACAAACCACACTTCAAGCGTCATTGAATCCACCATCTCATATAGGAATCGCAAATGTCTTGCCTGAATACCTCCTTTGATGGAGAACTCACGGCCTTTTTATGTACAAACATTTGATGACCTTGATATTTTTAGGGAAAATCTATACCAGATATTAATAGAGGTCAAGTCTAAGTGAAAGATTATAAGTGATTTTCTCTTGCCTGCACTTTCTAAATTCTCTATAATAAGTATGAATATGAAAGGCTGTTTTGAAGCAGCACTTTTTATGTTTACACACTAAGTATTAATGCAAGGTGAAACTTGTCTCTGTGATAATTCTAGTAAGTGGGCGACAAGAGGAAAGTTTGCTTTTCTTTCTAAAGCACAGCCATTTCCCTCAGCTATCGTGTCTTCCCTCATGGAGCTGCTTCTCAAACCAAACACCTTCAGTCAGGTGCTCTTCCTTTCCAGAGCGGAGGACTGTGCTCACACGCACACACCTTGGTGCTTGACTGTTTTGCAGGATCCCCCTCAAAAGTCAAGTCACCCTAGAAAATAGCTAAAACATTTTTCATCAAAAAGTAAAATTAAGTGTGGATGAAAATTTAAGCACGGATGAAAAATGATGGTATTTAAACTGCAGCTGATTTTCTTTCAGCTATTCTGATAACTTTTAAACAAGGAGACAGCTTTTCAAAAAACTGGGAGAGATATTATGTAGATGCCTTTAATGGGAGGTGAAGTGGCTTTCTCCTCAGTGCATGAAAGGAACTATAAAAGAAAGGGTAAGGAATTCTGATTCCACACACTGATAGCATTCCTTTTAAGTTCATCTGGTATCACAAGGCATAGATTTAAGTACTGTATTTTTTGCTAATATCTTATGATTAGGTGCATTAGTCTGCTTGGCTTAATGCTAACTCATGTATAGCACACAATATTCTGTATAAAACGTTACAAGCACATGCTAGTTTTTATCTGTTGCTTTAGGAGAACTTAGGTAGAAAATAAAAGCAGTCCTATAGCTATTTTCTTAAAATGCTCCCAACATGTGAAATATTTCATAGCTTTTCTCTTCTAAGGGCAGAGTAGAGTCTTCCCATGAAGTTGAAACTATCAATGCTTACTGATGAATCAGCAAAGCTCAGGGAATCATAATTAAGACTTCTCTTACAATCGAGATTATCAAACCATTTAAAAACTTGAAGGAAAATGCCTAAGTGAAACCATAGTTGAAATTCTTCATCATTGCACCAATAATTTATTTTCATTCACAATGAAAAATCAAAGTTTTCATTAATTTAAAAATTTTAAAATTGGAGAAAATGGTAATACATATTATTTGGGTTTTCTTTTATCTGTGTAGCTATATCCTTGGATATAAACTGGAGTGTTAAAATATCCAAATATGCTGGGGACATAGCTCAGTGGCACAAGCGCCTGCCTGGCAAGTGAGTTTGATTCCCAGTATCAATAAAATAAATTGAAATAAAATATCAAAATACATCACTAGGACTTCTTGCTGCCTCCAGTGGACTTCCAACTCTTCCTCTAGCCTCAGCAGTAGGAAGCCCCTTGATCTGAAATTCAAAATTCCTAGATCTTTATTATTGACAAAAAAGAAATACCCATACCCCAGAGCAGCAAACACTGTAAGCCAGCTCTACCGTTTATTCCTATGTGGCTTTGTTCAAATTGCTGAATCTTTCTTGAGCTTATTTTGTTCATCTGAAAAAAGTTCATCGAAAATTTTCTCTCATGTATGAAAAAACAAAAACTGGGAAGAAGAATATCCATAATACACAGTAACATTATGATTGTTTGAAAGTCAAGTACTGGTTCAGAATGCACACCAGAGACCATGGCAGAGCAAGACACACCACGTGCATGTGGGATCAGGAGTGTACAAAACTGCCTGAGAAAGGCAGCACCACAAATTAGTGGAAGTGAGTGGTTTTTTCAACCAGTGTTGTTATTTGGGAAAAGAGGCTTTTTGTTTTTTGTTTTTCAATACATGAGGTTGAACACAGGTCCTTTGCACCGAGCTGCTTTGAACTACATCCCTCATTCTTTTTTATTTTCTGTTTTGAGACAGAGTCTCAATAAGTTCTCCTAGCTGGCCTCAAACTTGAAATCCTACTGCCACAGCCCTCATGAATACTGGGATTACAGGTGTATACAACCAATGGGGAAAAGATAAATTTAAATTTACATCATTTCATAAGCTAAAATATATTTAAAATAAATTAGAAAGTATATTAAAAAAATTTAAATGCACTAAAATGACTTGAATATTTATCCTATTTCTTAAAATTGATGAATTTTATAATAAAAAGGGTGAATTCAAGAAAGAAATAATCCTAAAACTTGACTACACAAAAATGTAAGTAAATGAAATTAAATAACAAAAGGATTGAAAGAATAAAATAGTGCAATAAGGATAATAAAAGTTTACTCTTCTCATTACAAAAAAATCTCAGCTCTACATATATACAAAAGGATATTCATCAGAACATTGTTTGCAATAGCAAAATTTAGAAATGATCTGAAAGTCCACCAGTAGGAGAATGATTTTAAAAATTAAAGTATTTCTATACTGTGAAACATAACTTTTGAAAAAAAGAATAAGATATTTTTGAATGTACTGACTTGGAAAGATGCCCATGCCATATAGTTAAGGAGGTGTAAAAGCAAATTAGAGCACATTATGTATTTTATTATTCATACTTTTTAAAAAAGGATATTTGTAGTATTTAATGCATATATATTTTATAAAAGCAGATATATTATTTATGTGTAACATATATAAATGGATAAATAGTAAAAAACTATTCAGAAAGAATACTCATCTGTTAATTATACTTTAGAAGTTTCACGAGCAAATAGGTCTTACTTTTTATTCTTTTTAATAGTGTACTTTTAAAGACAATAAGCCACTTTTGTTATGTGAAGTAAATAGAAGGGATTGCACAAACAAACATCAAATTACACACTGTCAGTGGGAAAGAGGAGAGGAGATATTCGCATACAGGAAAATACACATGGCTGCTTCCTTGCTTTTGATAACTTCTTACCCATTTCCTAAATTCAAAGAGTCTTAACTTCAAGTCTTAACAGACCATTCTCATCTGCGGTATTTTTAAAGAATAATATCAAGCGATAATATTGCTCACAATCTGCTGCGTTGTCAAGGTGTGGTCTCCGGCAGCAGTGTCACAGCTACCTAAAACTGGTGAGGGATGAAGTTTATCGAGTTTCTCCTTAGACTTGCTGATTCAGAAATCTGGGAACACAGCCCAGCAATCTGTGTTTGAATATGCCTTCCAATCACCCTCAGGAAAAGAGAAGTTAGAGAAGCACTGGTCTGCTCTTTTACCCTAAGGCAGGGTTTCTCTGCTGGAGTGCTGCTGTCCTGTTGATCGGACAGCTCCTTGAGCCAGAGGCCTACTAGGTGCAGCAGCCTTTGCCTCTACCCACAGATGCCAGAAGCATTTCCCACCTCACATGTCTTGACGATCAAAAATTTCTCCGGACATCCCAAATGCCTCCATTTGGCAAGAGAGGGAAGAGGGCAAAAAGAAATTGCTCCTGGTTGGAATGGAAGCCATTTCCTAAGGAAATAGTCCAAAATTGGGAGGAAAACCACCCAGAAAATTTCTCTTTCTCTCTCCCTCTCTGTCTCTCTCTCATTCTCTCTCTCTTTCTCTCTTTCTCTCTCTCCCTCTCTTCCCCCACCCCTGCTTTTATCAATCTTACTTATACTAAGTAATCATAGGATTCAACCCATTCTGTCCTAAATAAACTAAAAATTAAATGGTATTTATTACAGATATAAGACATGATAATTGCTCATTAGTTTTAAAATGGGGGATACAGAATTACATAAATAGTATTTTCCCAAATGTGTAGGTACATAAATTATGTGAACCTTGATATCATCTTAACACTGATACAGCAGTGTCATTCTCTTTCTCAAAACCCAGGAGCAAGATGCCCATCATCCTTAGAATTAAATCCCAAATCCTTACCAAGGCCCCTCATTCCCCGCGGTCTTTCCTGCCTGCTTGCCCTCCCTCCCTGCCTCCCTGGCCTGCAGCCACCCTATTTATCTCTGTTCCTACACCTCAAGCAGGACCTTGCCACAGGGGCACCACCAGGAATGAATTCCCTACCAGGAATTCTCCTTTCCCTTTGCACATCAAGCAGAACTCAAGTCAAATCTCCCCTTCCTTCCTTCCTTCCTTCCTCTCTCTCCCCTTCCTTCCTCCCTCCCTCACTCCTTCCTTCCTTCCTCCCTTCCTTCCTTCTTTTCTTCCTTCCTCCCTTCCTTCCTTCTTTTCTTCCTTCTTTCTTTCCTTCCTTCACTCTTTGTTTATTAGTATTACCTGTTGACTATCCAAAAGTGGAAGCAAACAGGCCCTGCCCATGCTAAGCACGCAAAACTCTCTCAGGATGGATTCCAGGCCACTGAGATTTTTTTAAAGCATCCCACAGTCAGTAGAAGAACAACTACTTGTCTTCTTAAAGCACGTCCATGCTTGAAGTCACATTACATATTGATTAGTGTGCTGTTCATTGTCTGTTTCCCCTATGATATTACCGGCCTTCCTCAGTATCCACTGAGGAAGTAGATGCTGACTGCTCCCAGGATGCCTTTCAGATACCAAACTCCATAGATTTTCCAGTCTCTTCTATAAAATACCACAGTACTTACATATAACATATCCATAGCCTTTAAATATCTTTACATTACTCATGACACCTAATACATTTGCTATGTAAATGATTATTATATTTTATTGTTTAGAAAAATGACTAAGGAGAAATCTGTTCATGTTCAGCACAGATGCAATTTTTTTAATGTTTTTAAAATTTTACAACTGGTTGAACACACAGTTGAATAATCTATGGATATGGAGAGCTGGTCATCTGAGCTTCATTTGATCAGGGTCACTGTCTATTTTAGTCATTCTAACTGTCTCCAACATTCAGAATATTGTCCAACACACAGTAGGTACCAAATAGATATTTCTGAATGAATAAATGATTGCACTGATTGAGTTACTAGTGGTTTTTATAAACTATACTCTCCTAAACTTTGCAAATTTCTTCTTATTGGACATGTTGCTTTATAATCTGTAAAGAATTAAAGCTGATTTTTAAACCTACTTTTAAAAACTGTAATGTATCTGAAGTACAATGATTAGCATATAGAAAGCATTCAACAAATAGCAAGTTCTATTAATGTTCCTTCTTGATATGCGGCAAGCTAGGGGGATTTTTCTGATATCTCATCTTATTTGTCACAGTTGATACATTACAGAATACATATTCTAACTAGAAATATCAGTAACGGAAGCCTGTGCACTATTCTTTATTTTAATTTTCAGACTGTGTATCTCATTGGGTAGTCCGAATATTGTTTTAAAGTTCTTTAGGACATCTCTATAATGTCCATCCAATCATAAAAATACAAAACAAATGAGTGATATAAAATGTTTCCACCTTCTGCATTTAAATTAGTGCAAAGTAATTCAATAAATGACAAAATCAGGCCACGTTAGCTATCAATATGCAATTGCCATATAAGGCTCCTTTTCTATAATGTGCTTTGAGAATGCATAGCTCTAAAGATTACTTAAAAAGAAGATGTCAAAATAGAGCAACAATTCCCACTTAGGGTAATAGTTATGAGCTATTTTAGAAAATAATGATATAATATCTATATGTAAAATTGAAGACTACAATTAGTTTAAACAAATTGACTTATACATGGATATATAAAAGTGGCTGAATCATCTCAGTGATCACATTTAAATACACTGATGTCAAATGCAAAAATATTTTGTGAATGCTGTCCTCTTTTTGCAATATTTGAACATTTTTCAGACACACGACCATAATTTGAAAGAAGGCAGAATTTCTGCTAATTCTCTAATCTTATAAAAAAGACCAGTGCAGACAGCAGTGTAGTTTGTGCAAATTAAGGGTAGGCAAGCATATGGTTAGCATGGATCTCCCCCCCCCAAAAAAAATTACAGCTATAGGAAACATAAGCTGAGCATATTGAAAATTTATTCTATTTTTAACAGCCTCTCTTCAGTTAAGTGGTCAAAGTCACAATTAACATTTCATATGCAGTCGCTGAGCTATATTTTGCAAGCCAGGTGTGACCTGATGGCAGGAATATATTTACCACCATTCTCTCCCAATTCAAACGAAGCCATCCTAAATTTATGTGTGTTAGAAAATCACAGCGTTCCACAGAGTTAGACAGAGAGGGGCATTTGTAATACACTTTTGAGGTGTCCTGCAGGTGATTACACGGCTTTGGGTGTCCCTCACTGGTCACTATGGTAACAACAAAGCATAAACTTAAAAGGAAGTTTTCATCCATGTCTCTGTTTGGTGTTGGACTACTATTAAATAATTTGATCTTCTTAATTCAGCATTAATTTTAGTTGTGTAGCAAAGACCTCTTTCTGTTTGAGCCATTTGGCTGTGATTTCATGCAACTAAGAAATTTCTTTAAGTTAGCAATTTGGCTCACTTTTTGAACAACTTACCCAGCATAAGGCTTTTTTGAGTTTTTTGCAGGAGGTGGGGGCAGGGCTAGGGTCCAACATCTGTAGCATTGGATTCTAGATTGTTTCTAAAATAATCTTAAATTGATGGATCATTGCTCCTGCCATTTGGGTCTGACAAAAAGTAGCTCTGGCATTTCCTCTTCTTTTTCATGCTATAAACTGTATATCACTTTTCAGTTCTTGCCAGAAAAATGAATTCTTACCCATTTCAGGATTCTATAAACTTGAATTGTGCTTAGTAGTATGAGAGGTACTTTTACAATGAATATATATCAAATGCTATTTTATAAACAAATTCATAAAATCATAATTATGCATTTTTGTCAGGCTATGTTAAACTAAACAGTGCTAATAAATAGCCTTTCTCAAAAGTAGTTGAAGTATGGGGTCATTTCCCTATTAGTTAAGCATTCACAAGCTCTACATTTGGAATTTCACATTGTGGCTGAGCATCAGGTGTCTTTGTTATGAGAATTTGGGGGGAGTAAATGAATGGAGCGTAAACACACATCAAGAATCTCCAAATACTGATAATAAGTTCTAAATGTTTTTGCACTTTCTTACCCATCAGTTCATTGCACAATCACCTCTTAACCTTGCACTTCCATTTCTTATTCAGATTTGTTCCTTTGTGTTTCCCTGTTTGTGTTGTCATAAGAGGAGTTCTTTCATATCCTTGCAAAAAACAGGTTGAACCATAGCTGAAAAATCATAGCACTGCCACAGAGCTAAAGACTCATAAAATCTAACCAGGCCAAAGGAGTGGACCTGACCAAAAATGAACACAACTGATAACTGCGAGTTAGCTTCTATGGGGCTATGAAGCCAGGTAGCACAGTATGGTAAAATCCATAGTAATTTCAGAATTACATACACTTGGCCCTTAGAAAAAGCACCCCAGAGTAGAATTTTCTAATAGACACTCCTCAGTTTCATTTAGAAAAAAGAATCCGCATATGGTATTCAAGAAAGTTAAAAAAGACACATGTATTGGTCAGCATTCCCATTGCTGGAAAAAAATACCTAACACCAGCTCATTAAAGGAGGAAAGATTGAATTTAACTCATAATTTCAGAGTATTCAGTCCATGGTTAACTGGCTCCAAGGCAGAAATACGGCAAAAAGTATGACAGATCAAAGCCGCTCACTTAATGCCACCTTGGAAGCAGACCACGAGTGAAAAGTACCAGTGAGAGATTCACACTCCAAAGACACTCCAGTGAGCCACCTCCCACTGGGCGCCCCACCTAATCACCCAGTCACCTCTCTAGGAGTCTGGTAACCCTGTTAGTTCAGTAATTAGGATTAACTGGCACAACACTAGTTAAATAAAGATGAGCAGGAATATCTTCTGTAGGATTTTATGTTTTCATGTAATTGTAAATTCCCCAGAAGAAAAAATGGTCCATAATTTTCTTGAAAAATTGACCTAGAAATGCCATTTTCATGAAGCATATATATCAAAGAAATAGTGTTTGAAGAGTTCACTTTAGTGAGAGCTGTCCTGAGGGTATCGCCATCCTTTGGTACAAATGCATGATTCCTCAGGGAGGTTCTTCTCCAATAATACAACTTAGCTGCAGGTTAAACTACTGGAAATACAGTTTATTTTTTCTTCTTTCATTTTGGACTAGGTTTGGGTTTGGGGTTTGCATTTTGTTTTGTTTTGGGATGTGCGTGTGTGTGTGTTTCTGTGTGTGTGTGTCTGTGTCAGTGTGTCTGTGTGTATTGGGGATTTAACCCGGGGTTTTCACACTGAACTACATCCCCCAAACCTTTTTTTTTCTTTGAGACAGTGTCTTACTAAGTCTCTGAATTGCCCAGGCTCTGCTTGAACTTGCAGTCCTCCTGTCTCTCCTTATTATTTTGGAGCCTTTTCCTTCCTGCATACTAGATTGAATAAAAGCCATGCAGAAAATGCATTGCCTGTTATACTACACATAAGTCCACATTTTGTAACAGTGAATAAGCAAGATGGCACATATTTTGTATAATACATATCCATGTTTCCATATTAATTTTCTTAACTATATCTAATTTTTCTAAAAGTTATTGCACATAACTTGATTTTTCTGACTTAGAAAAAAATTCCAAGCTCCTATGAAAGCTCAATCTGTAATAATATAAATATAACAAGTGTGCAAAACTATGAGTTATTTTTTAAATTTTCCATAAAACAAGATTATTTGAAAACACACATAAGGTAGAGTTTTATTAAAGTCAACGAAATCAGACACACAAACTTAAATATCACAATGCTTCTCTTAATGAGAAACCTGAAACATAAATAAAGAGCAAAATAGAAGACAACGTGAAGTAGGGAGATCCTTTTCAAAATGGGAAGGGAATGAGAGATGGAGGAAGGAGAGAAAGAGGAGAGGGGAAGGGGATGCAAAAACAAGAGTTCAAAGAAAGAAATGGAAACACAGCCTTTGCAGACGGAAAGAGCACCAGGAGACGGAAGGACCGGGGATGGATGGAATGGACAGGGGACAAAAAGAGAATTTCAAGTGTGTTATGTACCCGTACCCACTGCCCATAAGAAATGTAATCATCATCTGTTTCAAGCATATGCTAATATAAAAAATTTAGAAATAAATGGAAAATATCCACAGAAATGAACACGAAAGTCTAAGTTTGATGCATAATGAATATTGCATATTGGTACATGCATAAAAATAAAATGAACATTTGTCCATAGGAAATAGGAAACATGCACTGGCAGAAATCTCCTCCATGAAGCCCACTCCGTGGACCACTAAGATCAAAACTCTCTGCAGAGGGGAGCTCAGACATGCAGCTCTGGCCCCTACTCTTAGTTTTAGTTTAACTCAGTCCTAGTTCCATCCTCTGGATTTGGTCTCGCTCTGGCTTCCAAGGCCAGGCCATCTTCTCAGCAGAAAATATATATAAGAACTCTTGGGAAATACAAAAACAAGTCTAGTCCTACTTCAGCCTTCTTGCTGTCCTCCCAGGGCTTGCATCCTACTAGCTGTGTCTTTCCAGGACCCCTGGAGAGCTGAGTTACCTCTCCACTCACCTAAGTCCCTCCTTTGCTATGAACTTTGTTATCGTTCACCTTATAACGTTCTGACAGCCATGACGCCCTCTCTGAGGCTCAGTTCTTAGACCAGCTTTGATTTCTATCCTTCCCTTCCTGGGTACAGCTCCCAGCTATCTCACATCTCATTGTCTCTGACACCAACTAAAATTATGGCCATAATTCGGTAAATGTATCTTCACTCTTCAACCCATCTTTACACTCTCCTTTCTCTCCTCTCAAATCCCTGGACTCCAAATCCTAATGATGTGCTACTCAGTTAGTCCAGATACCATGTGGAGGCCATTTACCATCGCACTTTCAGTAGTTTTCACGTTCGATTCTACTTTCTCCATAGCCTATCACCTGTGAGCCCTGCTCTCTGCTAGGTAAACCTTATCAGTTTAGATTTCTGCTATCAAGCCTAAAGTTCTTAAGGCAACTTTCACTTACAAGGTAGTCAATTGATTATTTATGTCGTCTTTCTCCATATTTGCCTTTAACAGTTTTTTGGTAATGGAATCATTGGAGTTAGGATCATTAAAAACCTATTAATTTTCAACCAAAAGAGAAAAGTCTCTTTTTCCTTTCCAGTGAATCTTAGTAATGGCTTTTTAAAAATATTTGTCTTGGAGAGGCTAGAGAGAGATCTCATACTAAGGTAAATTGACATGATAAAGGGAAACAGAGACCATTCCATTTGTCCCCAGGACAGATATGAAAATGGTAAAATCATTTTACAGGCTTTGGCAAATGAAGTAACAAAGTAGCATAGGTTTCTTTTTTATATTTCAAAGGAAACTTTAAATTTAAAGTCTCTGATAACTTACTGATACTCTTAAAAGTATAAGACTCTTTTCCAGAATTGTAGCTATGCCAACAGTACTCACAGGTACAAATGCTCTCCACTTAAAGCAAAAGAAAAAAGAAAATGCAAGCAGAATATCTTGAATATTCAGTCCAAATTTTACCCACAATAAATCTGCTACAACTAGACTGTCAATCATAATCATACCGAGAAGATGAGAATTAAGACCCTCTTGGGACGGAGTTTGCAATCATGGGAGGGCAGTAGAGTGAAAGGTCAGTGCAGCTATTAAGTCCAACGGTGGTAACAGATTACAGCAATGGTGTGGAACCAAACTCCCTGGGTTTGACTGTCAGCTCTGTGCAACATGAGACACTTCACCAGGCTGTGTCTCAGTCTTCTCCTCCATCAAATGGGCTAAGTAGAAGCCGCTTTGTGGGACTGTTATAAAGATTAAATGAAACCACAAAATGACTTAAAATAATAGTCGATTACTGTTGGTATTGGGTCAACACAAGTCAAGTACATTTTGTTAGCCATGCTATCTACAATGAACTTATGTCACGGGCAAGTGCGAGTCAGGGGACACATGTCCTGACAGATGTAAGTGTGACTGGGACTTGTTCAGAAGAGATTGTAGCCTTCATCACAGAAGTGGTTCTTCCAAGATTTAGGTTTCTGAGGAGCTGGAAATAAAGTGACTCTTCCTGCCTCATTGGTGCTAAACAATGTAGATCCACACAGGTAAAAATAAAAGGACTCAAAGTCCAACCAGCTCAGTGCTGGCTTAGACAAGCTCAGAGGCTGGAAAACCTGTCTTGTTACAAAGTGTTCTTTCGCCTACTCCTTCTTCCCCTTGGGTCAAGTTGCTGGCTGAAGGGCGGTGTAGTCTCTCTTACTGCCTGGTCCTATCCCCTGTCCTCACTTCCTTAGCATTACTAAAACCACATGCTTCTGAGTTTTGTTTGAAAAGTAAGTTGAAAAGTTGAAGTCATTTTTTGTCTCTATTTCTAGAAGGAGGTTTTATTTTCCTTTGAGGAGTCTTGAGTTAAACAGGCTCGGCATTACCCTCAATGAAACTACACCTAGCATTTCACTGGTATTCATTTCGCTAGCCGTCCATACCATCCTCACACAAGGGAACATTTCTTTGATTCCAATGAGACTCTTTTCCTGTGCAAATGCTACAGCATTCTGCATTTTATTGAAGTGTGAGCTGAGCTGGCTGTCCAAATGAATGGAGAAACTTAAAATTTTCCACGTACCTAAATGTCTCGAAACCTACCTCCTCTACAATGCATCTTCCTGTGAGCACCAGCCAAGAGCACTCTATTCACTCTGCATCACTAAAGACTTAATTTTCCTGGTCTTTAAGTCTATCTTCTCTTAGGAATTGTGTACACATTGTTCTAATAATTGCATATGGGTTCTTAAATAAATTTTTATGGATGTCTCACCTGTATCCTCTATTGTCTACAAGCATTTCAGAAGTAGACCCATTTTAATTCCAACATAAATTTGCTGTTTAACATACGTATTAATTCCTTTCACAAATATTTACTGAGCACCTATGATGACCAGGTATAATTAGGATTAAAAGTTTGGCAAGGTGAGGCATCCTTTCCTCAAAAGTCACAGGTTCTGTTCCCATATAGTAAAACATAAAGGATAGAAGATGAAATAGCGCTGTTTCAATGTGGTTTTTTGGAACCTGAAATGAATTTATACTTCCAAAGTAGCAAGAATTTCATTTCAAATGCCAATAAAATCTTTCTCTCTTATTCTGCACAGGATAGTGTCCAGAGCCTCCGAAAATCTCATGTCCACCCAGAGTTTAGGGATTGTGTTCGGTCCCACCCTCCTGAGAGCTGAACATGAAGCGGGAAACATGGCGGTCCACATGGTGTACCAAAACCAGATAGCGGAGCTCATGCTGAGCAGCTACAGTGAGATCTTCGGCTTGGCGGAAGACTGACAGACAAGACGAGTTACAGAACATGTTCACATCTGTCTTGATGCCTAATATTTTTACATTTCTGTAAACATATTTCTGAAATATTTTTTGCCTTTCAAGTGACAGATGCCTCATTCTGTGAAAACTTAACGATGATTTTGTGTTTAAGTTCCAAACATTTGAATAAAATAATCAACAATATTTGCCTATATTTGTTCTACGTTAACCCTTGTAATGCTGTTCTTCCCAGCACTTGTGGAAGCATGTCATGCATACCTCACACTCTTAAATGACATGTAGATTATAGTACAAATCCAAACTGTGGCCGTGATGCTGCTCACAGGCATCAGGTGTGTGGTTGCACACATGTGGACGTGAGCGTGTGTAGGTAACAGTGGTTGGGAGCATGAGTGTGTATGCGCAGATGTGCCTTCTTAGAGTCCACGGAGCCTGACACATCACCCCACCCTCCCACATGCCCACAGGTACAAGCAAAGCACTTGAAAAGGCAGAAGCTAATAATTTTCAAATAGAATGAAGGGGATCAAATTCTCAACCAAAACAGAGATATTTTATCTTTCAAGAGTATAATCCAGCTATTCTCAGTGCTACATGGTGAAATTTATAAATACAATGTGCTGAATGGCAATTTTTTTTCTGAAGAAACATGGCAAAACATTTACCACTGTATTTTTTTTTTTTTTTGTAAATACTATTTGTGGTTCCATAAACAGACTACCTTATAAATTAGAGGCACATTGGCACCCTGTAATTTTGATCTTTATTTTATACAGGAATTGCATAATTGCTCATTTTTAATGTTAACATCCATTTTGAATCTTCATCAAACTGTATATCTTCCTTTCCTTGGCTATATCATTTTATGTAGAATTTTTGTTGTGCTTCTGAGGATGCATTATTGGTGAATTACATTAAATCCATCTAGAAATAACTTTTTTAAAAGACTTTTTCTCATATGCCCTAAGGATTACTTGACTAGACATGGATTGCTTTACCATTTGAAGGTTAGTTCAGTTGTCATGGATAAACAAAAGGGTAACAGTCTAGAATATATCAAACATTGTTTCACTTTGAAAAGCACTTTCTAGCTGAGCACATCTCCTTCCCGGTTTTATGGAAATATTCTGCTGATAAAAATGTAGACTTGTGTTTGACAGCTTTTTAATAAAATTCAAACAGAATAAATAAAACTAATCCAGTGCAATAAAGACTAAGTCGACTTATCGATTTGTTCGTAAAATGAAAAATAAAGCATGTAAATAAAATTCGTGAAGCATGGATCCAAGAGCAAACACTTAGAACAATAATAAGCTCAGACGCAAAGGCTGTCTGTATCAGTGGGGTGACAGAGAGGAAGAGGGTCTATTCAATTGATGTACACAGAACTCCGGATGTGCACACAGCTCCAACATCCACAGGGCTGCCCGAGGAAATCCGAGGTTCACTTGTCTCTCCTTAATGTCTTCATTTTAGCCATGCTGCCAATAAATGGGCTCATGGCCAAGAACAGGGAAGTAACCACAACGAATGATGAAGTGCGGTCTCATCAAGTGAGACTTGTACACATATCACAAAGACAAAAGAGTCACTTGAGAGAGAACCTCATGATCTCAAGTCACCAGTACCAGGGAGCCAACAGATTGGCTCATTTTTAGCTATCCTTATACATAAAATTATAATTATGCCTTTCGGTAAAACACAGAAAGATGAAAAAAGAATTCTGATGTTCTATTTCAAGT
The DNA here is from genome assembly GCF_000276665.1 of Chinchilla lanigera. Classification (NCBI taxonomy): domain Eukaryota; kingdom Metazoa; phylum Chordata; class Mammalia; order Rodentia; family Chinchillidae; genus Chinchilla; species Chinchilla lanigera. Next base: position 10,183,646 of record NW_004955440.1, read on the forward strand.
TTCCTTCATTGCTATGACATTCCCAATTAGGTCTTCCCCCCAAGACTTTAATTACATCTTTTTGAAGAGGGGAAGAGTAGATTTAGTAGTTGTAACATTAAAATCTTAGCGGTTCATATGTGTCTGTCTTTAAAGTTATTCTGGAAGCATCGGCCAGAAAGAAGTAACACTGAAAGCCAAGAGAAGTGGCACTACCTGCTTTGAGCAGGGACTCATGGCCCCCTGTCTCTGCTGCTTTCCAGATTTATAATCTTCAAAAGCACCAGCTTCTTGATTTCCAATCTGATGGGATTTAGTATAATTCAAACTCCAGCTGTGTCCTGTCCCTGCCTGCTAAGGGCATTTAATCAGAGAATGTGTTTCCTCTCTGGAGAAAGACCATCCCAAGGTGTTGAGCCAATATGCCCATCACAGAATCTGAATTACACACTCTGAAAATTTAGAATGGGTTACAGCAAAAGGTGATTAGATTCCATAACATCTTCCAAACAGCAATGATGATCATTATCACTGTTCCAAGTTTTAAAGCCAAGAGTGTAAGCATATCATGCTGACTCACAAAGAGAGTAGATTTGATAAAACTGATCAGCATTCCCCAACAAGAAATCATAAGCAGGTAACAAATCACCTCGTTACGTATGAACCATGCACAGTTCTAGGTGTTAACAATATATACATGATACAAGGCACATATTCCTAACCTCTGTGTTAATCAGCCTGTGTTAATCTGCTTTCTATCACTGTGACAAAATATGGGAAGTAAATTAACGGAGGAAAGGTTTATTTTCGCTAAGTTTCAGAGACCTCAGTAGACGGTCAGCAGGCTCCATTACTTTTAAGCATGTGGCAAGTCCAAAGTATCGTTGTAGGAGAGTGTGACAAGGAAAAGCTGCTTACCTTATGTTGGTCAGGAAGCAAAGAGAGAGAAGGAAAGAACAAGCCAATGCTGGGAAAGCTTCTGTTCCATCCGGGTCTCCAGCATGTTGGATGGTGTTGTTCACATATAGGTGAATCACTCCCTTCGGTTTGATGTCCCACAAGCCAGTTGTACCTGGAAACACCCCACAGATGCACACAAAAATGTATTTTACTACGTTCTTGAATAACTATTCAATCTAAGCAAATGGATAATCACCATTAAACATCCTATTTTAACCATCAAAATTAGCCATCTTGAAAACCATGTGGGTCAGCATGTGTATATAGATGTTCAAAAAGTATTTTTGAATAAATGAATAAGAAGAGTCTGTTACAGAAACAGTCAAAAACTGCAGGGGTGGCAGAAGACCTCACAACAAATTGTGCCCAAGGTGGTCAGATGTGGCTTCATTGGTTAAGTAACCTGGATTATTTCCATCTAATCTTGACTGATGAATAAAAATTATCAGACAAGGAAAAATGAGGAAGAATACCCAGCAGCAGGAATGGCATGAAAACATGTCATGAAAGACCTGACATCACCAAGGAAATGTGAGAAGATTACTGAATAGAGAACTAGGTAGATGCCTGGAAGTTCAGGAATATGCAGCCCGAGAAACACTTTGAGGGCAGATATGGCCAGAGTATTCAAATTTTATCCTGTAGGAGAAAAGGATGCAACAGAGCCTATAAAATAAGAAATACATGCAGAAACTTTGTTTTTTAGGAAACCCTAAAATTCACCAGTAGGCAAGAGACACAAATTACTTTGAGGAGACTTCCTTTTTCTCTTATATACATTGGAGTGTATATGTGTGCATGCGTGTGTGTGTGTGCACACGTGTATATATCTTTTAATATTTTCCAATAATATTATAGTCTTGCATTTTAGGGGCATTTTCAGAAATTATAATCTAGTCTATAGAATGGGAATACAAGTGCAAAGCAATCTTCCTGGAAAATCAAGTCAGTCAGAAAATTCCTTTTCAACACGGCTTTATCTACCCAGCATGCTGGAGTTGGCCCCTCTTTCTCTCAGAAATGGGAACCTTCTTGGAAATGATGTGTGTTCCATATATACTGCGAGTCTGACTTTACTTAGCATGTGCCATATGACAGGATCACCATGCCACCGCTCATAATTGAAAGCCATATGATGGTTCTCCCTATCCAATTAGAAAACAAAGAATCCAATTAAGAAAAATTAGAAAAGCTGTTAAAAGGAAGCAGTCACTTGCCAATGGTGCTGTCCTTACAGTTTAACACAGCTAGAAATTGACCTGTCCTTCTTTTTTTCCACATTTATTTTTGTGAATTATAAGTTAATCACCCTGTCAATTCCTAATTAAAAGGCCCTGCAAAGAATTTGATCCAAAAGGACTGTCACTAAGAGTTCTGGGTCAAATTGCTCTGTTGTCAAAAATGAGAAATAAAACCAAAAACAGCATCAACTCTCTCCTGGGGACTCAATTTCTTTTCTTATTGTACTGGGGATTAATCCCTGGACTTCACACTCACTAGGCACTCTACCTCTGAGCTATATTCCAAACCCATAACTCAAATATATATGGGTGCCTTTCTTTAAAATCTTTTTGAAAAGATGTCTTTCTTTGGTGATAATATCATATATTACCTCTCCCCAATCAAACTGTTTAATTTTTAGGGTACATATTTTTCCTTAGATGAAGAGTTGCAAACTCACACACTTAGCAAATCCAGGTGGGGAACAGAAACGAGAACAGCAGGCCCAGCCACTACAAAGCCGTTGCTGCTGGAGAGAACTCAAGCTCTATGCTTGGCCAAAAGGACCAGCTTCTGCTCATCTAGAGCTGCTGTTGCTTATGTGGGAATTTGGGCACAATGTTAATAGACCTCCAGATCTTTTATGAGAAGCCAGAAATTCAGGGTCTATGTGAAATCTGATTTTTAGAGAATCAAATAGACATAAGTGAACAGGTTTGACCTCAGAACCTCTATTTCTATGATCTCATGGTTGAGCCTTCTGTGATCTCTGATTTTGCAGAGCTTGCTCTCCAGAAAATGGTTGTGCATGAAGCAAAGTTGGAAGTAAATGACTGAGACGGAGCTGTGGAAAGGAACAGAGAACAAAGTGCAGAGAAGAACTTTCTATTTAGACCCTGGACAAATGATTTACTCTGGGTGTCTCAAGTTTCCGATCTATTAGCAGCGCACACATTTGCCCCTCAGACTGTCTCATGGGGTCATGTGAAAGGAATTAACACAGGTAACACACTATGAAACTGTAAGCTGTCCCTAAAGGATGTAGACGATCAATCTCCAACTTATTGACTGATAATAACTTCATGGTCTGAAGATGATGAGAAAGATAGTTGGGACTGAACTCTAAAAAAGCTTAAATGCCATGACAAAATGTATTTTCCTTCTTCTCCAGTCAATTTTGAGACACTGCAAGTTTTTTTTGTTTGTTTGTTTTTTTTTTTTTTTTTAAGCAGAAAGGTAATAATCAGTTCTCTGAAGATTCTTGTGGCAACATTAACAAGTAGTTTGAAGCAGGGAGCAGTTGTAGGCTCCAGTGTCAGACAGATTATATTCACAGTACTATTAATACAAATCTTTGTTTTTATTCTAAAGAGAATAATAATAAAAAAGAACAATAGCAGAATACAAACAAAACAAAGCAAGGACATTAAAAATGATACAGGGTTTCAAATCAAATAATAGGGATTAACAGTGGTTGTTATATTGCGTATTGTTATCTTCAACGAAGTTGCTCAGATTACCAGATGTAAGAATGGAAGACTGATCAAATCATTAAAGAGAATAAGAAAATAATAACATAAAAAAACATTAGAGACAATACAGAGTTTCACTAGATAGGATGGTAGGAATTCACCAATAGTTATTATATTGCGTATTGTTCTCTTCACATAAATTGCTCAGATTACCAGATATAAGCATGCAAAATTGGTCAAAATATATAAAAAAAAAAATTAAGCAGTAAACTATTCCTTTCAATAAGCCACCAGACATCAGAGTACAGTGAAATGAAAGATGAAATCAAGGCAAATCTTAATGTAGATGGTGACATCAGATAGAGAAACTGATATTATGGATCAGCATCCACTGGAAGTTATTCAAGACTTTACCCACCCCTTCCTAATTATTACTGCTAAGTACAAAGCTCTGCCTCTACTTACACAAAACTCTAGCAGGGCCACTTCAAGCTTAACTTGGGTTAAAGGAACATCAGAACATTCTGCCAATCGTTTGTTATTCAGCAGTCACTATTTTAGGATATTTTGACCAAGTCATTCCCAAGTCAAATGAATGTTCATGCTATTAGCATAATTCCCCGATGGTCCTGAGTACTTTCTATGACACCTGGCTCTGTTTTCTCCCTCTTTTATCTTGGGCTAATATTGCTTTTCTGATTCTCCAGGGAACCACCAAGAAAAACCAGTCTTGGAAAGACTAATTTTGAGTAGCTAACATTTATGGAGTGCTTGCTATGTACTTGTTATACATATTATCTTATTTAATCTTCACAACTCTGTGGAGAGAGATAGTACCATTATCATGGATTCACCCTTAAGGAAATAGAGGAGAAAAAATGAAATTACCAAGTTCATATAACTTGGATCGATAATCACATCTAAATAATATGGTTGCCGAGGCTTCTACCTTAACCACCATACCATATTCTCCCTCGGGAAATGGAGCTGAAGAAATGTAAGCATGTAAACACTCCAAATATTTATACTCTACATGTGGGCAACCGGTTGCTCTTCTGTTAACACACTTAATGAGAGTTTCACTTTCATCCTAACTTTCATGAAAGAACAAGAGGGATATTATATGACTTCTCAAAGGAATATGGAATATCTCTGTTATGAGGAGATGCTTAAAATTTGTTGATATATTTGCTTTTAATATTTTAATATTCATACAGTATTTCATTAATAAATATATTTCTGATCATTTTACTTCCTTATGTAAAGGAAAGAAAGGAAGTCTCTTTGCCCAGTCTCTAAAAGTATCTCTTTGATTGGCTTTGACCCTAGCTTACATTGTATTCTCCAGGGTTAGATCATATTTGTAAGAGTCCGGTTATCATTGAGTGTATCGTACTACCTAATATTGTACTGACATTAAAGCTGGCTCTTTAAAAGTCCTATGCAAGATGAAAAAATAGTCCCTCAGCAGTCTTCCTCTTAAATATAATTGAAAAAGAGGCAGGCATCACGACACAATCTATCTCATGCCGCCAGAGAATGGCCCTGAATCATTCAAACTATGAGAATACAGTGAACATTTTGTACAAAAAGATGACAATTTGCTGTGGTAGCGTTGCTGAAAGGAAAATGTCTAGCTGTCTTCGTGAGAGACCTGGCAGAAGAGAAGAACGTACTCACACACATGCATACACACACACACACACACACACACACACCTTAGAAACATGCAGCTGTTGAGCTTTAGGAAAGAAGCATTGTTATCTTATACTTGAAGTAAAGCACACGGGATCCACAAAATTCACAAGCAATCAGCTGAATTTTCTAGAACAGTTTTCACTCAATTAAGAGAATACAAAGATAGTAGGAAAAGAGAGTGGATACCCTGCTTGGTGCTCCATGGACCCTCCTTGGATGAGTGAACCAAGACAAACAACCAGGACGTGAGCAACCTGAACACACGTGATCCACCAAAGAGTTTCCTTATCAAGATGACAGTAGTGTCACACAGCCAAATCACTGACATTAGTTCATTCTATTCCCACGTAAGAAAGCACCATCAAACAACAACCCCTTCACCAACCTCTCTTGAAGTCTAAATCCCCAAGCAATGCTTCTTTCCTAAAGCTCAACAGCCACAGCAGAGCCAGTGAGATTTGCCAACATAACTCATGCAAGTCTGACAGCATATTCTTACATCTTGCTTCAGATCTGGAAGCGTCCAGGCATCTGTGATACTCAGTGACATCTTCTGCTCACCTTCTTTGCACTTTCCTATGCCTGCTTTGCATGGTAGACAAATACGACAGGACATAGGCTTTCTGACCAGTGTATAAAAATCTTAAAAGCCAAGAAATCTGCAAAATATAAAGCATTGGCCTGAAAATCCTTTTTCCCTTTCTTCTGGCACCATCTAAACTGATAAGTGTATCTGACACACACACACACGCACACACACACACACACACACTCAACATTTTAAGAGCAGGAATATAACCATTGCTCTAACCATTCCCACATCACTAACAAAATGTTTTCTAAGTCCATATTGTGCAGCATACTTGAAGATGTGTGGATTTTTCCACATCATTTGGTGACATTTTACACAGTTTAATTTCTGCTCTTTCTTGCTAGACCCTACCTTTTTTTTCCCTTTGAAAACATTCCACCAATGGAATTTCCTTCAGCATCTTACCCTAGGCTCAGATTCCTCCCTCTCCTTCAGCATCTATTTGCCTTGCTGCTGCACAATTTGCAAGGATGTGTCTGTCTGTTAAATTGCAGCCTCCCTGATGGACAGGAAGAGGACAGAGGTGTTCAGCTGCACAGGTGAGGCACCCAGTTAACAACGGAGTAGGGCTGGCTTTAGGGGAGTATGCGTGAAGCTTTATAGCACAGGGAGCGGTACACACAGAAGATTCCGGGGAAATAATGTCCAGCTCAGGACGTCCTGCTCCTTCATCTCCACACAAGTCCAGGTGAACTGCAGCTTTTAAGTTAGAAGCGATGAAGAATACAATTGAACCCAAAATTGGTTTGAGCTCACTATTTTTCTAGCTATCAGTTCTGAGGTCACAGTCACTAAAACTGGAAACTTAAAATTGACTTCAAAAAGGCAAACGCTAACTAGATTTCACACTGGATTTCATTTTACTTGGCATTACAGAAAGAATGCAGGTATTAAATAGACTGTTTCCTGTATACAATAAGGTTAATTAGTAGTGAGGGATGGAAAATCAGTGTAGACATAACTCTTTTCGACAGGTATCAAAAATAATCCCCTGATCCCTACAGACCCCAGCTGCATTGAAAGAGGAGCAATATAAAAGATTCTTTAAGTACAAAATTTTCAAACATTCTCCAGGTGTCCAGGCACCACTTAAATATGCCTGGAGCCCCCTAAGCTGGAGCTGACTCTCGGTTCATTCCTTCGCTCAAACTTAAAGGCATGACTACTCACACTGAACCTTGAGGTGCAGCATAAAGGCTCCCCATACAAAGCAGCTGAGATTGCAAATGGAGACAGACAAGAGAACAAAAAGAAGGATATATTGAAGCCTGAATGGGACTTCCTTAAGCTCCTTATCAATAAGGTTAATAAGGGTCTATGCAATTTACTGATCACTATGATGCAACAACCCTCCTCCAGCTCCAAATCTCCATGTCGGTGCTGACTTTTAATACTTTCCACAACCAGTCACATAAAAGTGCCTTTGCCTATACCCTGGAGAATAAACTCCAGTTCGGGATCCTGGCCTCTATAAAATCTCTGGTCCGTTATTACACTTCTACCTGCCCTAGTTAAGCAGATTAACAGTTATTTCCTAGAACTTGATATATGAGTTTCTTTGTAATTGAAGCTGGAGTACTCAGATATTACTAAAAAATGTATTTCTGAGAAACGCATTCCTTTTTTCCTCCGGTTTAATTTTGTTATCCTCAATCATATGCATGATATGAAAAAATCCAAACTTCTATCTCCTCTATAAAATACATGTCATATCAAAAAGGTGACAAGAGGGGGGAAAAGTAATTAGTGAGTTCACAGAGTTCAGTAGAAAAGTTAAAATGGAGTAACACATTACTTTTTATGTTAAGATTTCACAAGACAAATCTTGCCTGTGTTTTAATTGCATGTGACCCTGGCAGTCCTACTCTGAAATGAAGTGCTGTAAAATTAAAGATGACAGACGCTCAAAACAAGTCTTGTGATCTTGATTAAACTACAAAGACCACACTCTCTCTCTGCTGCAACTCAGATATCAGGGGCTGTTTTATTTGGGGAATTGCTTCATTAATGCCTTCTTTGACTAGACATGTTTATTATTAAAAAATACTGAATATGGTGATATCTTGCATAGCTAAATGATTCCAAAATGCAAGTTATAAGTGAGGAGTGTTTAAATAACCCAAAGACTTAATCCATTTTATAAATGTTCCCATATATTCATATGTATATATATACATATATACATATATATATATATCACTCACATGGATATGTGAGGATACATATGTGTACATCCATCTTTGATACATATATTACTTATTAATATATAGAAATCTCTACTACAGTCTAAGAAGTGGATCAATTAATCTGTCAGATTTCCTTATGGCCACATGAAGTTTCCCAGGCTACAAAAACAGGCAGAACTTACATTATCCTATAAAAATGATTTCTTGGAAATACTACTTGAAATTTTTAACTTTTGAACCATAGTCTGAGAAAAGAACTGGATTTGACTTACACCTGATTTTTCAAAATTAATGCTGAATCATTCTCCCTAAAATATATGGCATAGAATAGATGCTGTGAAATTTTGCTTCTCCCTTGTTAAACAGCAGCATGGTATTGAAAGGAAAGCCCTAGTTTGATGACACTTTTTAGGTGTCTGCTCTGGACATTCACATGCGCGAGCTAGTGGTCCTTTTTTAATTCTGAAACCTTCAGTGTCGGGTCCTTATCCTTAGCATGAGTACCTCAGAGTCTCACCTCTATGATCTCCCATGCTCCAAATGTCATGATCCTATTACTTTGTTCAATTTCAAGAACATCATTTTTGAATGATATGTTTCATTTTAGAATATAAAGACGCACCATATTTTTAATGTGCCCTGCATATACAGGTGTTAGTGTTCAACAGAGATACATAGATCCACCCAAGAATCAAACCTGGGAAATCTGGTTTCCAGAATTCATTTTTTCATAGCATATTTTTGATTCCAGACAAGTCTCCATACACATCTGAGTCAGTTTCTTCAAGTTCAAAATACATATGGCAATTTATGTCCTACCTAACAAAAAACACTCTCATGGCAGTAAAGTAGGATAACCTCTATTAAAAACACCTTGAAAACACCTAACGCTTCCTGAGCAGTATTGTTTTCACTACAGTCATGCCACCAATTTTCTTCAGCAGTCAGAAGGCTTCTGCATCTACCAGTCAAATGTTCTTTAATTTATTATGGCACATCTTTAAAAAGTTGCACATTTGCCTTTAAAATTAAATGTTTGTCCCTATACATTTTCTCAACCTGTCAAAAGCCCTCAGGTTTTGGATTTGTCATGTCTCTAATATAAGAGATTTTATTTGGCAGAAGAACTCAGGTTTATGAACATAAGAAAGTGCTGATTATAGCTTAATTGTTCATAGTGTCAGTAGATTATGTTATTCTAAGGGAGCTACAGTCTCATCTAGTTTCTGTCTTTCTCTCTCTCTGCCTTAAATACACCTCTCTTTCTGTGTCTCTCTTTATCTTTTGCTATTCCTTTTGCTGTCAGGGATATCCTCCCTCTGGCATGTTGTCACTATTTCTGCCCCTACCCTCACGTCTAGAGCAGAAGTCTTAACCTCAGATTCATGGCTCCCTGATCACCTGGGTTTTGGTAGCTACCAGAACTTTCATAGTAGACCGTTCATTTTTCTGGATTCAGATTCTAGAGTTTTTATCATATTCTCAAGGAAGTCTGGGATGAGCAACTGGTGTCCTACATTTATTTTTCCACACATCAAAACACTACGACCTTATGTCTGTTTTAACCCTCAGGTGGGTCAGTGTGACCAGATCCCAAATTCCACCAAACCCTGGGGAGTTCTCCTGGGTTTCTGTCTGACTTTCTCATTGTACGGCTTCATCTGAGGAGTTAACTATCTATTCTACAAAGCCAGGTAGTACACATAAGAAAATGAAGATTCAGTTTTGAGGGGAACTATCATGTATAATTTTTGAAATTAATGAACATGGGCACCCATATAATTAAGATACTTTACTTAGTATTCAACAGAGATATTTAATATTTGAGGAACAAATCCAGGAGCAACCACAAGTGGCCCATTCTCCAAATGCCCACGTGCAAACTGTGTCAGACACATGTCCTGGGCCTGCATAGGACTCCTGCACCATTAGCTGCCACATATCAAAGGCAGTGTCACTGCGTTAATAGGATTACATAGAACCCAGTAACAAGCGGGAAGACTAGCTTTAGACTGAGTAACTGGCCAGTAATTTGGATGTTTAACTAAATAATTGGCTGCCAAACTGACAGGTCATCCCCACCGAACTAGCCGCTAGTCCATGAATTTTCATGGCTAGGATCACAATGGTGCATTTGCATGTGTGAAATTTCGCTGTGAAGCTGGCTTTCGAACTGGCTAGCTCAGCCAAAGATGTGTTCTGCAGGGCCGTGCATTAGTGCCCGATGAATGCCATCACATGAGGGTAGCATAGATCTTCCCAGTCCCTTGTGTACAAATACAGAAGTAGAAAGGCCAAGCAACATGGGCAGTAATCACCAGAACATAAGTATACTGGGAGAAAATGGAACACTGGACAACTGAGATTAGCAACAAATGAACACTGGAACAAGAAGACCAAAACTTAAACTCTTTAGGCCGCAGCAAACATTTGGGATTTGCCTGGGAGTACTTCAAAGAGTGACTTTTTATGCAGTAGTATTCAGCAAAATTTGACTATCTTCCTCATCCTTATCAACAAACAACTGCCACCACCACTTCTATATAACAAAATGAGACAGACACTTAGATAGCTAACACAGCCCTGTGAGATAAATTCTTTCCCCAAAGGGATTTATGGTCTAGCCAGAGGTAGACACATGAGGCTAATGAAAGAAAGAAAGAAAGAAAGAAAGAAAGAAAGAAAGAAAGAAAGAGAGAGAGAGAGAGAGAAAGAAAGAAAGAAAGAAAGAAAGAAAGGATGAATAAAACAAAAAAGAAAAAGAGACAGAAAGAGAGAAAGAAAAAAAGAAAGAAAAAATAAAAGAAAAAAGAGAAAGAGACAGAGAGAAAGAAAATAATAACTCACATTATTTCACAATTTACAGCAGATATCTCATACCAGTTATCTTGCACTGATGCCATATTCAAACATGAGGAAATGTAAGCTTAGAAAGCTTACACAATTGCTCAAAAGAACAGGCCAGGAAGTGTATTTTTTAAATATCTACCTTTAAACAAATATTTTTAGATTCACCAGAGTGAAAAGATAACTGTTGCAGTAATACCCAAAATCTCTTCACTGAAATATTATTTATAATAGAAAAGCAATATAAATATCTAGTAATAGAAAATTGAACACTAAGCAAGTAAATGTTTCTATGATGGAATTTGAACAGACTAAAATTGCTTCTGTATGAATACTGTGGAGGAGAAAAATTTGCTAATGGAAAGAACAGGTTACAAAATTACAGGTACAATATGATGCCATTGTTACTTATGCATCTTAACATGCATGCACACGTATAGCAAAATATCAGCAGTGGTTATCCTTGGGTTGTGAGATTATCAGTAATTAATTTTCTTTCATCATTCCTGGCACATCCCCAAGTTTTTGCTTTTAACAGTTGTTACTTTCATAATTAGAAAAAAACCCAAGTATAATTTTAAAAATATATAAGTGATAACTCAGTCTATATATGGTAATTGATACAGGCAAGAAGTTCTACAGAATTTCAAATAAGATCATACTAAACAAGGGCATGAAGAAACCAGAAGCAGTTCCAAGAGGCAGGAGATGTGTGAAGCATAATTGAGACTAGAAGAGAGAAGGGTTTTGGGCAGGGGTATGACGTGAGCAAAGACCCAGAAAAAGGAATTTCTAAAACATGCGTGGAGAATATTACTGGTCACCTATGATGGAATATTCCACCAGAAGAGGAGTCAGAGAGACAGTGACTTTGTATCTTTATGGGTAAATTTTTTAAAGTGCAGCTAAGAAAATAAAGAATGTCCTTAATGTGACAAAATTCTACAACACAAAAGCATAAAGTACCAGGCATGTCCTTTGGCTTAGACGCCTTATTCACATGCCAGCTTCACAGTGGAATTTCACACATGAGAAGGCAGGTAAGGGCCAAATTTTGGAAGCCCTTAAATGCCAAGCAAGAGAGTTGGACTTGATCCTGTAGGCAGTGGGAGACCTCTAAAGTTTTAAGCAGGGGGGTAATGAGAGCAAAAACGTTTTAGTAAAATTAATCTGGCAACACCAGGTAGGTAGATTAGAAGGGAAATGACTACATGTCTCTTCTCATAAGCTACTTGGAAAAAAAATTGTGGAGATCCTACCTTCCTCAATTCAGGTTATAAAACCTACAAGAATTAAAGATGGATCCCATATTTCTCTGTATTTCTCAACTCTGAGCAATAAAAGAAGCATCAAACCATTGTTCAGGGAGCCAGCTTTGGATTCAGAGAGACCTCTATGTGATTCTTGGCTCCTGAAACTAGTACCCCATTTCTAGAAGCCTCAGTGTGCTCATCTGTAAAGTAGGGGCAGAAAAGCCACTTCACAGGATTGTGGAGAGGATTATGTGGGATTATGAGCTCCTGTGTGCACCAAACCTTTGAGGGGAAATATGTACCAACTGCTAGCTGTTGTTCTAACAATCACTGTCATGCCCTAAAATACTATGAAGACAAGTTTGTTGATAAAAATAACGATACTGATGTTTGATTTTCACTCTCTAATGTAAACTAAAATTGGAGAGGTTAAAATCAATATAATTTAGAATCCAGTTACTCCATGGGCAAGAATGAACAACTGGAAAGATTCAGAAGGCAAAGACTGCAGAGGCCACTGAATCTACTCTATTCAGAATTCAGCATAAACAGGAATCTAACAGCCAAAGTAAGTCTTAAAGAGAAGTCAGCAGCTGATGATGCCTTGCTGGAATGGTACGTAGTGCCCTACAGAGATTGACCCATATCCCCAACCACAGGAATGAATAATCATGTCTGGCAACAGCTCCTTGAAGAGCCTTGCCTTTGGATTTCCGCTAACCAGCATTATGATTTAGACCTAAACTCTCTGCCCCAAAATCTCATCTATATGGAAGGTGACTGGGTCATAGGAGTGCCAGAATCACCCGTGGATTTACTCATCCATGTGTTCGGTAGCAGGATGTGTTGTAAGGAGGGGGCAGGTTGGTCTTGGGTCATGGTGGATGTGACCTGGAAGGGCTTATCCTTTTCCAAGGTTCCTCCCCTTTTTCTCTGCTTCTAGGTTGCATGGACAGAACAGATTTCCTCTGCCATATCCTTCCACCTACCATTTCTTCCTTGGAGTCAACAGACCACAGATGGAAACTGTGAGCCAAAAGAAACCTCTCCTCCCTTGAGGTGTGGGTGTCAGGTATTCTGTCCCAGAGACTGGAAAGTTGCAAAGACAACCAGTATTATTATTAAACTGTGACCTATTCAGTGTTCCTTTTGTAACATTAGAAGAAATACCTACCTCCATGGCTTGGGTTCAAATACCAAAGCTTCTGGAGAAAGAATAGGTGCTAAGTCTTTCATAGGAAATATATGTGATGCCCCTGGAACACTGCCTTAGGCCTAAAGATGGGGAAAAATCAAAGACAGATAGGGTCATGTCAGAAGAATGCAAAAGCCAACTTGCAAAGATTGCCACTGGCCAAATCACCAAGATACATAGCAACTGCAGTGGATTGGAAGATACCAAAGATAACTTTAAAATCTGGGCAATTCTGCAAACACAAGGAAGGTCAAGAGCTCACTAAAGGAAAAAACAAAGAATACTAGGGAAAGACCCAACGTTCTAAAAATTTACAGAGAGAGGAATTAAATTAAATATATATTTTGGTTTTACTGCACAAATAATATTGCAGGATAGCCATATAGTTGATGAGGAAAAATTTTTTATCAATAAGCTCCAGCTAAGAAATACAAAAGCAAAGTTACACACATATGCTGCAGTAGATAGAATATGGTAAGAAACCCTCAACCGTTTATTGCCTAATTTTAACAAGTACTACCACTTTTCTAGTCTTATTCCATTTTTATGCTGAAATATTTTAAGTAATTTGAGAGATCATTACATTTGATATAGCAATATTCTTAAAAGACACTTGAAAGCTTACTACTGTACAGCTACAGCCTCAGAAACTACACTGAAGAACCATCATATTGTTACCCCAGTGTAAGAAACTGAAAGAGTAAATAATTTGAAAGGTACAATAGACATTGTGAAAGGGAAAAAAAATGATAGGGAAAGGAGAAAAGAAAGAAAGAAAGGAAATGATTTTATACACACACAGACACACAAGATAGCTAAGATAATTATACTAATTTCTATTGGTTTATTGAAAGGAACAGTTATTTCTTAATTTTTTAGACCAATTTTACATGCTTATATCTGATCATCTGAACAAGTACTTTGAAGATAACAATACATTGATTTCCTATCACCTAGTTTTGAAATTCTGTATCATTTTTAATTTTTTTTCTTATTTTTTATTCTCCTTTAAAAAATGAAACTACACTGAAGGTAAAATAAAATCAATAGAGGTGACTTTTCATGAATTATCTCACTTCACCACCCAATCAATTAACGGAGTCATCTTGTGAGGGAAAGTGAGAAAGACCTTTTAAAATTACAATGCATTACTTGTTTCCAATACTCTGTCAACCCTTTTACACAGCAGAAGGCGTAGCCCCTCCCAGCCTTTGGACTACAAGCAGTAGGGCTGACTCGCCTCTCCACAGTGTTCTGTGAGAGCCCCCGGAGTGGCACTTGGGTGAGTGGAACAGAGGGGCTGTGTCTCCCTGACTAACATGCGGAAGATCAGCCCTGCAGATCTGTGAGGTGGTGGACAAGACCCATATGCACTACTCAGACGCATGTCACTCACTTGAAAACTGTATGCCAGAAATTCCCTTTAGCTGCTTTGCAAGCAAGGTAAAAATAACATAAATCCTGAGAGAAGAAATCTTGACCACTTCACAAAGCTCAGTTTGGTTAGCTCAAGTGCAAAATTTTAAGAAAACAATTTTTAATGTTACTCATTTTTTGCTTTATATTTTCCTGATTTTCACTTGATACCTTCTCTCTCTCTCTCTCTCTCTCTCTCTCTCTCTCTCTCTCTCTCTCTCTCT